>NW_026594462.1:2582936-2760569 GCF_907164565.1 Psammomys obesus
TGCGGGTGGGAGGGCACACGGGCTCACTGGATCTGCTCCTTACACTGTAGGCAGGGTAGAACTGAGACTCAACTCAGGCAAGTCACACAAGTGGGTAAGCAAAAACATCATTATCAGGAAGTCACAGAACTAAAAACACAACGTGAGCTGAAGCGATGGCTCAGAAAGTGCAAGCGCTTACTGCTCAGGCCTAATGACTCAGGTTTAGATCTCTAGAGGCCATGCAAAAGCCAAACGCAGAAGTGAGGCATCTGTAACCCTGTTGCAACTACAGAAATGGCAACTGGAAGCAGGAAAGTCTCAAAGGCCAACCTAGCTTAAGCACAGGTAAGGACACCCTGTCTTCAACAATGTGGCAAGACAAAAACTAGCAGCCAAAGACAATCCTCTGGCCTCCACAAGCATGCTGTGGCCTGTGCATGGCCACACTCTCACACAAGCATTCTCTCTCTTCTGTCCTCCTCTTGTATGCATTTGTGTGTGTGTGTGTGTGTGTGTGTGTGTTTGAGTGTGAAAACAATTTGCAATAGCTAACTTGTTTCTTACAAAAAGTCAAATGAGGCCAAGAGTGGTTTTATTTTCTAATGCCAAATTTTTTTCATTTAAATTAGATGAAAATTAAAATTAAATACAGCAATTATGGTAAAAATAATAACTATTAGTAAACCTAGTTCTAACAACACAATCAGTTAAGTTTTTTACTTTCTTTTAAAGAGGGTGATTAATTACTAATGAAAAGGACAAGCTCTTGTCTATTCTTAACAGCTCAGCTTATTTTTTTAAAGCCATTTACTTCATGCATTGAGGTTGAAATAGTACTCTTGTACCTCTGTCAATTTATGAAGAACTCATCAATAAATCCACATAAAACAAACATTTCCCCAGTAGGACTGAGAATAAAGCCATTTATTACTCTGCTCAGCAGAGCATAGTATAAGGTACTCCCTGTAGAGAAAAGACATCACATAAAGCAGGTAGCCTACACTTCAGACCCACCTTTTCCTGCTGTGTCCATTCTCTCTTTAGTCTCATCTATTCTTGCAAGTCATTTTCCTTGGCTATCGAACCCATCCTGTCAGAATTATGATGTGTTTCTCTGGGCAAGGGCAATTCAAAGCGAGAAGGACTCTTGTCTGTCTGCTACTGGTGTGGCCACAGTGCCCATTTGGGTAATAATGTGCAAGGCCAAACAGAGGTCATCAGTCCATGATCAAAGCATGCTGGCTGCTCTCCCTGTCTTTACATGGAACACACAAGATGTGTTTATTTTTACCAGCCTCTGCATGACCTCCTTTAGGTGGCATGAGAAAGACCCCACACTTCTGTAAATCACAAGTCAAAGGCTTTTCTGATTTGATACTCTCATTAAGAGCAATTTTTTTTTCAAACTTTTGATCTTTTTCATTAACTCAAGAGTTCTAAAGTTAAAGGCCATATTGTTTAAACCAAGCTGGCAAAATGGATCAAACAGGAACCCGGTACTGACAGATGCTCAAGAGGAAACAGAGTGGTCTGACAGGCAACACCATGAAACATAGGCCCTTAGCAGTTCTTATCTGAACTAGTTCAGCAAATAACAAAAGTTCAAAGTTCAAGGCCAGTCCAGAAAGTCAACCTCACTTCTATTTTTGTTACTTAAAACCTCTATAATTTCATCAATCTGATCACTAATCTAGCATAAAACCTCAAGAACACTTAAAAAAGAAAAGCTATCTTGTTACACACACACACACACACACACACACACACACACACACACGCTCGAACGCGCGCCTCTGCTAGATCTTAAATGAGACTTGTATTAATCACAAGGAAAAACCCCTGTCACTTATCTTTGTTCCTGTTATCCTGTTAGAGTGAGATGGATCTACCTCACAGTTCAAGAAACAAAATGAAGTGATGGACAATGGATAAGTAAAGGCAAATGGTGACAAAAGACCAAGATTGCTCTGGAAAGGAACAAAAGCGGATGCTCAGAGACATGACAAGCAAGAATTAATGACCTGCCAGGATGGAGCTTAGTGGCAGAACATGTGTGCAGCATGCTCCAGGCCTGAGGTGGAACTCAGGGGTAGCCAGGAGCTTCAATCCCCACACTAGAGGGAACTTATTTATAACACTGATAAAGCAAAGCAATCGATGTGGGTAAGGGATCCAGGGAATAAAAAAGAATTCTAATGGAAAGGATGGGCTACCACAAATGGACAAGTAGCATAGTAACATATTCTTCTTGAATTTAAATGCTAGCACATCCTGTTGAAAAGCATAAAGCAACAGAAAATACATACAAGAATGGAGACAGAAGGGATGGAGCCACAGGATGAGATCAGATGAATGTGTAGCACAGTTATTACAGATTACTGCATACCTGTGAGAATGTATTAATACATAAGAATTACAAAATATTCTTCTTTACCTTTTATTGTTAGGATATGGCGAGAAGTAGGAAGGCGTGTATGTAAAGTCTTCATGTGCATAAATATCACCTGTACCTGACATGTTCTCAGTATGAATTGTTTTTATATGTTACATGATCATATTTACTCTGGAAACAAATCAAACAGTTAATTGAGGTATTATTTTAGTAAAAACTGGTTATAAGGATAAAAAGCCTTTAAAGCCGTTAAAAATACTTAATCATATGTAATATTCCTTTTCATCTTCCTTTCAATCAAGCAGAACGGTACATTAAAGGGACCCCTGCATACAGCTCCTAGCTTTGTAGCACTGTAAGAACAAACTTTCTTTCTCTGAGTAGTGTCACTTCATTACACACCATACTGACATTGAGGCTCATTTACCAGAGAAAAACACTGCTTACATACTCAGTAGCAAAACCCACTGAAAGAAACGTGTGGAGCATTTCTGTCCTTCCCTTTCATTCCTTCCTTATGTTTTTTTCAGGGTCCAGGCTGTTTGCTGTTCTGTGATGCTATGAGTTGAACTCAGGCCTCCATACACACATGTTCAACCATTGAGCTATGTCGGAAGCACACCTGATGGTAAGAGTAATCTGTAATCAAAGAATCTCTACGTTGTAAGCTGGGGTCATTAGCAGTACTAAATGTCTTTGTGGAGTTTTTAAGGATCCTATAGACACTATTGTGAATAGAACTAATTTCTCATTCTAGAAGAAAAAAGACAATTTTCTGGAAATAAACAGTAGCATCCCCTGGTGTGGTTTAGGTCTTTTCTACTTATGGAGGTAGTCATCCATCCCTGTTTGCTACTTCTAGCCAGGACTCAAACATGTTCTCTTCCTATTGAGTTACGAGACTGCCACCCTCCACCCTGCACATACACAATCTGCACACACACATACCCATGCACACACACGTGCATATATATAAATTAAAGATAAATATTTAATAAATAAATAATACAAGTAAAGCTTAGAAAAAGCCTGGTGGGAAGGCAATGGAAAATAGGTAACAAAGACATCTGTTACTGATTAGACCTGAGTATGTGAATGGCAATGAAAAGGAGCCAATGGAGTTGGAGAGGCTAAAACCTAGGAGGAAATAATTTATAGAATGAGGTTTCTAGAGCTAGAGAGATGGCTCAGCTGTTAAAGGCTAGGCTCACAACCAAGACTGTAAGAATGAGATTTCTAAGGAAGCAAGCAGACTAAGAGTCAAGCATACATGAAGAAAGAATCTTCCACATTGAGAGAACAAACCAAACAGCAAGGATCTGTCTATCAGTTACCTACTGAAGCTCCCTGGCACACACTGCACCACCCAGAACAGGGGTAGGCTAGGGCTCCCATCAAAGGGAGGATGATGGCAGGCAATTTTACCAGGAATGCCTGCCTCCTCTGAGAAGAACACACAGCTCCGACAAGAAAATTTAACTTCACAAATGCTCAATCTGCACTGTGAAGCTCTGCAGTAAAACAGTGTTCACCAGATAAATCCACAGCGATAGTAGCTTCCTTAGCCCAACCATGATGCTTGTGAGTTAGTTAGAATAGAGTGCTTTTATTTTAAAAACTGTTTACAACCCAACTCATACTTTTTGATATACACTAGATATTTAGTAATATTAGGAATTGCCCAGCAAAAGGTAAAAGATTTAAATGAACTGAGAGAAAGCAGAGTAAGAAATCTATTAAAGGCTTCTTTGGGGATGGAGAGAGGGCTCAGTGGATAAAGGCAATCACCACCAAGATTGCCAAACTGAATGCAATTCGGAGGACCCTCATTGCAGGAGAGCCTAATCCAGCATCTTGTCCTCTGACCTCCATGTGCACACTGTGACACAGACACACAAATAAATACATGTTTGTTTGTTTGTTTGTTTGTTTGTTTGTTTTTTCAAATCAAAGGCTTCTTGGCTAATACTAGCTGGTACTAATTCTTCCCTTGATTATCTAAAAGAAAAAAAAGGATGTCCTACTCACTTGATTGAGTTTCTAAAGTGGTCTTCAGCTGGATTTTTCACGGTACAACTGTTCAGGAGCCACAAATCTGCATCTGATGCATTTTCTAGTAAAAGAAAGAAAGAACACAAAAATATAAATACCAATTTAATCAAATCAAAAACATGGAAGTGCTTACCCAGGTGGCACAGTAATGTTGGGGGACAGCATTAGTAAGCAGTAGCATCAAAGTCAAGTGAGCACAGTTATAGTATTGTCAGCTGGAGCTCGTGGCTCAGATTTGGTTTGGAAACCTGAAAATGGGAGCTGGATGGAACTTTGACTTCTACTTTAAAACTACATGAAGTCTTTCACTATTACAGCAATGTTCCAATAGATGTGTGTGTGTGTGTGTGTGTGTGTGTGTGTGTGTGTGTGTGTGACTTTGTGTGACTCTGTGTGGCTGACTTTTTCCCAAGTTTCCTCTGCTATCAACAGAAAACAGTGGGGCCGTTGAGTCAAAGACTAATTCCTGAAATGTCCTTGCACACTGTTGAACTCCCTGGACAGGGTCTGTCCCTGTACACCTCAATGAACAGGACTTGGGAGTGCTGTTCCCTACCCTTGTCCACTAACTGGGTTGCCACACCTTTGGCCTCCTAACAATCTGCTGGAAAACAGGATCTCAGTGATGGAGCCGTGTAAATTCCTCTCATCATGACTTGAAGAACTTTCCGTGTTTAGTTTTGGAGTTTTGTTTTCTTTTTCTGCCTTTCACTTGTTCTACTAGTCTACCTAATACTTATGGAGAAATTAATGACACCTCTAGGACAGGGGTCCCAATATTTTCTCATTTCACTTTTTTGGGGGGAGGGGGTTCAATCTTCCTGATGCCTTTCTATTTCTAAAGTATCAAATTGGTCAACTTCTCTTTTTCCTTTTCCCCAACTTTGCCTTACAGCTATGACTCACAATTAGGAGACTTCCCCTCTTCCATGTCTGGGAAAGAACATACCTGTTCCCTTCCAATAGGCATATGATTTTTCATTTTGTTTTCTGATGTTAGACATTTACACTGATACACATGGATCCTACTGATTTTGTAAAGTGAAATAAGTACTTACATTTGTCTATCAAGTTAGAAAACATATATATAAATATATATATATATATTTTTTTTTTTAACATAAGCAAAGCAATAAGGAAAAATTTTGCTCTCTTACTGCCATCCACACTGATGAAGCTTTCAGGAAGGCAAAGTAGGAAGCGCAATCAAACATTTATACACGCATATATATATATATAAAATTTATATATATATAAATTTTATATATTATATAAAATATATATATAAATTATATATATATATTTATATATATAAATTTTATTGATGATTAACAAGATAAGAAGAACTAGAAAGCTTGTGTATCTGTTATAGAAAGATGCCTGAAATGAATATGTAATTCATGGTTTGGAGCTTAAGTTCTTAGCTTATCAGTGGTGGCTCAGCACTGTTGGTGGTGGCGGAATTAAGAGAAAATAAAACTATGGGGTGTTATGATTTGGATGTGAAGTCCGTAGAAGGCTAATCCCCACCAAATGGCACTATTTGAGAAGGTTTTTAACATTAAGGATGTGGGTCATAGATGGAAGCAAGACATGAGAGCTATAACTGATGCTGCTTTCAAGCACAGTCTTCCTCTACTAGCTAGTCCATGGAATCACCATGCCTTTCCCCAACGGTGGACTGCACCCTCAGATTCATTAGTAAAAATAAATGCTTTCTCTATAAATGTGCTTCAGATCAGATATTTCATCACACTTGTGGAAGTTATGAAGGTCACACTGCGTACATGTTTTTGTTCTCCCTCCCTCTCTCTTCTTCTCTCCCCCCTCCCTCTCTTCCTCTCTCCCTCTCCCTCTTCCTCTCCCTCATTCCTTCTACCTTTACTACCTGGCAGTCATGAACTCAGTAGCTTCCTCCACTCATCACAGGCCCAAATGTAACAAGAAAAAGCAACCATGAACTGAACTCATGAATCAAAATCAACCTTTTCTCCTTGAAGCTGACTTTCTTCAGTACTTTGTCAGAGTGATGAGAAACTGACTGATAATAGAGTACAACTTTATTTATTTCATTCCATACTACTTGAGTCCTGAACATTTATTTTCATTTTGTGTATACATGTGTGTGTGGCCAGGAGGGAGTGAGGTATATGCATATGAATACAAGTGCCCACAGATTCCAAAAGAGGATTTCAGATCCTTCCGGAACTAAAGCTATAGGTGGTTGTGAGTTTCCCAACAAGGTGATAGGAACCCAACTCAGGTCCACTTCAAGAGTAGTACATGCTCTTAACTGCTAAGTCATCTCTATGGCCACTGATTTGACTTTTTTTTTTAACAAAAGAAAAATAGTAATTTGTTTCTTTATTCATTTGTTTCTTGGTGGTGAGCGCCATTAGTGGTACTTGTGCCACTGTGTACATGTGTACAAGATCAGAGAAAAACCAAGGGTAAGTCTCCAGGGCTTCCCTTCTATTACATAAGTCCCAGGGATCAAAGTCTGGTGCCAGGCTTGAGCAGCAAGTGCCCTTACCCACTAAGCCATCTCAATGACCCTATTTGCCTTCCACTACTCTACTAAGTCTGTGCGCACATAAGTATGCACAGGTCAGGTAGAGATCAGAGGAGTAGCTCTCAAGACTGCTTGGCACCAAGTCACTGAGCCATCTCACGGGCCTGGCTGACTTAAAAAGCCATGTATCACTTTCCTTCCTCTTGAACTGATAAACCTGTTACCACTTCTTTGATTCCTTCTTAACAGTACTTAGAATCACTCACTTCCTTTTACTCTGAGGTGAGAACATGAACTATCTCCTTGCTGTTTGGATCAAGCATGAAAACAAAGACCTGATACACTCCCCTACTAGTAGCAGAAGGTGTCACCGAACCAAGAAAACAATGGTCACCAACAAACCACCCACTCTGTGCGTGAGGAAACAGGTCAGAGAAGAACTTGCAGGCATAAGTAGTTTCAGAGACTATAAGAAAGAGAAACAAGTATTTGTTCTAATCAAAATGTACTTAGTGTCTAAATTACTTTTTTAAACACAAGAAACTGCTTTTAAGTGTATGGTAATAAAGCCCCAATTGGTAATAATGATCACCATTAGCATTATTTAATAGTGTGTCTGACAGGAAGCCAGGCAGGCATGCCACATATACACCTTTGTATGTAGCCCACCCCTAGTGAGGAGAGTTTAATTTTATTCCCATTGTCAGAGGGGGAAAAAAAAAAAAAAAAAAAAAAAAAAAAGCAATCTCAAGTTTAGACAGGAAAAGCAATTTTCAGAAAGTCACCAGTTAAAGGATGGGCAAGGATTAGGAGTCCAGACAAACTGACTCCAACAGACTGTGAGCTTGAGACAATCAGCATGTCTCATTAGTGGGTCTCTACCACTTGACCAAAATAATGCAGATTGTGTCTAAGGACAATGCCAAGTGGTGTGACTTGGCCTTGAGAGCACTGCATGGTGTTTCTAGGCTTCAAACACAACTGTTGCTCCATTTCTAGTATTTCTAACACTGAGAGACTAGGTAAGCCTTGGTCTGCTGTCATCAAGGGAGGGCATGAAAGGAAGTAACAAAACACTTAGTAATAAATGAGAGTTATTAGTCTGAAGCCCAGACAAGCATGCCAGTCTTCCTGATGCCTGCAGGCATCTGTATGGCACAATTCAGCAGCATGCAGAACAAACCATTTTTCTTATACAACTGTTCCATGTGAAAGACACCGGAGAAGCAGCAGGGAACAGTAAGAGGCATATATTCCTAGACTTAAATACAGAGGGCAACTGGGCTGATGAGAATAAAATTCAGAGAGAACACAAAGAGAAGTTTTGATTGTTTTGGCCCCATAAGCATTTTTTGAGAGTTTCTTTACCACAGAACTCTGGAAGACAAGTCAAGTCCAAAAGTTTAAATGTCCATTAAGCTTACTGGGTCCCACAAGTTTATTTACATAATACAATCACTGAAAGCCTACTAAAAACTTTGAGAGTAAACTATATACTAATAAGAGAATTTAAATGTACCTTGAAGTGTATCTTGAAAACAACAACTTTTTAAGACCAATAAAAAAGGGATTGGAGATTTAGTTCAGTGGTAGAATTCTTATCTAGCAAGCACAGGCCCTGGATTCAGTCATCACCTCAGCTCTGATTAAAAAGAAAATAAAAAAAAAAAAATGCTGGTCATTAGCTAATTTTTCCTCTATGGTTCACCTGCTATTGTTTTTGTGGCCAATATAATGGTATGGAGTAACTACACTTTCTAAGCCTGTTTTTGGAAAGCACTGAAAATGACTCATCAGAAAGTACTCTCCCTTTAGCTAACTAGGGTTAGAACAGTGGGAGGATGAAGAGAAAGAATCAGGAGATAGGAAAGAACTAAAAGATAGGAGAGGGCTAAAAGAGCCCAGACCTCCTTTCTAATTCTGAGCAGGAAAGGACCGTCAGCTCCAGGGTGCTGGTCAGTGTGGAGAGTTCACAGGGGAAGCAAGATGCAGGAGGCCCTAGGAACAAGTATCTTCTCTTGCAAGTTACCCCATAATAAATTGCTCTTTCAAAATACTCCTACTGAGTGCTTCACAGAAATAATGAGGGACCCAAAAGTCTGTTTATTCAATAAAGGAAAAAAACTTTTCCTTTAAGTGATAAGTAATAGCTGGCAAAATTCTGCCAATAACTACTGAAAATTCATTATATAAGTATCCTGGATCATAATTAAAATAAGAGTGCAAGACAGCCAAGTACTCACTACAGAGATGAGCATTGCTAATATTATTTCTCCCTCCTAATAGCTATGTTGATCCACACACACATAATGATTCAAAAGTCTGTGAATCTACAGAATCCCATAATATCTGTGCCTCTGGGTTATATCAGTTTTATAAACCAAGGGCCAGTATACCTGTGCCGCCATCACCCCTCTACGCATAACCACTGCCCACCCTTAACTGTCTAGCAAGCTTCTTTTTTTTTTTTCCACAGTAAACCTCCACAGCTTGTGGCTTAATACATAAAAGTTCAAAATACAACTTGATCTTTAAATTTATATATTCCACATAAAATAGCTTTCTTCATACATCCTAAAACTGATGTAACAAAAGGACTTCTATTTAGCCAAAGACCTAAACAACCCAGAGACCATCACTCACTTGCAAATTGCCAAAAGCATCTGGTTTCTGTCAGATTGTATATAGTCTCCAGTTGTTTATCACAAATGAGTAACTCAAGTCATCTGCTAAAAATGGTACATTTCCAGGATCAGAAACAACCCTGGAATACGGGGAATGTTAATACAAAAGTCACTTTTGGATTTGACCTAGCAAGTTTACTGGGTCAAAACCACAACCAATTTGGTTATTTGAGGGAAGAGGGAGGCGCCATCCATATGAAATGGCAAGATAAAAAAAGATTGAGATGAAATGCAAAGATAAATGCCATCCGAGATCTAGTAAACAAAATGATACTGAATATGAAAATCAGGACTGAGAGATAGCCAGTCAACAAAATGCTCACCATCCAACTATGCAGAACTAACTAAATTCCATCCCCTAAGATACACAGCACAAAACCAGGCATTGCAGCGCACACCTTAATGCCGATTTAAGGGAGATGAGGCAAGCATATCCCTGGAGCTCAATGGGCAGCCGTCAGAGCCTTTTTGACAGGTCCTGAGCTAGACAGGCCCTGCCTCAAAAATAAAGGTAGAGGCAGCTAAGGAGGTAAACTGCAGTTTGTCTTCCCACCTCCACATGTACAAATATACACACACACAAAGAGCAAAGTAACTTATGGCTTCTTTATTTCTCAATACTCATGCCAGACCCACATTACATATTTTTAAATGAATCCTAGAAAGAAACAAATTGACTGATATAGTTAACTGTTGTTGACTTGATAGTAAATTGAAATTCATCACCAATATAGGCCTATTGTGCTAGCTAAAAGTACAATTTTTCTTGTACTTGTACAAAGTTTTCTTGATCTGACACAAAGGTAAGTAGCCATTGTTTTAAAGGTTAAAATATTGCCTTAGAATGCTACCCTAGGTGACTCATACTTATAAGCAAAGCACTCAAAAGGGGGGTGTTTGAGCCAACAGGTTAAGTTCTAGGCTAGCCTTGGCTACAGAATGAGACACTGTCAAAAACAGAACAAAACTTAACAAAATAAAGCACACTTCTAGGGAAAGGACAACTATTTAGAAGATCTTATCCATTTGTCAAGATACCTAAAAACTTCTTGCAGTAAGAAGGTATAGAGAATTACCTAAATACCCAAAGCAGAATGTGTCCTATGTAATGCCATTGTAAATAAGTGCTAGGAAACCTAACTCCAAATGGATCCTTTGGATTCCAATGCTATAGCATTGCAGTGACTCATAGTCTATTTGGACACTGAAGAGAAGGCTCAGCAGTTGGAAGCACTTGCTCCTCTTACAGTGGACTGGAATGTGCTTCCTAACACCCACAGGAGCAATTCAAAATCACCTTTAACTCTAGCCCAGAGGACCCAATACCTTCTCTAGCTGCCATGGACTCCCATGCAAGTGCTCAAACCCACACACATGCTCATGATGAAAACTTTTTTTACAAAACTTTTTAATTTATTTTGATTACTTGCCTCAGTACATTTTCTAACAACAAAATCAAATACAATGAACTATGGTCCCATTTTGCAACAGAAAAAGACAATATAAAGTATTAGATTTCAATAATAAAATGGCAAATAATCCAATATAAAAATGGGCAAAAGATCTGAAGATACTTGTCCAAAGATAGGCAAAGAGCCAGCAAAGATAGAAAAAGATGCCTCATATAACTAGCCAGCAGGGAAAGGTAAACAAAAAACACAATGGGATTATTTCACATCTAGTGGGATGACTGTGTCTTCTAAAGCTGTTTTAAAGACATGTTGGCAAAGATATGAAAACACCAGAGCCTAGGGAACACGGATGCTGCAGATCAACTGTAAAAAGGTTTAGCTGCTTTGCAAAGTGGCCTGCTGGTTCCTCTAACTATTAAACACAATTAACTCACAATGCAGCCAGTCCTCTGCACATCTGCCCTAGTGATGTGAAAACATGCTCACACAGAAGCTTGTACATCAACATTCACAAAGGCCTGATTCCAGAGAGCCAGAAAGTAGAAAAAATACAGACCTCCATCAACTGATGGATAGATAAATACGACCAAGAATATACAACAAAGTATCACTAACCATGAAAAATGAAGTGCTGAGAGACACAACAACACAGATGGATCCTGAAGTGCTATGCTCAGGGAAAGATGTCAGTCAGAAAAGCGCAGAAACCATACAACTTGATTGCAACCAAGTGTCCACGGGATTACAAACACAGAACTAAAAATAAACTGTCTAGAGCTGGAGGAGGTAGAAAACAGGAGACAGTATGATGAGCTGTAGTTTATTCTGTAGTTTATTGTGGGAATGAAAGTTGTTTAATTGACTGTTGTAGCTGGGCATGGTTACTCACGGCTGAAATTACAATACTCAGGAGGTTGAGGCAGATCTGTCACCAGTTCTTGGGCAACCTGGGCTATATAGTGAGTTACAGGACAGCGTGGGCTTAAGAATTGAGGACATGTTTTAAAAACCGATAATGGCCATGGGGTCAGGGGAATCAGAAAGGCAACTAGAGAAGCAATCTCAGGAGATGCTGAAGCCAGCTCTGATAGACAATTTGGTAAGTATCTCTTCCAGAGCATTGTCTTGTTCTAGCAAGAACCAAAAAACTAAGATTGCAGCATTTCTTCTTCTAAGTTCCTGCATCTCAATTACAAAGAAATTACACTTACTAAAGGAACACACACACACACACACACACACACACACACACACACCCTGTTTGCATTTTAGAGCTAGAACAAAAGTTTATACATGTGTATACTTGGAACAAAAGTAAAAAGAGACTGCTTTTACTTTTGTAAAACAACTGACAACAACCCTGTACTTGGGAGTAATGAAAATCCACGTCACTCTCAGATGGGAGTTAGGTAGCGTACCTAGTTCAGTTGGTAGCACCAATAGCTCACCCTGCCCCACTCTCATTTTCCAGCTTAGGGGACCTCTAAGTATGGGTTGTTGACTAAGTAAAATAGGTTAACAAGAATCCGACCAAAAAGAAATGAACACCTGCATTTGTATAAATAGAATTCAAGTTCTAGAAATCAGGTCTTCCTGGATTCTGGGGCCTCTGGCCATGAATCTGCTCCTGCTAGGTGGGAGTTCTTCCCTAGGCCTGAGCTCTACATCTAGAAGATCTTACGAATCTCTGGACATAAGTTCTGTATGGTCACTTAAAGACCCAGTATGAGACCCAGCAAGCAGAGGTTCTATTCTGCCTTGAACTGGGCTATTTCAATAGTTGAGAGGTGAGAAAAATAAGTAGTGAGTGTTCTGCTGATTATGGGAAAGCTGAGACTCAAATGGAAAAGGCATTTGCAAAACATAAAAGAAATTAGTAAGTAACCAGTATGCTCTATGAAAAAAGAATTGAAGGCTTCTGGTCTGTAAGGCTAATAAAAGGGGTGACTCCAAAAAAGGAACAGAAGCTGTAGGAATGGCAAGTCAGAGAAGATGAAGGTATTTTACCATTAGCCCTAGTCACTTCCAGCTCCCTGCCCATGACAGATGAAAGAAGGGCTAGGCCACAAGCAACCAGAGATACATGAAAGAACTCACAAAAAGTTGATGCTGATGTTACCAACAATAACAAACAGCAAAACCTGGGGTGGGAAGGACTGTTGTACACCTGAGGTAAAAATCATCAAGAAGGTAGAAAAATGTGACAGAAGCATCATAGGTGTGGAGGACTTCAGAAGAGCAGTGTTTGCTTTGCTGAGCAGTGTTTGTAATGGTGGCAAGACAATGGGCTTCAAGCGGAAGGGAAAGCAAAAGCCACACAACCTCCTCTGTACACTCTGAGTCAAAGGAAATTTGCCTAGAAGTCACAAGTGCAATTAAAATGCTTAACTTGATTCTCTATATATTTCAACTTTGATTAAGTAATAAATTAGAACTAAATAGCCAAATTTGCATAGCATTCTATCATTTGCAAAGCATTTTCAAATACATTATCTCATCTAAGCTCTACACTTAACACTAAGAAAGCATTTTTAATCCCCATTATGGAGATGAGGAAGCAAGGACAGAAAAAGGTGTTGTGACTTGCAAAGAGGTCCCCTAAGCTGGAAACTGAGTGGGGCAGGGTGAGCAATTGGGACTACAAACCGAACTAAGCATACCGTCTGTCTCCCATTTGGGGTGAGCTACAGTGACATGGATTTTCATTACTCCCAAGCACAGGGTTGTTGTCGGATATTTTGTTTGTTTAGCTGGTTGGTTTTCCTCTTATAATGTCTGGATCGACCACATTTAATCACTGGAGTGTAGTCTTTGGGTTCTGCATGAGGAAAATAAATTCAATATTTAGAATGTTACAGATGACCTCTGCTTTTCATGAAAAGGCAGGAAGAAGTGAAAATGGTGAAGACTATAGAGCTGACTAAAAATATGGCAACTCAGAGGCGAAAGAGGGGTCAGCTGGTAAAGTACCTGGTATGCAAGCAATAAGGAACTAAGTTCTATGCACAGCATCCATGTAAAAGTGCTAGGCATGATGGAATGCATTTGTAATCTCAGTAGTCTGGGAAAAGAGAAGCAGAAGGATCCCTATTTTTGCTAGCCAGCAATTCTAAACTAACTGGTGAGCTTCAGGCCAAAGAGAGGACATTGCCTCAAAGTGGGAGGATGGCATTCCTAATGACAATGCCCAAGGTTATCTTCTAGATTCTACACACACACACAGAGAGAGAGAGAGAGAGAGAGAGAGAGAGAGAGAGAGATGTACATACGCAAACACATACATGCACATAAACAAGCACTAAATACTAATATGTGTGTGTATGTGCATTGTGTGTTTCTAAGTAAGTATGGGGCTGGAGAGACAGCTCAGCAATTAAGAGCACTCGCTGTTGTGTCAGAAGACTCACATTCGATCCCAGCACCCACATGATGGCTCATACTGTCTGTAAATCTAGTCTCTGGGGTCCTAAGCCCTCTTCTTGCTTTAGTGGGTGCCAGACACACAGGTGGTACACAGGCATTTATACAGGAAAATACTCATAAACATTAGAAATATTTTAATGAAACAAAAAAGAATAAAGGAGAGCTGACAAGAATAGAAGGAAAACTAGAAAGGATGGGGTAAATAATCAGAATGCACTGTATACAAGTATGACACTGCCAAAGAGAACATGTTAATAACAGAGTTCTAAAGAAAACAATACAGCAATACTATTTCCAAAATGGTTTCTGGAAAACACATTCCTGTCACCCTCATCCCTCCTGAATACAAACTCAGTAAAAGGCAGTAGAAGGAAGGCTGAACAACAAGTCAGCCTCAGCAACTATATCGGAAGGGGGAAAGGCTGTCAGAGCACCAGGAAGAGAGAAAATGATTAGGAATGCAGAAGGTCAGGGTGGCCACAAAGAAGGACCTGGCAGGAGGTTCAGGGAGTGAGCAGGATTTGAGCATCTACTCAGACAACACCCCCACACAGAATACAGAGCTTGCAGAGGGCCAGATGGCCCATGCTGCAGGGGGCAGCCAGCATACAATGTCTTAGGAAGGAAAGACAAGAGGAAGGTAACCACAAGGTGAAGAAGGGGTCAGCTACACAATGCCTAATGAAAGAGTGTAGTGGGGTGACCATGTTCCTCACGCAGGACCATGCATTTTCAGAAGAGTCTCCTTAGCAAACAATAGAGGGAGAAGAACATCCCTACCACAGGTGCAATCAGTAGACCCCTCTGTGAGCTCTTTGGATGTCAAAGTTTGAAGAACAAAAAATTTACATACCTTCAAAGACTCTTTTCACAAATACCAAAGAGAACCAATGGAGAGAGCAACAAATACCACACAAATCAAGTCAAAGTTAGCATCATCAATAATGAAAAAACTCAGAATCTTGGGCTGGAAAGATGACTCAGCTGTTAAGAGAGCTTTCTGCTATTGTAGAGGACTCACATTTGGTTCTCAGAAAGTATGTAATAGCTCACAATCAGCTGCAACTCCGGATATACCTGGCACACACACAGTGCACATAGTCTTCAGGCAAACCCTCATACATATAAAAAAAAAAAATTAAAGTAAAAGTAAACATATATTCAAAAACAATCAGTAAAGTGCCAGAACATCAGATGATGAGAGGAAGCAAGCAAAAGCATACTTCTGGGTATGCTGAGCCCAGAGGTATCCTAGAGAGCACGAGGCAAGTCCAAACTGGAACAATCATTTAACTGCGAGCCTGAATGCTTCAATAACATCAAGATATAAAGCTGCATAAGTAAAGAACAAAACTAGCCCAGACTGAAGAATTCTTAGAGATATGACATTCACTGTAAAATGGGACTGCAAACTGGGTCTTCCCACTATATAAAAGAGATATTTAGAGAATGTTATGACTGAAGCTTGAAGGTGAATCTTGAATATTACCAAAGTGTTGACTCCATTTTTGATGGAATATATACACTAGGCTTTGGGAGACGTGGGCTATTGAGTAAAAGGCTTTTTATCAAATATATCATAGAGTATTCTTTTAAAATTTCTATAATTACTATTTTCTTTTTAAATTTTTATTTGGGAAACAAAAAGGAGACTGCAGAGACAGGGTATTTTGCAATATAAGATTATATAGGTTCCCCTCCCCAAAAAAATTAAAGGGCAAGAGAATAAAATGTACTAGAAAACATGTAACATGACTGTAAAAACTTCCTAAACACATATGAAAAATTTTTAAAAGAAATCACCTTGTAACAGAGGACAATGGTCCTCCTAGACATTATAGGCTATCAAAAAAAAACAAACAAACAAACAAACAAAACAAAAAACAAAAACAACAGTGCCAGGAACAAGCTACCTACTTTGAAATTATAGATCAGTAGAATCCCATCGACCTCCAAACACTATAGACCCTTGCCACTTCTCTCAGTTCCCCTCTAGAACTTGATGATAAGACCCTATGGATGAAGCCAATACATATTTGAGTCATGGAAAATGGAAAAATCAAGCTTGTACCAACTTGGAAGCTTTATCCATACTAGCTAACTCTTATAGTAGTATAAGGACACTACCAAAAGAGAAAAGCAATCACCAGTCTTATCCAGTTCTGAACGCTGGAAGACACAATACAGGCCTGGCAAGTTATAGCTACGGTTGCAATAGTGGCACAAATTTTATCAAAACCAACCCATCACTCTCTGAATAGATTTAGATCCCACTCTACAAGATGGAACTCATATCTAACATCATTACCAGGGCCAAGAATCTATGGCCCTGGTCAGTGATAGGCCCTAAAGGAAAAGCTACTATATTAATCTGCCAAATAAACATTGAACTACTTATGAATTATCATTAGACCCATAGATTAATGCATCTCTCAACCCTCATTAGAGAAGTTTCTTTTAGCAGTAAATGGTGATTAACACAAAGACCCACAACTGGTCAGTGTGCAAACAGAAGACTGTAGAGTGCTCAGCCCTAAATGGGGCCTACATATCACACCCTGCCCCAAATTTTCAGGGATCTTTGTAAAAGAGGAGACAGAAAAATTTTAAGAGCCAGGCATGGTGTAGGAGATCAAAACAAGAGTAATTTGATGACGAAACAGGGCCACTGCTCATATAAACTCAGTAGAAGCTGTCACAGCATGCAAAAGCCTGTGTAAGCTCAAGCCAGAATAATGGAAGCGTGGTCACAAAGTCCCACCCCTGAGGAGTCATTGGCCACCAACGGGTGCTAAGAGAGGGAGAATTAGTTTTTCTTCAAGTGTGTGGAGCTTGAGAAAGGCTACCCATGCTTATAGTGGTTAGCCCTACACTCACACCCAAATACACACACATATACACTGGCAGTGCAGAGTAGACTCCATGGGCTTAAAGAAAGAAACAAAAATTATATGAGGTTGGAAGGGAATAATGGGAGAAAATGAGAGAAGGCTTGGACAGGAAGGATCAGGAGTAAACTTAAAACACACTGCATTCATGAACAAAATTTTCAAACTATTTAAAAAAAAAAAAGGTTGGAACAGAGCTTTCTAGCCACGTGGAAATATTTTTCCTGAATAGTAAATTAAGGATCTGTTTTATAAAGACAATGTCAAGATCAAGAAAGATCTAGATCCCTCCCCGCAAAAAAGGTACTTTTTTTTTAAAGTGTCTATTGAAAGACCATTTCATAAAAACCAAAGAGCAAAAAGAACATTTTCATGTAATACTATGTGTAAACCTTTTTCTTTATAGGGAAATAAATGTAGCTGTTTCACCACCAGGCAATGTCTCTGGTACCATGAGCATCCCATGCCTTGGACAATATTCAGATTCTATCACTCTCCCATCCATCCACTGCTCCCTTTCCAACCCAGTTTCCCAGAACAAACACCCACAAAACATTCAATACCCATTCATGAATTATTTTTAAAGAATTAACTCAAAAAACTAAGAAAAGACATTTATTTCAAACCCAACAAGAACATCTACCAAATCCTTGTATAGAGGTAGAATCATATTCAAGAGCTGACAGACTCACTTCTCTCCTCCTAAGATAAAGAACAAGGCAGGGATATAAAAATCTCATCATTCATCTTCATCATAGTTCAGGAAATTCTAGTCACAATAAAGCAAGGGAAAAAAAGGAAAGCATGCAAGGCAGGAAGGGAGAAAGAAAACACTAGTGCCCAAGGCATAGTCTACTGTGCAATATATCGAATGTATCCCCACCCCCAACAAAAAGTGAGATCAACAAACAGAAACAAATACACTACTAGGGTACACTAGTAACAAGTTAAATTGAAGCAAAAATACAATAACACTTCTTCAAAGAAAATGAAACACATATGTGTATCTCTAACAAAATATGCCAATGACTGCAAAAACAATTTCTTCCAAAATTTATATAAAGAAGTACAAAAAGTAGTCAACACAAGTGGAAATTACGCCTCTACCCACTTTAAAGATTTATAATATAGCCATAGTAATGCAGACCTTGTAGCCCAGTGCAACTGAGGTGGAACATCGCAAGAGCAATCACCAGAACACAGGCCAGTTAGGTAAAGAGGAGCACACACCAGAACAGGAAGTCCTCAGTATTCACACCCTGCACCATGGGGCATGTATCTAGACCAAGAACTACTGGAGACTCCAGTTCTCCATCTCTATACAGGAGGATTTGTTAGAGTTATCAGGGTTTTAGCCACTTTCCTTTGCTGATATTTTGAAAGCACAGCTCTGGCCAGATGGAGAAACTATACAATGTAGACGGAGGCAATGTTGGCAGTTATGGGTAAAATGTGTATCATCTCCTCGGAGGAGTGAGACTGCATTTCCGGTAAAGTGTATTCATTAGAAAAGAAAATACAGACCCCCATTTCTCTGTGGAATTACAATGGCGGCTGGGACCCTGTACACATACCCTGAAAACTGGAGGAGCCTTCTAGACCCTCATCACTGCTAAGTACAGTGGGGCTCAAGTCCACATGCCCGCCATACAACCAGCACTTGAGGGTGATGTTGTATTCTGTGTCTGAGAGCAATGAAATCGCCTATCACTTAAGCAACGAGGAGCTTCAGGGAAGTACACCAGAGGCAGCAGCTCAGATGATGCAGTGGGTGAGCTTTGCTGACAGCGACGTCATTCCTCCAGCCAAAACTGTGGTATTCCCAACCTTGGGCATCACAACAAACAACCCACTGAAGATGCAAAAGAGGAGCTGAAACAAATCCCGGGGCTCCTGGACACTGACTTAACACAAGGACTTTCCTGGTGGGTGAGCAGATCACACTGGCTGATATCACAGAGCCTTCTTTTCACCAGGCCTTCCCCAATGCCAACCGACAGTTCCTTACCTGCATTAATCAGCCCCAGTTCCAGGCAGTCTTGGGGAAGATAAAGCTGTGTGAGAAGATGGACCAGTCTGATGCTAAGAAGTTTGCAAAGAGCCAGCCTAAAAAGGGCACCCCAAGAGAGGAAAAGGGTTCACGAGAACAAACAGAAGCCCCAAGCTGAGTGGAAAGAGCAGCTGCCCCAGAACCTGAGGAGGAGACGGATGAGTGTGAGCAGGGCCAAGGATCCTTTCACTCACCTGCCCAAGAGTACCTTTGTGTTGGATGGATTTACTATGTACTACAGTGAGGACACCATCTCGGTGGTGCTGCCAGATTTTGGGGAGCACTTTGATAAGGATGGACGGTTCCTGTGGTATGCTGGAGCTCACCTAGACCTTCATGAGTTGCAACCTCATCACTGGAATGTTCCAGCGACTGGACAAACTGAGGAAGAATGCCTTTGCTAGCGCTATCCTCTTTGGAATCAACAAGAGCAGCTCCATTTCTGGCATTTGGGTCTTCCATAGCCAAGAGCTTGCCTTTCTGCTGAGTACAGATTGGCAAGTGAGCCATATACATGGTGGAAACTAGATACTGGTATTGAGGAGACCCAGACCCTGCTTCCAGAGTATTTTTCATGGGAGGGGGCCTTCTAGCACATGGGCAAAGCCATCCCTCAAGATAGGGGGTCATTAAAGGAAACTGAACATTGAAAGAAAACGTGTAGAAACGAGATTCTGGTTAGCCATACATCATGTGGATTATGAAGGTATTGTTGGTCACAAACCCAGAATCTGATTCAAGGTCGTCCATCTCCATTAGCAGCTGGACAGGCTAATGCAATGCTTCCACAGTATTCCTCCCAGACAGAGTGGCCATGTGAAAGATGGGGGAAGTCTGCTGTGCTGCGCTTCCAGCAAGGCTCAGCTTGATATAAGGAAGGGCTGCTGCTGATCCAAAAGAAAGGAGAGGCCTCCAGCAGGAGCAGGCATCCTGCCACCACTAAGAAAAGGTCTATTTCTAACAGGATCTCAAGGACAAGCTCTTTGACCTGCCCCCACCCCAGGGGAGGAGCAGTCCTGTTGGCCACAGAGGAGGACTGTGCAGCCAGCCTTGAAGATACCTGATAAAACAGGGTCAAATGAAAGGGGAGGAGGTCCTCCCCTATCAGTGGACTTGGAAAAGGGCAGGGAGGAGACCAGGGAGGGAGTTGGGGATGGGGAGGGAATGAGGAAGCTGGATACACAAAGTTAACAAATTGTAACTAAAAAGAAAAATTAAAATTAAAAAAAAAAAAAAGGTCAAGAGAGTTGGAGCATCAGCCATCCCAACGGTGAGGAGTTAAGGCACCGAAGGCAGGTGCCTCAAACTTTTACTCACTTTTTAAAATCTTTACTCCCTTCTTCATTATAAAAACTTACAAATGCCACTATAAAATTGTTACAAAGCTCAAAACTTCTGCTAGGATCCTACCTTCAGAAGTCTCTATTACCCTGTTTGTCGGGTATTTCTTCAGATTTGTTAAGCATGCAGAAAACTATCAGGTAGAACCCTGCTGTGCCTATGTTGTTTTCCAGGGCAAGTTTTGATAAGCAGTGCAGCTCACTTCTTTTCAAAGATTCAACCACAAAGTAAAAAATAAATAAATAAATAGATAGATAGATAGATAGATAGATAGATAGATAGATACATACATACATACATACATACATACATACATACATACATAAATAAGTAAATAAATAAATAAATGAATGAATGAATAAATAAATAAATAAATGAATAAATGAATGAATGAATGAATAAATAGGATTTTACTATTAAATAGTGGGCAAATTAGTAAAATAAGGTTTTTTAAATTTATTTTTTTATTTATTGCAATTTAT
Source organism: Psammomys obesus (assembly GCF_907164565.1). NCBI lineage: Eukaryota > Metazoa > Chordata > Mammalia > Rodentia > Muridae > Psammomys > Psammomys obesus. Next base: position 2,604,155 of record NW_026594462.1, read on the forward strand.
TCACTTTGTATCCCAACTGTAGCCCCTCCTTCATCCCCTCCCAATCCCGCCCTCCCTTCTTCTTCCCCTTCCATGTGCACTGATAGGGGAGGTCCTCCTCCCCTTCCCTCTGACTATTCTGTCTCATCAAGGCTGGCTGCATTGTCTTCCTCTGTAGTCAGGTAAGGCTGCTCCTCTTCAGGGAGAGGTGATCAGAGAGCCAGCCACTGAGTTCAAGTCAGAGACAGTCCCTGTTCCCCTTACTAGGGTACCCACTTGGAGACTGATACTCCAACCAAGGACCATGCATGGAGATAACCTAGAACCCCTGAAGAGATGTAGAATAAGGTTTTTAAAAATAGAAAATCAAGAGTAAAAAATCTGATACATAGAACAAAATACATCAGAAAGTTCTCCCAGCTCCTTATCAAAAACAACAACAACAACTTCCTAAAGTCCAGGCACTCTCACAAACAAACCTTAAAATTAAAATTCAAGTGCAAGAAACAGTCATCTTTACCACCAAGCATGGTGGAAAAATATTCCTACAACTCTCCTCACTCAAACAAAAGACAGCTTAGGAAGAGGGCACAAAGTGCTAAGCCACATGTAAGGTACAGAACAGTTCTCATTCACCTTCCTGAGCATTCCTTATGCATCCAAGGTATCTTCCAGTAGTTTTAGAATCTTTTTTTATAGCAACTGTGTTCAAGTTCTTTGTCTTCTGATAAATCTTCTCTTCAAAAATACCTCAAGTTATCTTTCAATGGCAGAGCATGTCCCTCATGAAACCTGAACTCTTGAGAGTGTAGCTATGTACACCTAAAGGCTGAAGGAAGTAAGGACAGTACAAAATCTCAAGAATAAAACCATTGGAGCTGGAGAGACTCACTCTGTGCTTAGGAGTACCTGCTGCTCTTGCAGAGAACTTGAATTTGGTTCTCAATACCCACATGGCAGTTACAGGAGATCCAATGCCACACTCTGGCCCCTAGGAGCACAGGCATACACATGATGCATACACATACATGTAGACAAAACACTTATATACATTAAAAACATTTTTAAATCTTGAACAGGGTGTGATGGCACATGCCTTTAATCCCAGTACTCAGAAGGCAGAGGCTGCCAGATCCCTAAGTTTGAGGCCAGCCTGGTCTACAAGGTGAGTTTCAGGGCAGACAGGGCTACACAGAAAGACCCTGTCTCAAGAAAGAAAGAGAAAGAGAGAGAGAGAGAAAGGAAGGAGGGAGGGAGAGAGGCAGGGAGGGAGAAAGGAAGAAGGAAAGAAAGAGAGGGGGAGAGAGGATGAAGGGAGGAAAAAAGAAAAAAACTTTAAAAATAAAATTTTTAAGTAGGCCATTATCTTTTTTAAAACTTTATTTTACTAATGTGTATGTGTCTGCATGAATGTATGTCACATGCATACATATATGTACAGGAGCTAGAAGAGGGTATCAGATCCACTGGAGCTAGTAGGTAATAAGAATCAAACTCAGATCCTCTAAAAGAGTAGTAGGTGCTCTTAACTGATGATCCACCTCTCCAACCACAATAGAACCATTTTCATCTTTACATTTAAGTGCCTAAGAATCAGTTAACTGCCCTTCGAAGTTCTAGATCATGTTCCTCCTTCCAGCTATTTTGCTTTCTAACAGGAAAAGTTACTAACAAAATGAGACAGATGAGAAATGACACCTGTGACACTTAATCTTCTTGTCATGTTGACTGGATTTAGAATCAGAATGGGACATGCCTTTGGATGTGACTAAGAGGGTGTCTTCAGAAAGGTTTAAATGAGGAGGGAAGACCAAACTTGAATGGGGTGGCAACATCCAGTGGGCACGCAGACTTAACTAAAAAGGAGAAAGCCAGCTGCGCACCAGCATTCAGCACTCTGCTCTCGGGTACCCACCAGCCACCCTATCTTCTACATGGTGGACTGTTTCCTCTGTGAGTCAGGATAATTCCTTCCTCCCTTAAACTGGTGAAACAAACAGCTATTTTCTTTCTCACAAGAAGTTGTTAGTAACAAAGTGTCCTACCACTACCACTTAGAAGGCAAGGAATTCTATTCTACCTGTTAACAGGCATCAGCCAAAACTGAGTAAGACTGAGCGCAGGAAAATATTTTAAACAATAAAAAGGAAGTTAGAAATAAAGTAACTACAAGGTAAAGGTGGGGAAAAAAACTACCCATTATATGTCTAAGCCCACACCACCTTCTTTAGCAAACTGCCTCATAGAAAACCAATTCTAAGTCACACCTCTGAGGGTGAGTGGGGTAGACACATCTGAGAAGGTAATACAGACAACACTATTTTTAAGCCTAAACCAGAAAGAAAAGCCAAGATGCTACAATTGGCCAAGAATCCTCTTCTAGAGCTCCTATCCTTTCCATATCATACTAACTTCCCTTCTTTCATATGATTCCCTGCACTCTGCCGAGGGTTTGGTTATGAGTCTTAGTGTCTGCTTTGAAACACTGCTAGGTAGAGTCTTTCAGATGCCTTTTGTGGTAGACTCCTGGGTCTTTTCTGAGACTGACACTCAACCAAGGACCATCTATGGATATAACCTAGAACTTCTGCTCAGATGTGGCCGGTGGTAGCTCAGTAACCAAGTAGTTTTCCAAAGTAAGGGGAACACGGACTATTTCTAACAGGATCTCAAGGGCAGGCTGTTTGACACCCCCCCCCCCCCAGGGGAGGAGCAGTCTGTTAGGCCACAGAGGAGGACTTTGCAGCCAGCCCTGAAGATACCTGATAAAACAGGGTCAAATGAAAGGGGAGGAGGTCCTCCCCTATCAGTGGACTTGGAAAGGGGCAGGGAGGAGACCAGGGAGGGAGTGTGGGGTTGGGGAGGGAATGAGGGAGCGGGATATAGCTGGGACACAGAGTTAACAAAATGTAACTAAAACGAAAAATAAAATTAAAAAAAAAAATATATATATATATATATAATATATATATATATTTAAAAAAAGAATCCTCTTCTAAGGCTTCTAATTATAGTTGCATAGAATGTGAACTTTTTTATGTAACAGTCCAAATTTTCTTTTAAGACAGTATTTGGTCATCTTTACTACAGCAAAATCTGTGTGGAACTCTACCCAGAAGCAATTAATTGATTACAAGTACCTTACTTGTACCTAACCCCATAGGGAAAACAGATCTAAATATTACAAATCACTTAAGAGAGTTGAGACACACAGAACACATTTAGGCAAAACAGAGTAAATGCTTATTAAACTGAACCTTAAAGTAAAATATTGACTTTTTATAAACAACCCACACAGCTTGACTCATCTGAAACTCTAGTTTCTCAAGGATCTGTCATAAGTCACAAAAGATGGTCACGCCTTTTAGTGCACACACATTTCCCTGGTGAGAACTATGGGACTCGCTGTGGACTAACACACAGTATTGGGTTTTTACTTGACAACATAGCACAGAAAAGAGAAAGCTCATGCATACCGATACAGTATTTTACCTGACTCCAACAAAGAACTGCTCTTATATTTGTAGACAAGGGAATTCTGGTAAATAACGCAAGAGCTTTCTGATGCATTTAAACCAGCAGGTGACATGGAACAAATTCTGTAGGGTTATAATTACAAAACCACCCCAGTCTCGCTGATGCCACTCTCTCAGGAAGCTATATCTTACCCGGGGAAAGAGAATAATTTTCCTTTGAAAGCCACTTTCTATAAAATTTATATCTGAGATGTTTCAGAGCTTTATCTTATTGCAAGCAAAAATAAATACTATGTTTTGAATTAAAGGTGCCAGGCATTCTGAAAAATATTGCTAAAACTCAGCAGGCGAAGAAGAGGTATCTTTAATAAAGCATACTCATGATCTGTACAAAAAGCATAAAACATTAGAGGCCAAACTTTGTTTTGACAAAATAATTATTATAGAAGCTAATGTTGTTGCACAGCCCACTCTAACATCTAGCTGCTGATGGGATAATTAATAAACAGGAACTTGGGCGTCCACATATTTTGTGGACAATTAATGCTATGTAGAATTCAATACAAAAACATGTATAAATAAGCAATCTATGTTAGGTACTTGTATAAATTAACATGAGTACTAAACAATCTACTTGAAATGATTCTCAAAACTCATTTCTCCGTTTTCCCCACTATTGTCTTTGTTTATGTTTCAGCTAATTCTAGGCCTCTGATATAATCGGTGAACTGGCAAACCACTGTCATAGGAGTATATGAGGATCCAGCGGGAGCTGGGTTGTGAATAAATGATTAAGGTAGAGAGAAGCAGAGACCCAGTTATGGCAAAGCAGGACTTTCACTCTGAACCCCCAGAACAAACCAAAGACAGTAATAAGCATCGGCAGCAAATACAAAAGAAACAACTGAAATCGAATATACTTTCAAACCTGATAAGACTGTAAAGAAATGATGTCTCCAAGGCTCTCAGTTCTCAACAACTCTATCAGCTGGCAGAAAAAAGAGCCAGCTCCTCCCATTTCTATTCTTCCCCATTCTCACAACAAACTACCAAGTGCCCAAAGATTGAAAACTTGAAAAAGTCCACTGAATTGGGTAATGAATTCAACCAACTTCTGTAAGATTTAAAATCAAGGAGGGAAGGGGACCCATAATGGTTTTATACCAAAGGTGTTACAAGATATTTGATTACACTGTGAACCCTGAGATTTTATTTACTGGGAAAGCCTGGTTTTAGTTGTGGTTTGGCTCAGCCTTAGCACACACCTTTAATCAAAGAGCTTTCTGCTTGAATATTGTAAACAAGATTAAATAAAGTCGACCATAGGTTAAGAGGCAGGGCAAGCAACCGGTCAACAGGAAGTGAACATAGGATTATTATGAAAAAAAAGAGAGAGAGAGAGGAAGATGAAGTGAGGAGGATGGATAGAGAAGCACACAGGAAGTAGGAGGGACATTCACTTTGAGGGGTCTTGAGATAGCATGAAAGAAGGAAGCATTCTTTTTGGGACATCATCTGCTGAGGAGGAGGGTCACCTGGGTGCTTTCCCTACTTACTTCCTCTGCTAGCAGGTTTTCACCCCAGCATCTGGCTCCCGTGACTTTATTAGTCTAATTGAACAATCGATATTTTGTTTAAAACAACACAAAGGCTTACCCTTCTTTCAAAGAAAACACATGATGAATAACCAGTGTTCCTTAGAAGCAGGACAGTGTAAACACAGCCCACACTCACTGAGCATGTTCGTTATGTCATAGACTAAGTGTTCCCTGTATGAACATTCATTTCACACCTTGGACAGCCTGAGCAGCCAAGGTCACCAGTGACCAAATGGTGGAGGATGGCAATCTGGCCACAGACTCTGCAAGTTTAATTACTACTTTTATGAAATTATTTTTAAAAGCACATCAAAATGGATCAATAATTAAAACAAGAGGCTATCACAATCAGGTACCATGACTGTGGTGGTTTGAATAAGAACTGCCACCATAGGACCAAGCATTTGAACTGCCATCAGTTTTCAGTGCTGGTTGGGAAAGTTTTGGGGAAACGCAGCCTTGCTAAGGAAGTACTTCACTGAAGCAGCTTTGCCAGTTTATAGTCTGGTCTTCCCGCTACCTCTGTGGGAATGAGGATATAACTCTTCAGCTTCCTGTTCTAGACACCACACCTGTTCTTAGCTGCCATGCCTCCTCCCCTGCCATGGAGTTATCCTTCTGGCATTATAAGCCAATATAAGCTCTTTCTTCAACAAGTTGCTTTTGGAATGTACTTGGCCAACACCTTTGAGTAACTAGTACAAGGGTATAGAAACCATTGACTCTTCCACTAGTAAACAGCTACCTCCCATTTTGACTAACTTTATGAAATACAAAGCAAGCACAAGGCACTAGATTAATATTTTTACTACTAAATCCTTCAGTAAACTGTAACACAGGATTTTATTTTAGCAAGGTGAAATAGAACTTAGCAATTTCCTTCTGAATTTGTGTTGCAAAGACTCTTTCGCACATAGAACAAAGTTCTACAAGACAATCCTAAACTGGAATATTGTGTCATGGCCGTATCCTAATCACCAACTGGACCAAGGCACAGACTTGGTTTAAATTAATAGTAATCATCCCAAGACTTTTCAAATATATTCTTCTTCTCGAATAAGAATGTGTATTACAGCAAATGTGAAACTATATTTTTTTTGGGGGGGGAGGGGGAGACTTTGTTTTATTTTTGTAACAGGGTCTCTATACAGACCTGGCTGTCCTGAAACTCACTATGTAGACCAGACTGGACTCAAACTCACAGAGACCTTCCTGCATCTGCCTCCCAAGTGCTGGATTATTGGTATGTTCAACCACGCCCAGCTGAAACTATTTTTGTATTTTTTTTAACTGAATGGGCTTTCTATAACAACCAAATTAAACAAGAACATCTGTTTAAAGAGGAGTAATGCTTGCTTTGTCCTAGAAAGATTTATATTTCATTACCTTACTGACCAACAAAACACATTTAATAAACATTCTTTCTTGTCCTAGAAATCAATATAAAAACAATACAATACAACAATACAACCCACCGTGAACATGCAAGGCACAAAAACATCTTAATGAAAAAGGCTGGCAATAGCAACTAAGTGGTTTCTTCTTTGTTTGATTTTTTTTTTAAATCACTTCTAATGGAAATAATAGCCAATTATGTTGCTTCATCTATAAAGTAAAAGAGTTTTGCTGGATGGCAGGTCAGATAACAATCAGACACTATGACTGTATTTAAACAGACATAATAAATCTGGAGAGGCAGCCAGATAAGAGTAGAAAAGGTTTTAGGTGGATTTTTTTCAAGCCTCAAAGTTAAAAATCACAGAATATAAAATCATAAATTCTCTTTCTCAAAACTCAATAAACTAAACAAAAAAATAAAATCACCACAAAAAATTTCTATAACCAATCAAGTGTCATCTAATCCTCTTTGTCAACAAAAACCCTCACAACAACAACAATGAAAAGCTGGATAGGCAAAATACTCAATTCCTCAATCAATATGATACAATCATTGTGAAAAATAACGTGAAATTTCAAATATATGAGTAAGAAATATGAGTTAGGGAACAACTACCCAGGAACACGTGATTTAGGGCAAAGAAGAAGACCTATGTAAATAAGACAACCAGAGAAGCATAAAAAAGGTCAGGAATGGAAAAGACCCCTCCTTTACATGAGGAAGGGTAAACAATGTCCTCCTAAATCTGAGTCCTAGACTAAACAACAGAAAAGGGATCTGCTGTGACTGGAATGAGCTGTCAGAATGCTTTTACATACAGACAGGAGTTACTTAGGTTGCAGAAGTTACAATGAACTCAAGTTCACATTGGTACAGAAATGTACATATATGAACGTGTACATACATGTGACTTCAAATCCTCGTTTGATGACATCCCAGACGGGAAGCCTGCACCAGGACACAGAACTTCTGGAGCCACAGTAATAGCATCTATCTCTATGAACAACGTTCACTATGTGTGCATATCATGAAGAATAAAGACAACAGAGGCAAATAAATGGCAGCCAGGATTCAGTCTGCATGATATAAATGCCTAAATAGTATAGATGCTTCATTTCTTTAGGATTCTTTTTTATTGTTGTTGTTGTTGTTTTCTTTTTTGTTTTTTAAGACATCACTGTACAGCCTTGGCTGTCCTGGACTTGCTTTGTAAACAAGGCTGGCCTTAAACTCACAAAGATCTGCTTGCCTCTGCCTCCCCTGAGTGCTGGGATTAGACGCATGAATTCAGGGAAAAGCTTCCTGGCACAACACTAAATAGTTAAAGGGCTAGTATAGTATATCGTCTCCTGAAATAGCTGCTTTCTACTGGAAGGCATTCCAAATAAGTCACCAAGGGCTTTTCTCTTTAATTAGAATCAATAAGACAAACACTTAACCTACCATTTAAAATATATATATTTTAAAGTAATATCTACAAGAATAAGAGTAACTAATGGCACAATATCTACAATTACTTAAAAATCTTTAAACAGGAGCTAGAGAGATAGTTCGAAAGACAAAGTGCCTGCAGGGTAAGCATGATGACCTGAGTCTGAATCTCCAGGAAAGGCAAGATGGAGTAGTGCACAGCTGCATCCTATTGGACCTATGGCAAGACAGAAGGTGGAGACACGAGAATCCCTGCACACTCATGGACCAGCTGGCCTGACCTACACAAATAAAGATCCAGTCTCAAAGAAGATAGAGCAAGATGAAGGCTGATACCACACACATACCACAGCATACCGCCCACACATGCACTTATAGCATACACATCCACAGAAATCCTTCAACAAGAATATAAATGACAAGGTGTGGTAGAACAGGCCTACAATCCCAGGCATCCAAGGGAGGCAAGAAGTTGGAATTCAGGACCAACCTAAAGTAAGATCAAAATAATAGCAAAAGGAAAGAAACAGTATTAATAGAGTTAATGACTGGATCTCCTGAGGAGGGGACAAGAGAGCTTCAGGAATGAGTTCCTCCTCTTGTGTGAGACTAAACATTTTCATAATAAGCTAGCAGCTCTGAAAGAAGAAAGAATACAAATATACTTAGGAATTCTGGGTATGATAATAGTGGCATTTCAAATTAGAGGAAGAAAGATAGATTACTCAATAAATGGTATCAGGAGAAATGATTAGTCATCTGGGAAAATGAGAGCAGGTCCATCCATCACCTGTAAATCAGAGTGAATTCCATGTAACTGATTTAAATGTAAGAAAATGAAAACATTAGAATAATAGCAGGGACAAAAGCAGGGTGTGTGCTTTCATCTAGAGTTTTAAAATTAATTAATTAATTAACTAATTAATTAATTAATTAATTAATTTGAAAACAGCTGTGTAAAAAAGAAAGTAACTTCCTTCACAGAAAAAGCAACCATAAACAAAATAAAAGAATAAAAAGTGCTGTCTCGGAACTCAATGACTGGCTCTTTGGCCTCCCCACCCCCCAAGGGAGGAGCAGTCCTGTTAGGCCACAGAGGAGAGCTTTGCAGCCAGTCCTGAAGATACCTGATAAAACAGGATCAGATGAATGGGGAGGAGGTTCCCCCCTATCAGTGGACTTGGCAAGGGGCACGGTGGAGAGGAGGGAGGGAGGGAGGGACTGGGAGGGAATGAGGGATCGGGACATGGCTGGGGTACAGAGTTAATAAAATGTAACTGATAAGAAAAAAATAAAATACAAAAAAAAAAAAAAAAAACCAAAACAAAACAAAAAACAAAACAAAAAAAAAAGTGCTGTCTCATGGCAAGCTAATGTCCCTGTGAGAGTATATACAAACTAGTAACCACTATCTCAATAAGACAATAATAAAAGGCTATGAATAGGTCATAGAAAAGGAAGTTAAATATTCTTATGAGATATGCAAATTAAAAGTCGCTAAGACACCATTTTTCATTCATCAGATTAGTAAAAATCAAAAAGGTTCACAATGTGGTATGTTGGCTAGGCTCTAGGGAAAAACAATCTCATGCATTGCTGATAGAAGTTAAATTAATACACTCTCTACAGAAAGCAACACACCTAGGAAAATTATAATTTTACATGCATTGAAGCCAGTTATTACACTTTCAGGTATTTACTCCAAAGATCTAGTTACATGTGTGCAAAATGACACCTACCTATCATACCTACATACAAAGACATAAGAATCACTTCAGGATCACTGGTAATAGCAAAAGAGAAGAAACATGAAGTCCAGAAAGAAAGGATTGGTTAGCACTATGCTCCACTGATACAATGGAACACGGCAGTACTTTAAAAATAGAACACGCACACTTAGAACAAATCACTGAGCCTGCTGGGTACTGAAACCCAGAGTCTGGTACATGCTAGGTGGGCAAGAGCCCTACCATGATGATCTCCAGTTCATTCACTCTCTTGCTAGCCATTCCTTCAGATTCTTTTGAATTTATATTCTGTAAATTAAATATGCCTTCAGAAAATTTCATTGCCTGTGTTATTTTGATGCAAAAATATAGAATTTAAAACATCAGTCTTAGCTATCTACATTATTAATTTTAGTCTGAAACATGAAACAAATGTGTCAGCCTTCAGTTACAAGGAAACCCTTCTTTATCCAAGAGACCACAGTAACACCATTAGCTTCTGAAATACATTTCCCACTTTAAAATAACCTTTACTATCTGCCTTCCTTTCCCTGGCACCACTAAGAGGGCACTCACAAGCAGCTGTCCAGCATTCTAGCACATAGGTACAGATGTGCAAGAAATAACATGTGGTTTACCTGTGATTTTTCTCTGAATTAAAGCAAAATGATTGACAGTTCTGAGGAGAAGAAAATCACTGTGGAGTGGGCAAGTGGGAACTTTAAAAAATAAAAATAAAGTGCTTTCCCTAGCAAGAAAGCAGGCTAGGAAAACAAAACACAGGTAAGAGAAGGACAGCAACAACAGAACATGGAAGGCTTTCAGAAGCATAAGTCACTAATGGCAATACACAGTCATCCTCAAATACAAATAACACTGTGGAGGTGCAGAGATGCTTCAGTGGTTACGAGCAGGTACTGCTGTTATAGAGGGCCTGAATTCCATTCCCAGCATCCACAGCCACTTGTAACTCCAGCTCCAGGGCCTCCACAGGCACTTTTGCATACACACACACACACACACACACACACACACACACACACACGGTGGTAAAGGGTCAAAATAAATAACACTAGACAATGCTAAAAAAAAAAAAAAATGAGGGTAGTCTTCATTACATACCTGCAACACAGATTTTTTGAGACATAACTCAAGTGTACATGGAATACTAAGCACACAGAAATGATAACTGCAACCAGTTAGATTTTGGTATGCCATAGTCAAGGAATTCCAGAAAGCAAATGTAAAGAAAGGGTAAAGCCAGAGAGGACCAGGCTGCCAAGCCAACAGACATCAGAAATACATACATAAAACAATGACATGAGGGTTGAAGAGGTATATCAGTAGGGAAAGCTTTCACCAGTGCAGAGAATATAAAGATGGGGATCCTAGAGCAAGCTCACTGGTGAGATCAGCCCTACCGGTGAGGTCCAGGCCCAAGGTAGAGAGTCCTGCCTCAGTGTGTAGGTAGAGAACAATTGAAGAAGACACCTAATGTCAACCTCAGACCCTAGCACATACATGTTCATTCACACCCATATGTACATATTTTAAAAGATGGGGAAATAGAGCACATTAAGAAAAACTTTCAAACTTCCAAAACTTTCATGTACAGTATAGCTGAAAATTCTACCAACACTGGAAATCCCTCTGTTTATCTCATATAACAAAAGCTAGACAAGAGCCCAAAGACCTTTAGAAAAAAGAAAAATATATATTTACACAAGAAGGGAGTGGGGAGTCAGACACCAAACTTTTCTTAACTTCTCCCTCTACTCACATCCCTCATTGGATTCCTTGGAGATGGAGTGACAGATGGTTGTAAGCTGCACAACGTAAGTACTGGAATCTGCTCCAGTCCTCTGCAAGAGCCGTAAGCACTCTCCATTGCTGAGCCAGGTTGCCAGGCACAGCCTCTTAAATATAAGAATAAGTTCACAAAACAATGAAAACCCCGAAGTTCTGACAGAAATTTAATCTAAAACTTTAGACCTAACCCCAACAGGTATAAAACATTTCCAGGTATTCAAAAGAACAGAATTTACTACCCTAGAGCTTTTCTGAAAGAATTATTTAAATACTAGATCCTACAGTAAACAAAGTTGAGATTTTTGCCATATTCTCCTACATCATAGATGTTAACTTCTGATTCATGATCTAGCTAAGAGCTAGTTCTGCAAAAGATAAAAAGGGAGATCAGAGAGGGGAAGGAGAAAAGGGAAAGCCTGTTCTGAAAGGGGTTGCTGTTCTTATCATAAGTCTGGACCTGAATGGAGGGGAAAAATATATTAAAAACACATCCAAACACAATTTCAAAGTCATCACTATTTGTTTTAAAGTGTCCCAAGAGGCTAGATGGGGATAGTGGAAGATAATTACACCCCAATTGCCTCTACCACACCTAGCAAGAGGTCTGTAATTTTAAAAAGTGTCACTCATAAGGCTAGGAAATCTGTTACAAACTCACAATAAAGCACAAAACTTTATTACTCCAAGTCAGAGGAAGGTATGGAGTCACAGATATAAAATCCATTATTAACATCCATTTTTTGCTAAAAAAGCATTTTTGTTTTAAACTAGGATCTCACTCTACGGCCCTGGCTAGCCTAAAACTCACTATGCACTCTAGGCTGGCCCCAAACTCCTTTCAACTACCTTGCTTCAGACTGCAAGTACTGGGATTATAGGCATGTATCACCATTACCATCTGTGTTCATTTTTAACATAATATCATAAACCAAACAGTGACATTCTCTGTGACCAAGTGCTACCTTTTTAGCATATATTAATTTTATAAATTAATAGATTTTATCATGACATTTTCTTTTTTAATATTATTTATTATTGTTATTGTTGCTGCTGTTGTTATCTGTGTGTTCAATTTGCCTGAATATAAGTCTGTGCACAGTGTACATGCCTGATGCCAGGGAGGCCAGAAAATGACATGGTTCTGTGTAACTAGAGTTACAGATAGTTTGGGTTGGCTATGTGGGTGCTTGGAATCAAACTCAGTTCCTCTAGAAAAGCAATCTGCTCTTTTAACTGCTGGGTCATCACTTCAGGTCCCATTATGACGTTTTCAAACAGACACTTCACCCCCTTGATTCTTTCTTATCCTCCCCCCAAACCCTGCTAACACCGTCCCCTCTTCCCACACAGAACCTCTTCTACTCCGTGTCTATTTTTTAATCTGGGTTCTGCGCATGAGAGAAAATATACATAATTTTTTCTGATTCTGGATTATTTAATCTAATATGATGCTCCCCAAGTTCTACCCATTTTCCTGCAAATAATGTCTGACAACCTCAGTGTTTATTTCCATAATATTGTCCCAAATCTACACACATACCAAAAAAAAGAAGACGCCTATGAGACATCATTCTTGTAAAGATTTGGCCTCAATGCAAAAAGTCCTTTACTAGCTCTCAATATGACAGCTGTGATCAGAACACCAATAGTTTAATAGCACTACATACAAAGCATATCATGAAAACCTTTTTAATAACTTAATTATTATATTTACTTTTATACTGTGCTGCCCTTGCTGAGAGTACATGAACTAGACAAGCATTCTCATGTTCTTTCCTGATCTGGTTTCCCAAGGCAGCCCCAGCTCCAACTGTTTGACTAAACCAGCTGTAAAGTACTTGACTGCAGAAACCTCAGACATAGTCTCATCTAGCCCATGCTCACAAACAAAAAGATAATTGGCTCCTCTCTACTGGTATCAGCCATAGTTTTAACAGATGGTGCCATTAACTGAGGAAGGTATGGTACTGAATAAAACTAATGACGAACCATATGTCAGTAACAAAACAGTGCTCTTGTCAAGGATACAACACACTGGATTTCACTTATCTGTCTGTTTTTTGATGGGAGACACAATATAGTGCAGTTATATAAGCTGAAAGTACCATGGAACCAGGACAAAACCATAAAAGGCTGAAAAGCAGAGACAGACACTCAGCTCCTTCCCAGCTTCCTTAAGGTACAAAGCACACACGCTACCTTCACACTTAGAGCCCAGGAGGGCCCATCTCCATTAGTGCCATGAACTGTCTCCACCTTGGCTACAAGCCTCAGACGTTACTTAAAGTAATGATATAGCTTGCAAAACAAACATTCAATTCTCTCCTCAGCAAACTTTTACCTGTCCAAATGATGGTATTTTAGCAACTATTATGCACACATTAATTCTTTGAGGAACAACAAAATATAATTCAGATTTAAAGTAATTTGAGTTATTTCTCTATTAACCATTATCTCAGAAGCTGGGGCATGGTGGTACATGTCTATAACTCCATTAGTAAGGAGGATGGCTGTCGCAGAAATTAGAGCAAGGGTTGGCCCCACGGCAAAACTCTCTCAAAGAAAAAGCTATCTCAGTAAGCCATTGTCTAACATTCTTAATAATGCAGCAAGCTGAAAGAAAAAAATTATTCAAACAGACATTGGATATATCCAACTTAACCTTATTCTAAGAAAGCTGGGCCAAAGAAAATGCACAAAAGAAAATACATGGCATTATGTGTTGTCAAATTTGTCATAAGAATCTAACTTTCGTAGGGCTACACTGCAATTTTGGCCGAGATAGTACTGTCTGATGTTAACAATGTATCTCCCAGTTTTTATTTTTACAACATAAAAATCTATTCTAGCCAGGTATGGTGGCACGCACTGTTAATCCCAGCACTCAGGAGGCAGAAACCAGCAAATCTCTGTGAGTTTGAGGCCAGCCTGGTCTATAAATCTAGCCCAGGACAGCCAAGGCTATTACAGATGAACCATGCCTCAAAAAACACCAAAAAAAAAAAAAAAAAAAAAAAATCTATTGTAGTCTACAGAACATTTAGCCACACAGCATAATTAACTGATAAAATATGCACTTAAAACTAGGAAACAATCTTATTTTAAAACATGTGACCATTTCAACAAAGTAAGTGCAGGTATTTCAGGAGAATCCCTTCAGGCAGAACAACAGTACCCGGGAAACCTCGTCTACACAACCCACACAGCCTGGACTCCCCTCTAACCTGTAATACCCAGTGACATAGAACAGCTTCCACTTCTGCTGCTGCTGTCTCATTTAAGGACAAGAATCTTTATCTATGACTACCAGGAAAGGCATCCATGTGTGTGAGGACACAGAAAACATCTGCCCAGGAGTCAAAAGTTCCAGATCCAATCCCATTGACCAAAGTCAATGAATAGTCTCAGAGTCTCCATTTTTTGAAATGAGAATACCACCATACATCTAGCAGGATTTGTTAAGAGGACAAAATGAGATAACGCATGCAAAGCTCATCATGGCATCTGGTCAGGCAAAAGACAGCCCAATAAATGAACCCCAAATTCCTAACACTCACAAGCAACCAGGACAGCCATCAAAACCTCATGGGCAAGCATGGAGTTTTACAATTTTCACCCTGAGTTGAACTAGAATATGTGAAGCTTCTTATAAGGTTAGTTTTCTTCCCGTTTCACAAGCAGCCTCTCGGCAGCATCTGAGGACCAACATACTCAGCCTGATAAATTTTCCAACAAGCACTGAGAAGACCTCCAATCAATAAGTAACAAACACAGAAACACATCCTTTAAGACAAGACCTGAGGAATGCTGAGCTTCAAATTCAGCTCTGGATTCTGCACCTCTCTCAGCTGTATCTATTTACAGATGATTCTCTGGAGCTTAGAGAGTCTAGTCCCAGATTTCCCTCAGACCTTGAAATTCTACATACTCAGCTTCTCTGGTTCTACAAACCTACAGAGGCACATGGGTCGATCTCACCTGGTTTTTCCCTTCCTTGTGATCTACTATTTATAAGACTCTAGAGAGACAAGTCTTCCAAAAAGCATAATTAAGAAGTAGTGCTAAACAATAACAAACAGGTTCCTATTTTGCAGAAATGTTTCAACTTTCTAATTTTTTTTCTGTTTGAGCTTAGCCTATTAAGAGCTGTGTAAATACATGATCTCAAATGTTGCATTTAAACAACAGCATAAAAAAATAAAACAAGCAAAACATAATACAGTGGTTTTCAAGAGCGTGAAGTTGACAGTAACCCCAAGAGATGGAAGACAATGAGGAATGAGCTCCGTGATGCCCAAGCCTTGACTTTTTTCCAGACTTAGCTGAATATACTGAAGAGATAAAGTTAGTGGACAAAAGGTTCACAGTACAAGCTTGAGGTTCAGATTCAGGTCCCCAGACCCACATAAAAGCTGAGCTACCATGAACCTCTGTAATCCCAAAGCTCACAAAACAGAGACAGGGAATCCTGAGGGTAAAGTGAGTATACTAACTATATTGGTCAGTTTATGATTCAGTGAGACATCCTTCCTCAGTAAATAAACAATAATTAAGAAGATATCTCTGGACTCCATAGCATGCTAAGATATATACAAACACACAGAGAGAATGGAGGTGATGGTGCACAGCCTTCACCAGGTACCTGCTCTTTCAGCCAACTGGGAAATTTGGTGAAACATGGGCCACCAGGTAGTACACAAAAGCATCTTACCTCAGTACAAGGGAATAATCGGTGCTGCCTGAGCACAATTCTTATTACATGCAAAAGGAACAAGCATATCTAAGTAACTTAACTATGACCCAGAGCAGAACTCAAGAATATGCATAATAGGTACGAAAATACCTATAAGAAAAAAAGTTATATTTGTTTTAAATCTAACATGCATGACAAGAAAAGGAAAACATTATCTCAAAATGAGAAGAAAAATCAATAAACAGGTGACCCAGATTGACAAAACACATTAGAATTCACAGATTAAACCATGGGTACATTATTATAACTATGTGCTAAATACACTCAAATATTAAGTGCAGACTTATAGGATACTCAAAAGGGTAGGAACCAATCCCAGCTGAGGCTCTCTAAAGATGAAACCAAGTTGTTCTGTTTCTTCAACTGGCAGAGAGAACTTTATTCTCCAAAGATGTGAGTCAGTCCTTTTTTGACTGATGAAATTTTCTGTTAACCTTTAAGATTGGGGATGGAAGTACTAAGAGGTACCCAGAGAATTCCATGTCCACACATCATCTCCCTGGTAACACCAAACAACAAAAACTCAACTCTCCGTTGATCATCAATCATGATCACTCATTCTCCTAAGTAAACTGGCTTTGGTTGTTGCAGCAGTTCACTGCTGATTCACTGGGGCATGAACCCAAACAGGCAAAGAGCAGCCTCACCTTCCAATCCCACAGAACCACCATTCTCTCCATGGAAGCATTCTCCCTTTCAGGACCACGACCTGCCAGACAGCAGAGGTCAGTGCTGACATGGCAGAAAGCGGAAGCCATGCCAAGCAAGTTTGGGTACTCAGACTTTCATCAGCATGAAAGGTTTCAGACATAAACAAGGAAAAGAAATGTTATTTGTATCCATAAGCCTCAGAGCTTTCGCTCCACGGTCACTCAGTCCCTATCTCTATGCCTGCAATGAGGCAGTATATCCCAACAGCCAGAGTACATATGAGGCTGTGCACCCACATGCTGGACAGGAGCCAGAAAAACACAGAGGCAGAGAACAGGGCAGACAATACACAGCCCTGAAGATATGTCCCCAGTGAACTACTTTCCCAGGTAGGCACCACCTCCTAGTTTCCAGAACCTCCCAAATTAGTGCCACAGAGTAGGGACTAAGGCTTCATTCAGTACAAAAGCCTTCAGTGGGAAAAGGATCAAATCATAACATGGCTCACTAAGTAAAATCATACGTAACTCTAATTTTTACCCTCTGATCCTCCAAGCCATGAATTATGATTCCTAGAGAGACAACACATGCAATGGTCTCTGATTAAAAGTGTACACGACATCCTAAAAAGCAAGAACATCCTTTCAAAGTACCACCTTTCAACTGGCACTGTGCTATAGATCAACCTCTTTGGACAGGAGGAATACAATGCAGAATGCCCTAAGAGTGAATAACGATTTCTGAATCCACAGCTAATGATGCTGACAGAACTCTTCTAGCTAAGTAAAGGAGGAAAAGCCATATGCAGAATAGATGATTATTCTAGTAAAGATGTATCTTTCCTTCCCTGTGATGGAAAAGGTCCAATATAATTAACCACCAACAGATGGCTGGCTGCTTCCCTCAGAGAATGGTGTCACACCAGGGACTCAATGATGGGACTCTACAGTTGGCAGAGTAGGCACTCAGCAGTAACATTAGCCAGGTCAGCCTTATTTCAACACTAACAATAGTCTGTATTGTTGAACCCATGAATAGCTTTCACCACTGCCAGCACAGCCATTTATTCATGGGCCCATTGAGTAAACCCTAAGATGGCTGGAGAAAGAGGACTACTGTCTACACA
Organism: Psammomys obesus; assembly: GCF_907164565.1. Lineage (NCBI taxonomy): Eukaryota > Metazoa > Chordata > Mammalia > Rodentia > Muridae > Psammomys > Psammomys obesus. The sequence continues at coordinate 2,622,104 of NW_026594462.1, forward strand.
GCACGCTGCAGAGAGCCCTTCTTCACACCTTCTCTTTCCTTTACATTTAACTGTCACCAAGCCTCAATTTTTATTTGTTCATAATCTCTGATCATACAGAAAAAAAATTAGTAAATGTCCGTTAATCACTGTAGATTTTTTATCTGTCCAATCTTTTCTGACTCCAGAAAAAGGGAAAGACCTAAACTGTTCCAAGTTCTGCCAATGGGGAGCACTTCCTTTGACACTGTCCTTCATGGTCAGCCTTGTGAGGAACTTTGGTGCTGTGGTATCTACTCAAGCTTTTCTCTTCTTCAGTCAACTGTCATGGCAGCATCTCAGGACATCATAGGCATGAGCTGAATGAAAGGGAGAAATAGGATGGCAGCAGGCAGCAAAGGGTCTGAGTCACACCTTAGAACTCACTTCCAGACCCGGCCAAGCTTAGTCTCCTATAGACCACTTCTCTCCAATAACAGATTACTATTGTTCATGGCAAAATGGGTCAGAAAACTCATGACAAGAAACAAATGTGTCTTGGCTCACTTGGTATCTCTCAAGGCCCAACAGCAGATCAAGAGTTCTCTGTTGATGTTCTTACTGCTAGTTGTCAGAGACAGATAAAGGAAAAAAGGAGAAGATAGGTGATTTCTTTTTTTTTTTTTTTACATTGAGCACACCCTTTGATCTTCCAGATTTCCAAACTCAGTGGGAACAATGAAAGTCGCTCCCAATATCTGCACTTCTCTGAGACATAACTGCTATGGAAATTATGGCAGTGAATTCTCATCCCTGCATTCAGAAGCTGAACATTACCCTCTTCTGATTAGACAACATACAAATAGCATGGCCAAAAGAAATCACCACAGAGACTGAGGGGGATGAGAAGAACATAGCACCTCAGAGCTCTAAAAACAACCCATGCCACTGACACACCAAGAAATTAAGGCAGCATGTAAGCTCACTGACTCTACCACTGTGTGACCTCTAAAGAAGTACACAAAAGGAGGAAATGCAGGGAAATAAGAGTGGGCAAGTATTCCAGTCTTCCAAACAAACTCAGGGTTACCAGTTCCCTCCCACTGGTCTTCAAGAAAGAGTCAGATATCAGGAAGATCTGCTCCTGCCATCAGTCCTCAAAAAACAATCAGAAATTGAGGTGACCGGTTCCATGATATCAGTTGAAATACACTCAAAAACCAGGGTGAACTGTTTCCTGTCATCACTTGAGACACAATCAAAAAATGAGATGACATGTTCCCTGCCATCAGTCCTTGAGATACAATCAGAAATTGCAGGTAACCTGTTTACTTGCTATTAGCCCACAAAATACAATCACAAATTGGGGTGACTTATTCCTGCTACCAGTCCTCAAGACACAACAATAAATTGGGTGACCTGTTCACTGGCTTTCAGTCCTTGAGATATATTTTTTGTTGAGTGATCTTTTGTTTAACTGAATTTTGGTTTTTGGTTTCCGTGTGTGTGTGTGTGTGTGTGTGTGTGTGTGTGTGTTTCCATTGTGCTGTTTGACAAAACATCTTGCTATATAGGCAAGACTAGCCTCAAACTTATGGTCCTCCTGTACCACTTTCCCAAGTACTAGAACCTATCAGCAAACACATTAAATTGCAGGCATGTTAGCTGCAATTCCAATGCCAGTGAAGCAGGGATGGGATCCAGAGAGCAAGACAGCTAGCTTCGAGTGCCTGAACTGGAGAATCCAGCCTAAGTCAGAAACCCTGCCTCGGTAAATAAAGTAGAGAGCAATCAAGGGATACACGGCACATCAACCTCTGGACTCCCAACATCAACATGTACATGCCTACTTTCATACACATGCAAGTAATTAGACAGACACATACATACCACACACACAAACATACGCCCTCACAAAGGGAGTCTTAGAAGCAGAAATATTATAGAAATTGACTTTCAGATGATAATGGAAAAGAAAAATTTAAAAATAGTAAATAGGGGTAGGTGATTTAACTCAGTGGTCAGAACACTTACCTGGCAAGCACAAGGCCCTGAATTCAGGCCTTAGATTGGGGTGTTGGGGGAAAAGAAAAGAAAAATAAACAATTTTTTTTCAAGCTAAAATCTAGTAGTCACTGATCATTAGTTAAAAGGGGCTTTAGATTTGTTCAGTGTCCCCTTTGTGCTGATGGATCCAAGTGGGCAGTACGAAGACATGGTAGGAGTTCAAACATGCTCCCACGCTAGGCAGGTAAGCGCCTTTAGCGAATTACTTCAGCCCCTCATATTTGTATCTACAAAACAGTAGTATAAGCTGTCTTGCCCACAGATCTCTTTGGAAGATTACATGTAGGTACATGTAAAGCCCTGCACAGAGGTTTTTATACGACAGGTCCTCAACGTTATATTAGTTACTGTCATTAATGCCTGTCAGCAGCCCTGGTCTTGAGCGGAATTATGAAATCAACTTTTCCATTAGGTATTCCTACTGCTTTTTCAATCATGTTTAACCATCTGGCAACTCAATAACAATTATGTATAAGTAATAAACGTGGAAAAGAATAGTACGGTGAGAAGCGCTCGGTTAAATAAATAGCACCAGGCTTTCAGGCTGCCAGTAACTCATTCACGGCTTGGCACGAGCCTCCCATATATGTGAGCCTCGATTTGCTGAGCTGTAAAACATTGAGTTAAATGCTGTCAAGACTCTTTTCTCCATTAGAATCTACAATGCAATAACCACTTCTTAGACTTTTAAGATGCATGCCATTTGTACACTTATTTATCCATGAATCATCCTTACCTAAGTCAAATGCCAGCCCACTTCCAGAGCAGATTGGAGGGGATGGGGACCCTCCAGCAAACATCTGTCTCAAACTGTAGATGGTCCTTGAAATCACCAAGCCCCATCTCCCTCACAAGGCTAGACTGCTCAGCAGATAAGAGCAATGGCTCCTCTTCCCAGTGACCTGAGTTTAGTTCCCAGTGCCCATGGGATAGCCAAAACCATCTGTAACTTCAGTTTCAGAAAATTCAAAACCTCTGTTGGCACTGCACACACATAGTACACAGACATAAACGAAGGCAAAAGACCCATTAAAACAAATAAAATCTTAAAAATGCAAGAATAGTCTGGCAAAATGGCTTAGTAGAGGTTAAGGTGCATGCTGGGAAGCCTAACTACCTGAGTTTCACACCACAGATATACATGGCAGAAAGAGAGAACAGAATCCCATAAGCGGTTTTCTGGCTTTGATGTGCATGTGCAATATCCACACATGTACACGACACACACAGAATAAATAAATAATAAGTAAATGCAACTTAAAATTAAATTTTTAAGCATAATTTTAAAAAATCAAAACAAGGTCTCACTATCTAGCTCTTGCTGGCATGGAACTCACTATGTAAACTAGGCTGTCCTCAAATTCACAGACAGCCACTTGTCTCCCAAGTGCTTCCCAAGTGCTGTGATTAAAAGAATGCATCACCATGCCCAACACTTAAGCACTAGTTTTGAAATAAAAATATTCCCCTCAAACTAATTTACCTACAAGAAAAAAAAATTAAGAATCATTATAATTTTTACTAGATGGACCACACACAGTGCTACTCCCAACTGATCAATAGCATTGGATTAACCTACATTAACTCGAAATTCAACAAGCTGACACCATTTGCATTTAATTACATGTCTCTGCTCCTTCTCAGAGGCACTAAGGCTTTTATGATCATGTGCACTGCATTCATCAATAACACTGATTTTCTCAGTAATCTGACCTAAGCACAGGCTGCAGGGAAAGCAAGACAGGAGGAAAACTAAAGATTTAGCAATGCCATATAACCAAAACTGCCAGTTCCCCCGGGGATTTGGGATCAATCTAGATGAAAACAGGAGTGTTTGTCATTCAGTACACAGAACATGGGAGTGAAAACATCTTAAGTTTTATACAGGTGTGACTCATGCTATATAATGTATATCCTAAATCTAACAATGTATATAAAATGACTTTTATAAATCTAATACAAGCTTAAAAATATTAACAGTGTTTGATAACATGAGATAAAAAAATGAATACTGTTTCAGAATAAAAAATAAATGCAGTAAGTTCAAAAGAGGACATGTTGCAGGGAATATGGAAGAAAGAAATGGCCAAGTGGATAAGGTCATTCTTCAAAGTACACATAAATGAAGCTCTCTAGAATAAAAATAAAAAAAATTATAGTTTAGAAAGAATATTATTAAAGAATAATTTATTTAATATATTATCAATGTCTATAGATAGATGACAGATGATATATTGATGACAGACAGAACAGATAGACAGATACATAGATACACAGATAAATACATAGATAAATAGAGCTATGCATGTCTTCATTCCATTTCTGACCATCCTCAGATTTACTTGAGATAAACATAAAAGCTTAGGTATTAATTACCATCATATTTAAAAACTCTATTCCAAAAGACAGACATAGAGACCATACACACACAAAGGAAACAGATTTTAGAAACTAAGGGTCACCACTGCAAAAACAGTATTCCACCTAAGGTCCTGCAAACAATGGTGACTTTTGACACCTGCAGAATCAAACTGTTCAAATGCAGAGGTCTCTTCAGTGGCCTGAAATGCTTACCAGCCTTAACAGTACTTTAACAACAGATGGAAAAAGATAAAATGTAAGATGTGCACTCTTTCTGCCTTTACAAATCCAAGGCCACTGGACACACGAAATTACTCACAAGATTTTTAGTTAAAAAAACAAAAAACAACAACAACAAAAAACAAAGAAAAATCATATACCCAAATGCAAACCGCTACAAAAAGGACCATCCTAGGGAAAAAGTCATTGACCATGGCAAACATAAAGCCTCCAGTAAAGCAAGAGCTACTATTAAGTGCATTAAAATCAGTGCATGTTCTTCCATAATTATAAAGCAAATGGCAAGCTGTGGTAGCCTTCTAAAATGATTCAACCACTGTGATGAGATCCATGTATTGAGAATGTGAGAGCACCACTGCTAGAATATGACACTGCTATTCCCTTTTCCAGTAAGGAAAGATAAGCTGTCAGACATCTTTCTGATATCCTCTCTCTGATACCCTGACAGGATACCACAGCGAATTTCTGGAAAAGGTGCATCAGTAAACCAAATGTGCTTAGATTAGCCTTTTATGTGGCAGTCAATCACAGCTGCACATGCTCTAGAAGGAGTTAACATTTTGCTCACTATAACTTAAGCTATCAAGAAGACCAATTTTATGCAAATCATCATCAACTGTAAATGGAGTTGGGTTAATAATCAGGGGTCTAGATTCCACATGCAAATTAGATTTAAACACCTAAGACACAGTTATCCTAAGAACACTGCCTGTCACAGAACCTTTTTATTTGGTGCATAAAGTAATCTTTCATGTCCACAGCATTTGAACTCCTAACAACACACAAAACTAAATGAGCCAAATCTGATGCAAATTTTAACAAAACTCTTTTGAGAAACACAAGTAAATAATACAGGTGGCACTGTTTTTATAAAACACCCAGTATTTGCATGAGTGAGTAAGTTTGCATAGGATAGGTCAAACAGAAACAGATCCAGAAAGGGTAGTTCTGTCTTCTCCAGGAACTCACTATTCTCAAGATGAAGCAAACAATATATCCAAGCTGAATTAACTGGGAGTGACAGACAGGAGAAGAAATATAACCACATGAATGCATGTCCAAGTATGAAACTAGAGGACTCTGGTCTAAGTAATGTTAGATTTGTTATCAAATATCTAATGTCTTTAGAATTATGCTTTTTTAATTTTATTTTTTTCTTATCAGTTACATTTTATTAACTCTGTATCCCAGCCGTGTCCCGATCCCTCATTCCCTCCCAATCCCACCCTCCCTCCCTCATCTCCACTGTGTCTCTTTCCAAGTCCACTGATAGGGAGGGACCTCCTCCCCATTCATCTGATCCTGTTTTATCAGGTATCTTCAGGACTGGCTGCAAAGCTCTCCTCTGTGGCCTAACAGGACTGCTCCTCCCTTGGGGGGTGGGGCGGTCAAAGAGCCAGTCATTGAGTTCCTGTTAGAAATAGTCCTTGTTTCCCTCACTATGGAAAACCAATTGGTTACTGAGCTACCACAGGCTACATCTGAGCAGTGAGTGAAATATCCCAGAAGGAGAAAGACAAACACGGTATATACTCACTTATATAGACCTATAAGATATGATAAACATAATGAAATCTATACACCTAAAAAAGAGAGTGGACATGGGGTAAGATGATCAATCCTCATTTAGAAAGACAGATGGGATGTACATTGAACGTATGACAGGAGTCTACCGCAGAAGGCATCTGAAAGATTCTAACTAGCAGTGTTTTCAAAGCAGATACAAAGACTCATGACCAAACCTTCGGCAGAGTACAGGGAATCATATGAAAGAAGGGGAGTTAGTATGATGGGGAAAGGACAGGAGCTCCACAAGGACCAAATATATCTGGGGACAGGGTCTTTTCTGAGACTGACATTCAACCAAGGACCATGTATGGATATAACCTAGAATTATGCTTTTAAAGGTGGAATGAACAGCAGAAAATCTAAAATATGTGTTTGAATTCGGCATCATTTGTACAACTGAAGAAATGTCTCTAGCAGAGAGGACATGTAAGTCAAGCAAACATGAGATTTAGACAGAAACAACATTTTTGCATGCAAGCCTTTTCATATTTTGAGTACTTTAACTCATGTGATAGAACCAACTACTTCAAACACTGTATCAATAAAAATGTGAATGAAATGATAAAATGATGTGACCAGATAGCTCAACAGCAGAAAGTATTTGTATTAGCCACAAAAAATAAAAGAACTTTATGTGTTCACTGATTTCAATTAAATTTGGCACATCAAAAGGCATTAAAGCTACTATGTAATTATAACTTTATAATAAAAAGCCTCCATTAGCACTATTGTTATACACAGAGCCCCCAAACAGCAAAAGTAGAGACACCTAAATCTGTAAAAAAATAAGTGTTCCCTTCATTTTCCAGGAGCAGCAGTCTTACAGCACAGAGCAAATGTATTTTAATTATCTTCATTCTCAGTGCTAACAAAAACAAAGCTAATTAATTATTAAAGTTGATAAAATTAACAATTGTAAATGTTCCATTTGATTCTAGTATATTCTATGTTTATTTTAATAAACATAACAGACATTTCTCAAAAGGCCATCATTTATAAATTTAAAATGTATCTGTGCTCATGACAGTGGTCACATAATTAATGAATGATTTTAGCCCCAGGTGTCAGACACATAGCACATGTCACACTTAACGTAAATGTTGGGGCATGCTCTCTAGTCAAACATGGCAGTAACCTAGCTTTTGGTCAGTGGTGTATTAGGTTCAGAGCAATCCTAAACTCGGTAAGTTGCGGTTTCCACTTGAAAACAACTTTGCCTTCTAGGAAAAGGGGAAACTAGCCTGTGATATTAAAAAAGCTAACTTGTCAGAGACAGGCCCTGTTCTCCCTTCTAGGGAACCCTTATGGAGAAAGAGCTGCCCATGGGCTACATCTGAGCAGGTGGTCTAAGTCCTCTCCATGCATGGTCCTTGGTTGATTCATCAGTCTCTGCAGGACCACTTGAGCCCAGATTTTTTTTTTTAGCTCTGTTGGTCTATGTTGTGGAGCTCCTGACCCCTCCAGGTCTATCTCCCCGTTCTTCCATAAGGATTCCAGCACTCTGCCCAAAGTTTGGCTATGAGTCTCAGCATCTGCTTTGATACCCTGCTGGACTCAGTGGCCAGCTCTCTGATCACCTACCCCTGGTGAGGAGGCCTAAGAAGGCCACAGAGAAAGAGGATCCAGACAGTCCTGATGAGACCTGATAGGGTCAAATAGTAGGGGAGGGTGGATTAGGGGAGGCACATAGCCAAGAAAGAAGAAGGGAGAGTGGGACAGGGAGGAGATGAGGGAGGGGGCTACAGCCGGGATACAAAGTGAATAAATTGTAATAAATAATAGTAATGAAGAAAAAAAATTTTTAAAACCATTAATTTGGATGGCCACAGCTTTTCCTTGATTCCAAATTGCTTTTGAGTCCTTTCTGAAACTCTTCTCATCATATCGATAAGAATTTAAAGAGATACAATTTCTTAAAGTAAAAAAAGAGAGAGAGATACAATTTCCTACTTTGCTTTTAAAATTTGTGGCTCCAGGACATTAAAATAAGAGGACAGTTCAGGAAAGAAGGAAGCCCTAAGTGTCTGCCCTGTCGCTCTGACTCCTGTAACATCATCACCACACAATATTGATATGCAAGAAACAACGGCAACTGCATTTTAATGGTTCTGATTGATCCTATCTAGCCTAAATATTCACAATCTATAATAAGCAAAAGAAAAAAATTTTGCTCAAACATGGCTGTAGATACCTATGGAATCAAAAAGTCCACTAATAATTTCACAAAGCTACTTAAATAAAAATCAAACAAGATTCATTTTTTCTGTAGTGAATCTTTTATAACGTCTGGAACAAGTTCTTAAGATTCATGTTAAAATCCCAAAGAAAAGTATACAGTCTCCCTAAACATGTAGGTTTGCACAATAACCTCTTTGGCATTATCTATTCTCAAATCATAGGTATTTCACATTACTCTATAATGCTGCTCTTATTTCTATACTGAAATAAAATACTTCTCTATGTTTTCTAAACATTTTCTGATATTGCTAAAAATTTCTAAATATTCTAAGATATATTTTCTACATCAAAGTATAATAAAATAAAATAAAAATATTCTTATTTTTTATACTAAAATAAAGAAAGAAGGTTAACATTACTAGATTTCAATTTTTTTCTCTCACAAAACAAAGTAAAGTACATAACCATACAGAGTGAAAATTGCTAACTGCTAAATTAAAGTGGAGATTTCTTGATTTATTAATCATAAGAGCACATTCTTAAGACCATAATAGTGACAACAGCAATAATGAGAGATGGAGAGATAGTTCCAACAGTTAAGAGCACTTGCTGCTCTTTCAAAGGACGTGGGTTCAGTGCCTAGTGACACAACTTAGAAGCTGAATTAGAAAACAATAAGAAAAGTTCAAAGTGTAATTTTATTAATTTTCCTCTGAACCTTTGAAAGATTGCCAAATTGACTTAAGCAAAAAGGGAGGGGGAAACTTTAATAATAATAATAATAATAATAAAAGTCTACCGCATACACAACTGAAAGTTGAAGTGCTACAGGGAAAACACTGAAATAGAACGAAAACTTCAAAGAGATTCTATAATCGAAGATGCCGTACTCTTGCCTGTCTCGTCTCAGAGATTAAAGAAGATTTTTAAAGCTGTTCCATGGACACAGAGATCAAACATTTATAAATGTTTATCATTTTACAAGTCTTAAATTCAAAGGTGGGCTCAAAGAAATAAGAGTAACAAAGGCAGTGAGCAGGAAAGACGAGTTGTTGGGCGAGGCCAGGGTGTGCAAGGCAGCTTTGAAGAACATGCTTTTGGTGCTACAAGGAAGGAAAATTATTTCTGAAAATCTCACTCCAAGAATGCCTAAATGAACAACAACAACAAAATGCTTTAGAAGTGGCGCTAGGGCAGCCTTAAACAGTATCCACTTGACTTTAATGTCTATTAAAGTCACTATAGCATCTTTCACATAGCAGACCAGGGTCGCCATATAAACCTCACTAGGTCATCTCTTTTTCAACAAAAAGCTCAATCAATTCTTTGTATTTATTTTTATGGTTATGCTTGCATATGAGAGGGCAGGCGTACTATGTGTGTACAGGTGTTGATGAAGCCAAAAGAGGGAATCAGATAGCCTTGAGCTAGAGTTACAGGCAGCAGTGAGATGCCTGCCTTGGGTTCTGGAAACTGAACTTGCCCTGTGGAAGAGCAGCAAGTGCTCTTAACCAATGAGTCATTTCTCCAGCCCCAAGAATTTGTATTTTTAATGTCTAAAAGCTAATGGACAACTAATGAGTATTATTATCTCAGTTAGCTTTCTACAATTTCCTTTTCCATAATGAGAAAGTAGAATAAGATAAGAAGGAAGAAAATTGAGTCCCTATAGACATCAGCTTGGAGCCAACAGCTGCTAAGAAAAAGACATAGACCAGTGAGGTTGTGATAAAATCACACTGACACAGTTCTCTTACTCATGTCTCTTAATGGTTACACATTAAATATACCATGTAATATGCTGGTAACTGAACCTAGGGCTGGAGAGAGAGCACAGCGGTTAAGAGTACTTTCTCTAGCAGAGAACCCTAGTTCAATTCCCAGCACCCACATAATAGTTCACAACTAACTGTAACTCCAGTTCAGGGGGATCTGATATGCTCTTCTAGCCTCTACTGGCAGCAGACATGTATGTGATGCCTAGACATACATGCAAGCAAACCACCCACACATAAAATAAAATAATATTTTTTTAATTAAGGAAAAACTAACTACACTCACTATTTCCAATGGGAATCACAATGCCATCCTATCAATGAGCAGACATTCCAAAAGGAATTCCTCCCTGCCCCCAGGGATCATGGTGCTGTAATAAAACTGTAGGCTTTGCTCATGGTAGGCAAGCAATTCCCCCACTACAATCCCTCACTTATCTATAAAAGGGCCAAACATAGCTGTCTACCATGTAACAGTACTCATCTATTAACATTTGTTGCCTAAACATCAGCAATTTCTAAAACAAGCATATAAAATAATGAGGTAATTTTAATGTTTCTTCTAAAATCAGACACATTTGCTTTCATTCCTGAAGGCTTTGTTGTTTATACAGATGTATCATCATTTATATGACGGTACCATGGTCTGTATAGAGGTATCATTGTTTGTATGGAAGTATGCTGGCTAGTTTTATGTCATCTTGACACAAGCTAGAGTTATCTGAAAGGAGGGAACCTCAACTGAGAAAATGTTTCCATAAGATCCAGCTGTAATGTATGTTCTTAATTAGTGATCATGACCATTGTAAGTGGTACCATTCCTGAGTTTGTGGTCATGAGTGCTTTAAGAAAGCAGGCTGAGGAAGCCATGATAAACAAATCAGTAAGCAACATCCCTCCATAGACTGCATCAGCTCCTGCCTCCAGGTTACCGCCCTGTTTGAGATCCTGTTCTAACTCCCTGCAGTGGTAAACTATGGATGTAAAAACATAAGCCAAAAAACCCTTTCCTCCCCAACTTCCTTTTCGTTATGGTGTTTCATCACACCAATAGTACCCCAAACTAAGACAGAAGGTATCAGTGTTTGTATAGAAGTGTCACTGCTTATGGGGTGATATCATTGTTTTTGGAGGTATTGTCTGTATGAAGGTATCACTGTTCATATAGAGGTATCACTCTATGGAGTTATCATTGTATGAAGGAATCATTGTTCATAGGGAGGTATCACTGTCTGTATGGAGGTATCAATGTTCATATGGAGGTACCACTGTATGAAGGTATCACTGTCCGTATGAAGATATCATTGCTCATATAGAGGTATCATTGTCTGTATGGAGGTATCATTGTTCATGTGAAGGTATCACTGTCTGTACTGAGGTATCATTGTTCAGGTGGAGGTATCACTGTCTGTACAAAGGTATCATTATATGAAGGCTCCACAAGTCTTGACACAGAGTTACTACTGAATCTTCCATAATTCTATAATATAGTTTGTATGCTTATGTACATGTGAGTACATGGGTAAAAGTATGTGAGCCTAAACATGCACATGTGTAGGCCAAAGGCTGAGTTTCTATCCCTTTCCACCTTCTATTTGAGTCAGGGTCTCTCTTATTCAATCTAGTTCAGGACTTGCCATTTCATCCTCCAGACTAGCTGACAAGCAAGCTCCCAGGAGCCTCCTGCCTCTCCGCCTATGCACTTGGATTACAAGCATATACCAGTCCTTACACACCAGTCCTAACACAGGTGCTGGGGATCTAAACTTGGCTCACCATGCTTGGAAACAAGCACGTTACTCACTGAGACACCTCCCAGCCCTCCTCCTATTTTACAGCCAGTTATTCATTAGCCAACAACACATCACCTTGGTGGTCAGTTCTATTCATTGACAAATGTTTATCAAATGTCTCCTGTAGGCTGGTGACCATTCTTACATAGCAGTATCACCCGACAAGGAAGAAAAAAACAAATCAATACATGGCGCACAAGTTGATGATCACTATTCAAAAGAAATAAAAGAAATTAGAAATGATGGCCTGTTGTGCACAACACCTCAAAGCAGACCTCTCTGAAGAAATTACATTTGAGCAAAAACTTAAAATGAGTGAACAAAGCAAGTAGATAATGGGGAGGAAGAACATTCCAGACACAAGAGAATTAAAAATTCAAGTGCATGTTTGGTATGTTCAAAGAACAGCAGTAAGAAATCAAGGTGTGGCCGTTTGAATGAAATTTTTACTACAGTTGGTGGCCCTGTTTGAGTAGGTTTAGGAGATATGGCCTTGCTGGGGGACTGGGCTTTGAGAATTTAAAGATTTGGGCCATGTCTAGTTCACTCTCTGCTTTGTGCTTGTGGTTCAAGATGTGACCTCTTAGCTTCCTGGTCCTCCTGCCACACTCTGTTATTATTGACCCTCTGGAACTATAAACCCAAATAAAACTCTTTCTTCTATAAGATGCTTTGACAATGGTGTTTATTCATTATTTAGAAAAGTAACAAACACACAAGGTGACTGACTAGTGATTAGAGATAAAAACTTTGCCCTTCACTCATGCGACTATCTGCATTTGAATTAAAATTAAATACGATGTAAAACTCAGTTCCTTGATTGCACTATCCAAGCCATGTGAGACTAGAGGCTACTCTAACCACACCAAAAACAAAAGAAAAAAAAATTTCCATGTGTACAAAGTTCTAGTAAACAAAATCACACATTCCAAGCAAAGCGATCTAACTTCACTTCTCCATCCTCTGCTCTGAGCTAGGGATTGAAGCCAGGATCTCGTGCAGACTGTGTAGCATTAGCTACACCTCTAACCCTCTGAGTATCTCGAACATTTCCTAACTCTGATGTAGAAAACCAATTGTGGAGGGGAAGCAGGAATAGAATCTAGCTGATATTCAGAAGGGGATATGGGAGGTGATTTAAGTGGAGAAAACCTGAAAAAAAATAAAATAAAAATAAAAAGTAAGCATCTGAATGTATCTATATCTCAGTGTGGACCAAGCAGGATGTTTGAATAGATGTAATACAACATGAAAACAAGAGAATTTCTTCTTGTCTCTAATTCTTTTGGGCCAAGCAATTGAAAGGGTCCATGTTCCTCTAATTAAGACTAGAGAAGCAAACTATGGAAAAGTTAAAGACTTCTGAATCAGCATCCTAAAGCTTCCAGATTCAAATGATATACAAGGGGAGAGAGTCCAGGGAGCAAAGGAAATATATGCCATTGGAGGAGTCAGCACAGGGAGGTGGACACAAGGGCAGGAAGGCACCACAAAACAGAAAAGTTCTGAAGTATAGACAAGAGCCTTGGAAAGAGCATCAACTGAGGAAGAACCTGACATCATCCTGCATAGAATGAAGGAACAGCCAGTGAATAACAAGAGAACCAACAGCCAGAGAGAACTGTGCTCGAGAGGACAGGAGACAGCAGTCCCTGAAGGGAAAAGCAACCAATTCTAGCAAATGCTGACAACGGAAGACATGAGCACTAAAAAATGACAGTTGTACTTGGCCATGAAAAGGTCACTGGTGAATTGGATAGGGCCTGACTCTCAAGACAGAGGGATAAACAACAGTTATCAATACATTCTTAGAAGTTTTGCTATTAGAAGTAAAAACCGGAATCATTGGAGAAAATGTGGTGCCTTGAAAATAGGACAGAACAGTAAAAAAGAAAAGTGGACAACAAAGCAAGCAAGAGGGTAAGCGCACAGAGTAGAGCTGGGCTCACACAGCAGCTCAGCAAACCAGTTACACATGTGACAAAAAACAACAGAGTCCATGACGGACACTCATACACAGGTAGACTTGCTGCAGGAAAGTGTAGACATTGCTCCTGATGGCTCTAGGCAAAAATGTACCTCACTAGATTGACAGCCCTTCAAAGGAATCGGCTGTTGTAGTCATCTATGTTGTTAGCACTAATAAGCTAGCACACTTTAAATTATTCAAGAGTTGTACTGAACAAATACATTGATAGAAAGACTGAATACCCAGGGACCTCTGCTTAAGCCTTAACCCATGCAGGCCTTACCAGTCAGTTCTGAGCTACGAACACTCGGCATCACAAAGAAAGCCCACAGCTATCACCAGCCACATGCCAGCCACTCCCCTCACTGTCCTGTTGATTGCTGGGAAGGAGAGCTGTGCTTCCTGTCTGCACAGGCAGAAAATATGTCCATTTTACTGAAAATACTAAAATGGGGCTAGGGACCTGACTCACTGAATAAAGCAGTTCCCACACAAGCCTGACAACCTGAGCACGTATCCTCAAGCCTCACATAAAGCCTCACATATGACACAAAGACTTGTAATCCCAGCACACCTTCAGGGAGACAGGAGGCAGAGACAGAAGAAATCTCCAGAAGCTCGGGGCAACTAACCTGGGGGACAATTGGCATGAAGAGACCCTGTCTCAAAAAGATGGGAAAGCAGAGACTGCCACTAAAAGGTTGTCCTTTGACCTCAACATAGGGCTCATACTCACACATACAAACAACACACACCATACACTCACATATCACACATATTCACACATGCACACTCGAAATCATTATTATCTACCACTAGCTAACCTCTCACAACTGTCCCATATACTCATTTCAGACCAGTCAGGTCCGATCTTCCTAGAATAGAACTCTGCCCTTAAACATTCTATACAGTACCCTATCTGCTGTAGTTAGATCTATACCTATGTGGTTCCCTCTGGTCCCTATATTCAAATATCAAAAAATCCTATTTACAAAAAGTCTACAGAATGAGATTATGAACTAAATACATATAATGTAATTTAATTTCCTGAGCCCACTCAAAAAGTAAGGATTCCAAAAACAAACCAAATGTGAATGGCATAGTTGCATTAAAAAGTAGGGGGAGGGAAAGGGAGCAGACTATTGCCAACATCACTAGAGTTTCCATTTCTTAGATTTCTGATAATCATTAAAGAGGCAAATTCAAATCCTATACTCAAGCTTTTGATGTATTCATAAAGATCAAACTTATCTTAACTCTAAAAACTTTTCAATAGACTATGCTTACTAAATCTGATAAATTCATCATGATGAATTCACAATGATAAAAAATATCTTTGATCTCAGAAACATGGTGGGTGGCTGAGGAGGTAGCACAATGGGTGAAGTGCTCACCACTGGGCCTGATGGCTGAATCCCGGCCTCAGATCCCACACATGGGAGGAGAGAAGCGACTCCCACAAGTTGTTCCCTGACCTCCACACACATGCTATGGCACATGTGTGCATACATACATCATGCACATGAAAATGTACAAAATACAAATAAAAGCAAAAAATTGTAAGTAGCCAAAATTATTTTAAAAAGTCATTTCCTGCAGCACCGAGCTCCAACAAATTGGGAGGGGGCTTCCAAGAACAAGTCCAACGCCTGTTATATCCACGTAACAGGACTGTTCACACCATTCCAACCCTTAGCATCTCCACTCTAATCCATGAACCCCCACAGCAGTCAGGGCTGACCCCCAGAGATATCCTTTCTCCACTATACTATGTGTTTTTGTTCAGCAGATTATCATGCAAATACTGACTGTCGTTCATCTTTCCACATCATACAAAGGCTTTAATCTTCAAACATGAATCACAGACACATGCATTCCAGATACACATCAGTGTGTGCTGAGGGCAATTCAATGTTAATAACACATCAGACTTCTACTCTTGCACTAAAACTGCAAGTTATAGACGTTTATGATACTACAAACTTCAATATGATAAACATCGCTTTCTGACTCGGAGATCAAAACCTTCTAATAAGGTGAAAGGAAACAGAAAAAGGAAAATGAAGAATCAGGTCAAAGTAGCTACACTTGTTGTAAGGAAGGGTAACACAGGTGATGAGCAGAAAAGAAAAACTTGTAGGGTAAACTCCTTACGGACTTTCTCTGCAGGAAGTGCTGGCCAGCCAACAAGCTTATGGTCCAAGGTAAAGTCCAGTTTATAGAACTAAATAAAAGGATTTCTTTTTATCCCTAATAAAGTCTGCATAAAGTTCTGCTGCTGGAAGTTCTTCCTCTCTCAAACGCCAAATGGGCAGACTATTATAGTCTTGGACAGCCCATTCCTGCATGCACCATTGTTATCTAATTCCCATATATTCTATTTCTCTGTGAAACTAATACCACTCTCATGGCAAAAAACTAAATATCATGGGTTTGTAAGTACTCTGAAAGCCCACATATCAAATTCATAAATGTCAAGGACCTACTGAGGGTATGCCCAATCCTTTCACATACAAGGAAACTATGAGCAGCCATCAGGTAATTCACATACATGTGTGAATTACATGACACATACATGACAGGACTCCTGTCATGAACCTAAGAAGCACCAAGCACATCTTGAAACAGCAACAAAAACTGCTTAATAACTAGTTTGTTAAAGCTTAAAGTACTCATATTGACTCTTGGGCCTAGAGAGTACAAACTGAAAACCACCCTTCCTAAATATCCTGCCCCCCGCTTGCAAAGAGAAACTATACCATTCTAAGACATGTTTTGTAAAGCATACACATATTATAAAGATTTTCTAATCTCTAAGTCTGCTTGATACTGTAAATTTCTACTAGCCCCATCTCCCGGGTCAAGGAGTAGGTTAGGTATTAGAGCAGACAGAGGCATACAGCATGATGAACACCACAAGCAGAAAACCACTGTCCAGGCTACAATCACAGCTCCATGTTTACTATCTCTGTGTCTTTGATTCAGTCCTTTCACATGTAAAAAGTGAAATGAAAAAATAAAATTTTCCCAGTTCTCAGAGTTTTGAAAATTAACATATGCAAAGCAGTGATGTCATTGACTAAGCTATTACATAAAGGCCACCGAAGTAAAAAATATATATACATGATTCAAAACTGAGGGTTGTTGAGGGAGAGGATGGCTCAGTAGTTAAGAGCACTTGCTCTCCCAAAGGACCTGAATTGAGTCCCCAGCAATCTACATCAAAGCAGCTCACAACCACCTATGATTCCAGCTACAAAAGCTCTGATACCTTGTTCTGACCTCCAAGGGTGCCTACACACACACCATACATGCATGCATACAAACATACATGTAAATAAAACTTTTTTAATTAATGCTGACAGGAATCTTCACAGAAGAGCCCTGACTTCGTGAGCACCCTGAAAACCTACCACCATCTCACTTCCCTACAGCCTTGAGGCAGAATCTAGACAAGAGCTCTCTCCCCACCCCACCCCTACCCTGGTACTTCTCCTGGCTTAGGACTTAGGCTCAGCAACACCCAGTGCTCAGTGCACAGGAAAAGAATCAGAATGGGACAGCACAGGATTCCTCTTGGCAAACACTAAGACTGTCACTGTACATCAAGACTATGGTCTCCTGGGGACTAAGTACACAAGTAATTTTCAAGCACAGTCTGGAGCCGATAGCCATGAATGTAAGTAAGCTGATATTAATTCAAACAACAATCATCCTCAACCACACAATGTGATGGCTACTTCTAACTGTCAACTTGACAAAAATCTATAATCACTGGGGAGGACTCTCAAACTGTTAGATTAGGTTGGCCTGTGGGCATGCAATGAGGGATTTTTCTAACTACATTAACTTGAGGTGGGAAGACAAGGGTTGAAGGTTATACCCACTTGTCTGCTTTTACTCTCTCCCCATTCTGAACTAGAAAGAAATACGTCTGTGACAAAATTTTCTAGAATATGGAAATGTTTCCCATCTTGTATGGAGTGATACTAACACGGACCTATAAAACGGAACAACTCCCTAAATAAGCATTTAAAGTGTTAAGAGATACAACAGCAGCACTCAGGAAGCAGAGGCAGGAGAGGCAGCTATAGCTACATAGTATATACCAGGACAGTGTGGGCCACACAGCAAGACTTTGTCTAAAATGTCAACAAATAAATACCAATCATTTTAAGGGGGCCAATGAGCTGGCTCAGTGGGTAAGATGCCTGCCATCAAGCCTGATGACCCAAATCCAAATTCTGGGACTGACATGGTAAAAGGAGAGAACTGACTCCTCTGACTTCCACACACAAATGCCATGGCATGCATAAGCATGCAACACATTTGCACACATATACAATATAAATGCCAAAAAATTTTTTTGAAATGTGTTCATTTTTTTTGTTTGATATCATTTTAGCTAAACTTTCAAAAACTAGGAAAACAAAGGCAATAGAATGTTACTTCTACAAATTAAGAGTGGAAAGGGGATGAGGGGAAGAGGGAGGGAAAGTGAAACTGGGGGAATTGAGGCAGGGGGCCTCAATGACGATATAGAATGAATAAATTGTGAAGAAAAAAAGTTTTTAAAGACTTTACAAAAAAAAGAGTGGAAATATTAAACACTTAGCAACTTGGGGAAGGAAATAAGAACAAATGAGAAGTTCTGAGTTAAAGGCTTAGAACTTGGGGTCTAGGAAGGGCAAATATTTGCATCTGTCCTCATTCTATCTACAGCTGCAGATGAAAATTCTCCCCTTCCATTCCCATGGCTTTCCATCATTCTAGCAGTCATAGTCAGGACCACCAGCCCCCTCTTCCCCTCATCTGCTCTAGCCAGCAGTGCTGCTTAGACCATGATACTAATGTTTATAGAAAGACGGTGAATACCCAATCAAAACAGCAAGGGCTTTATTAAACAGCCAAGCAGCTGTGTGCAGAGGTTTGTAAATGCACCTGTTCTACAGGACTCTCTGTCTAATTCAATTTGCTCAAATCAGAGCAGCAAGGCCCTATAACTATGGGCTAGACAAGGAAACAGTTTTGCTAAACAGACTCCCTTGTCAGGAGGGCGTTTGTTGAAAAAGAATTACACCTACTCTTTCATTCACTCCTTCACACAACAGCACCTATTCCATTCTGGCCATTATGTGGCAAGCTAAGAGCACAAAGCCCAAGTTCGGTCTCGTAGAGGTGGCAGACAACTGAACAGATGGCTGTAACACACTGATACACACTGGCAGGTTCAATAGTACACACAGGCCTGGGGTAATGCTGCAAAACAGAGAGCAGGGGAGGATTCACTTTGAAGGCAGAAGCCTTTCTAGAAGGCAGAAAGAATGAAAAATGTATTGTCATGCACATTCACACATAGAGGGCTTTGGCACATGGAGAATGTTTTGTTTCTAATTCTGAGTAGACAGAATATACTCTGTATCTTATTTTTTAACACTTTTCTCTAGGAAATATTTCATAATAAAAATCTTAATTTGATGGTGTCCATAGATTTTAAAGGCTCTTTCCACCGTCCCTCTAGCTTCCTTCCCACACAGACAGCTGAAGAAGTGACAGCATTAGCTTGTCACAACAGAAGAGAAATGAAGAGAGAGACAGAGGAACATCATCTTATGACAGCAGTGTGAGGTCTGAACAGCTTGAGAGGATGGCCCTCCGCAACACTAAAATACACTATGAAAATAAAAAGAGCCAGGTGTGGTGACTCACACTTCTAACTGCAACATTCAGGAGGCTGAGGCAGGAGGACTAGTGCTAGCAAAAGGCCAAACCAGGCTACATAGTGTACAACAGGCCAGCCCAGGCTAAATATCAGGACCTTGTCTCAAAAACCTTGTTCTAAATTAAGTGTAATAGTTACAAAATGGGTATGTAGAACTTACTTCACCTTCATTTATACACCAACAAGAAAAAAGTAACATGCATTTCCAAAAAAAAAAAAAAAAAGTCTCCTAGAAACAGCTGACTACAGGCCTGCTGGCCATCGCTCTCCACAGGCATTCACTGGACATTTGCTCCTCAATGCGGCAGGCACACACAGAAAAGGTAAGCTCCTGCCTCCAGCATGGCTTAAGCCAAGGTGGAAGCAGTCAGGTGAGCAGTGATCAGGAGCATCAGATAAGGAATGGCACAGAGTGCATAAGCTGGAAGGGCTGAAAGGCACCACCTAGAAATGCAAGAGCAGAAACAAAAGCTATCGGAGAACCAGTAGAATGAAATACTGAAAATGTTTCATATTAATAAAATAACAACTGATGCAGACACAGTGGGAGAGGCCTGCAATTCCATCACTCAGGAGGCTGAAGAAGGCTGAGGGCTAAAGGACCCTGAGCTATACAATGAGACCCTCAAAAAAAAAAAAAAAAAAAAACAAAAACAAAAACTCACCCTAAAATCTCATAAACTCATGAAAATTTTATGAGCTGGCTTCAACTGGGTTCATTAATATCTTATAACTCTTACAGTGACTCCCTCTGCAGCTGTGCCAGTCCACTGCCCCTGCCAGTACGGCCTGTGAATGCCTTCAACTTTGACCTCTTTAACCTTTTTGTAGTCATTCTGTAACATACAATTCTTTACTGTGTACTGTGAAATGTGTGATTTGAGAGTTAATATTAGTAAATAAGATCAGAGTAAAAGAACTTGTATCTGCTGATGGCCAGCAATCAAAAGTAATTGGGACCTCTTAGCAAATTGCAACCAATGAAACTGACATAGTTTATGAATCTATTTTGTTCAGTAAATTCTGATTTTTAGAAACACAAGAAACAAAAAGATTTTAAGAACTGGGGATGCCACTTAGCGATAAAGAATGTGCCTAGCAGGCCTGGGTTCATTCCCCAGTATCACAAGAAAGAAGGACTGTGTTATACTTCATAATGCCTTACAATCAATGAGCACGGCAAACACAGGCTGCTCTCCCAGGCTGTAAGCACACACTCACAGCATCTCACTAGCACCACCGGATAAAAAAGGAGAAAGAGCCTGAAAAGGCTCCAGGGCTCATTTCAAAGTTCAAAGTGTCACTATTCCATCAACAAAATTTTGTTACATTAGTACAGAATGACAACACGGAGCAGAGCATGAAAACTTCAGTGGGTATCTCACAGCCACAGCATGACATGTTTACACTGTAACACACATATTTTTCTTTTACTAGTCTCATAGATACCAAATTATATTAGAAACCAATGTTTGCTCTACTGAAGGAGCTTCATGTAAAATAAGTCCCTTACACACTCATCTACAGCTAAACGATTTAAAGTACATTCGATGTCAAACTTTTTTAAAACTGATTTTCCTCTCCCTGGCCCTGTAGCTCTAACATATAAACAGCTACGAGCTGCCTGCTCCTCCTGGCACTTAAGTTTAGAGGTAAGGGGCAAGACAGACTTGTGATGTTTTGATAGAGCCTGTTGCCATGGAAATGACTGGCTTGCTCCTCATGAAGCACCGTGACCTCATTGCAAATGAAAAAAGGAAAGGATGATTTCTGAAGATTCAACTGAGAGAAAAATTAATGGCTAGGGGAGGAAAAAAAAAAAAATCCAAAACCTAAGAAGACAATCTGGAAAATATCACAATGTCAAGAGCTATGCTGAAGTGTTCTTGGAGAACTCCTAAAAGCTTCAGCTTCCAGAGCAGGAATACTATAATCAAAAAGAAAGACAGTATTAACTTCATGGGAAGATAAGCCACACACTGTCTTGGTCTTGTGGTTTCTAAATAAATACATCACAGCCCCCATCCTGACTTTCAGTGGCTATGTTATAAAATTAAAACTGCCTTACACTTTCTCCCACTCCGAAAAGCAAGCTTTTTCCTTTTTTTTTCTCCTTTTTGTGGTGCCCTGTTTATACAGCTTATCCCTTATCACACTGACAAGACTGGGAACCACAGCAGATGGTCCCCCAGACATAATTCTAACAGGTTTTTTGTGCAAACAAAAGATAAAGAAGGCTATAGCAATGATTTACTGATATCTAAAGTTGAAAACTGACAAAATACAAACTGCTTTTGCCTTACTGTTTGAACTGTTTATCCTTAAAACTACTAAGACAGATATGGCCAAAATTAAATATGACTTTAAAAAATCCCAGTTTTAACAGCCATTGAGTTTTGCTTCTGTGCTACCAAAATGTTCAAAATGACACTTTTTAAAAACATTACCCTCCATTCCCCTTGTACCAGCAAAAAGAGAAATGTTTGCAAATTTCTATCTTATAAAATCTGTTTGGTTGTTATACTATGAAGTAAAATACTCATCTGGATTTTTCTTTAAAAAAAAAAAAAAAATACTTGAATTGAAATTCCCAAACTGATTTCCCAGGAAGAGCTCACTAAAAAAAGAGCTGACTGAGCCAAATCTGGAACCTGGGTTAAAAAGCTGGAGTCTATTCTACTCATACATAACCCACCAACTGAACGTAACCCAGCACCAAGTGGGAAATGTCCCCAAATTGTACACCCTTCTAGATTAAAGCCTGTTTAGACATCATAAAACAGGAGCTCCCTCATGACGATGGGATAGCAAAGAGCACTCACTGTACATGGCACACCTGAAAACCAGCAAGGGCCCCAAATGATAATCTATAACAAAACTGACAAGCATCTGAAATAAACCACCCAGACATCAAGAAAAAATATACCAGACAGACCCACAGGGCTCTTTTAATGTAGGTCATGACTGTCAGACCATGGCAAAAACATAGCGACCCTTGATAAACATTAACCTTGATTATACGTAATCATGCACATATTCTGCTCTGAGTAACCAGTCCTGTGATGTCAGCGCCTGAGGCTGTAAGAAGTGAGTATCACCATCAGCTGTGAAGCACTTTATACCAAACATGTCTGCCCTGTCCTGTCTGTATAAAGGTATAGGGATAGCTTCTATCAAAATGGCCCAACTTCTGAGGATTCTATACCACCTCAACTAGAATTACTTCCTCTTACTGTCTAAGGGGCAAATATGACTGAGCTTTTCCCTGGAAAGATTATCAAAGCAGACTGGAATCAGACTGGTAGGAGAGCCAATCACAGCATCTCTTACATGTTCACTTTTTGTTGGAAATTATTTGCCAAGTGTCTGAGTAGGAAAGAGGTGCTGTTCAATGCTGATCCTCCAATTAATCCAAGCTAATACAATGTTCTATGAAACCCGACATGTGGGCAAATTTTATCCACACACAGGTCACTAATTCAGGAGTAAAAGCACAATGTCACAATGTCAGGGTTACAAACAGGAACCGGTTCGAGCCAGCTTGTCACGCTGCCTTCTACAGCCACAAAGCAGATGTTTGATTGTGCTAGGCAGCTATTACACATGAGAACCGAACGCAGGAGCTAGTGGGAGACTGTGCGCCAATCAGTGCAAATCCATTACTACTGGAAGAGCGCTGGGTCAGAGGTTACCTCTGTGGGGCATACAACATTCAGAAGAAACAATAGGTGTTCTCTGCACAGCGTTTTCAAATCCAATCTAAGCCACTGTACCATGCGAAAAGCACATATTTTCTTGATGTTAGGCATATCCAATATTCATAACAGGATAAGTGCATTAAATGTAATCTATCAGTTGTTATTTGATGTTCTCTATGCTAAATAAAATAGTGAATTTATTTCTGAATACAAATCCTGTCAAACATAGTCAAAATCCAATTTTGGTTTTCGGAGCAAAACTATGGCATTCAGTATAACACTAAGACAATGTCCAAGTCATCATATTGATATAAATTGAAATAAAAGCAGCATATTTTCTTCGAACCATACATACTAGGTTCACTTCCATCTGCCATCATTTGGTAGCATGAAAAACTTTCTAGCTGAAATATGTTTACTAACAATATAACATTAGTTTTTATTGAAATTAAAATTCAAAGGTGTTATGAAAACTGTTGTTTAATACAGCCCCAATCACAAAATTCTCATTACGGCCACTGAATATATATATATATATATATATATATATATATATATGAATATCATTTTCTTTTTTTTAATTGGCAATTAATCTACTAAAATATATCGCTTCTTGGCCTTTTGGCTACAATCAAGTGTAGTATCTGTTTTATCAGTTTAATATCTGATACAGCTTACATACTGATATGTTAATACATAAATATCAACCACAGAACTGAAAGATGAAACGGTAACAATGAAATCCATAATGGAAGTTTTCAACATGAAAAAAGCAAACCTACCATACTTTAAATGGAAAACGAAGGCAAACAGAAAACATGTAACAATGCGTTATGCAATGTGGTCCTTAGGATCCCAAACTTACTCACTGTCATCATATTAGGAGGAGGCTCTGGCTACACGATAATTTAATACTTAAATGTTAATATGATTTCCCGATTACTACATCTGTCATGGATGGTTTTTAACTAATAAAAGCAAAAACAAAATTGCATGCACGGAAGGAAAGTCCTCTCAGCAAAACCCTCCCTGCACAGATATACACCTGCTCTAGACCCCATGGAGTTGGCATTTTCTATCTTTATCACCACTTTATTTCCCAAAGACTATGATATAAACAGAAATACATTATGGAAGTACCATAACACAACTGAAATGTGGCTGTCTTACAGAGCACATGACTTTATAAAAATATGCAAAGAATAAATCCAAAAACAAGGAAATTAATTTTGTTAGCCAAAGCAAAACGTGAATCACAAAAAAAAGACTGGATGAATCTTGTTACAAATGCAGCAGTGCGGACCTGTGTGTATGATAAATAAAGTATAAGAAAGCACTCAGCATTTTTATGAAAACTGCGTCTGAAGGATTATTATGGAACGCACACACTGGCTGAACTTAAGAGTGTCCAGGTTTTAAACATTAATTTACTTTGACTATGTGCATGTCAAAATGAAAGATTGCTGTCTGGATTCAGACATGCCATATTAATATTGAACACAGGCATTCACTTCAGGTCAGTAGTCACTCCAAGTCAGCTTCAGCAGGTGGTAAAAGTAATGCACTCATTAAAATGTATGTGGTACAAGGTTATCTCCCCAAAACAGCTCTCAAATAGAGGTAGCCTTGAAACTTGAGCATTAGATATGCTAGAACCAACCTCTAATTGTCACAAGTATAGAGAAAATTGAACTTACTCTTGCCACCTAATAACCAATAAATTTAGTTGCTTTCATCAGTATCTTGGGAGAAGTCAGAGAATGAAATGGTTCAATGCTAACCTGGCTGCTGCGAACACAGTTAAATGCTCTTGAACCAATCTGTACAAACTCAACCTTCTTTTTAGACCTTGAGGTCAAATAAGAAATTTGTTCTCATTTTGGAGACCTTCGTCTATTTCTCAATTAAGTAATATTTTACTCTTTTCATTTTTATTAACTCCATTCAAATTAATTTTCCCATTTGTAATATAATAAATTTCAGTTCTCCAGAATAAAAGAATAAAGTTCAAAATAGGAGGCCTGACTTATACCAAAGATGATTTTTTTTTTCCAAAAACAAAATTATTTCTGACCTTCAGCATCCAGAACTGTATGGATAACTACACAGTTCCCATGCTTTTTTAAAGTTACTTTTCAATGTCTTCAATAAATCCATTTCCTGTTTTATATACACTACACCAAATTTAAACAGCTAAGTCTTTCATCTTCTCACTTTAAAAAAACACCTAATTAATTTACCACTACCAGGTAACATTTAATAACATTAAATCAAATAGAGGCTATTGTTTTTATAAAGTATTTGTGCTCACTCACAAAAAAAAAAAAAGTCAATCCATTTTGTACGTAAAAACAGAGTCCCTATATTTGTAAATAATCACTTCACATTTCCTCATTATCTACCAATGACCAGATAAGCTAACAGGGAGAAGGGCAGGTGGACAGAAAGGAAAAATGGAAGTGTTCTTCAAAGGCTGAGACCATATCTGTCTCCTTGGTTGAATACACAGCATAACAGGCATGTGATGCATATCTAACGAATAAATGAACCCATGAAGAGTCAGAAAGCACTGGAGCTCACCCCCGGTCATCTTACTTATGAATAACCTGCGGTTCGGGAAGATTAAATGGCATCACTAAGGCCAGAGCACAGGCTGGCCACCCCTGCACAATCTAACACTATGTTTTGCTTTTCCCCCTCCCACCTCATACATATAAAGTAAATATAACACTCTTTCTAGAAACTTGGTCACACAAAAACAATCATGGGTGAAGAATATATTTGGTGGCTAGTTTTGCATTCAGAAGATTTTTTTCCACAGTGAAAAACATCAGTTGTATTAAAAGAGCATAGCCCCAAACCAAACATTCCGGTGGCTACAGGTCAACATCAGTGTGACACACTTGGATTTATCAGGTAGTCCATGACTACAACAGTAAAACCTAACTCACTAGGAATGTTCCTGACCAGAATAAAACCATTTGCTTGGCAGGTGCAGAAGTAATGATGAGTCAGGAAGAAATACCCAACACTGGCCAGACGCCTCAAGGAGTCACCAGTAAGTACAGGAAGATGAAAAGAAGCAATTGAGAAAACTAACAAAGAACAATGTGTCTTTTTATTCAGCTACTTTGAGCATGAAAACTATACTTTCAGTGCCTATGAATCACAACATCTGAAAAGTACTAACAAAGCCATTTACTTTGGGCTCAAAGAAAGAGTCTCAAAAACTTAAGAACTAAATACAAACTACAAAAATGCTAAATTGCAAGTGTTCAGGTGGTAACAAGTCATCCCTGGCTTTGTATCTAACAATGAACAAGAAAAACACAAATGAGAAAACACCTATATAACAAGCTTTGTTTGCTTCCCATAAAATGGTATGAACATTGATATAAACTCACTAAAAATCCTAATCAAGCACTTAGTGTAAGCAAAAAAATATGGTAGGTGCTATGACTAGAAATGGAAAAACTGTTGCTTTACTCTGGTCATTCCTAGTAAGAAGCAACGCAAAAACAATTGCAGTGTGGTCTAGTAGGCAGAAAAAGAAAATGCAGGCCAGGACACTGTATTAAGGAGCGGCCTAAGTGGGGTCTGGGTGGGACAGGACAGGGAAGGGAAGAGTAAGAAAAGTTCAAACAGGGCTTCACACCTGACAGTTGTAATGAAGCGCTTCACCTCAGGCAAAGTTACACAATGTGTGGGAAGAGCTATCACTGGGCCTCTCACTTCTGCCATAGTCAACATGATTCATTTGTGAGAATTAAAAACCCGAGAAAAGATAAGGAAGTTCACTGACTACCACCCATTTTTGGAACAAGACCCCATATCCTCCGACACCTAATCTCACATTTCTCTTACAAAAACCTCTGCTTTCTGACTCACTGGCTACTAAAAGAAGCCATCAGAGTTTACCTCACTTCCTAATTAACACTCACCACAGAAAAAGATAGACAGGAGAGAAGCACATGCAACTAAAAGACATTTAAATAGATCAAAATTGATTAAATACATGTTTGAATCAAACTTCATTAGCATGGTGAGTGCATGTCAGGTACTGGAATTTTAAATATCACATATGATGCACAGTTTCTTTGTTAAAGTGTAATAGCTACAGTCTGCCATCTACTATCATAACAACACTAGACATAAAGAATCACAGGCTCGAAGAAGTCATTTTTATGAAAATATGCTTTATGTTTACTGGTATTTGAGTTTATCAGTATCCTTAAGAACAACAGTTGATCAAAGGCTGAAGAGGAAACAGTTATAAGCCAGAACTAAAGCAGTTACTGTTCCTTCCATATAAAAGGCTACCTATAAAGAGAAAATATTCTGTGGATGAGATAAAGAAATTATATTTAAGGTCTCTAAATCTCTCCTACTGAATTTTTACTTTAACAGATGTAATTATTTAAGCCTTGGTAAGGCTCTACCCTTTTTCTACATAAAGTCCTCAATTTCTCCGCCATACACTGTGTATACACACATTCTTCTCCACAAGAATTGTTTTTTTTTACATTAATTTTTTTTATTTTATTTTTTTCTTATCAGTTACATTTTATTAACTCTGTATCCCAGCCGTGTCCCGATCCCTCATTCCCTCCCAATCCCACCCTCCCTCCCTCATCTCCACTGTGTCCCTTTCCAAGTCCACTGATAGGGGACTGTTTTATCAGGTATCTTCAGGACTGGCTGCAAAGCTCTCCTCTATGGCCTAACAGGACTGCTCCTCCCTTGGGGGGTGGGGCGGTCAAAGAGCCAGTCATTGAGTTCCTGTTAGAAATAGTCCTTGTTTCCCTCACTATGAGAAACCAATTGGTTACTGAGCTACCACAGGCTACATCTGAGCAGAGGTTCTAGGTTATATCCATACATGGTCCTTGGTTGAATGTCAGTCTCTGAAAAGACGCTGTCCCCAGATATATTTGGTCCTTGTGGAGCTCCTATCCTTTCCCCATCATACTAACTCCCCTTCTTTCTTATGATTCCCTGTACTCTGCCGAAGGTTTCGTCATGAGTCTTTGTATCTGCTTTGAAAACACTGCTAGTTAGAGTCTTTCAGATGCCTTCTGCGGTAGACTCCTGTCATACGTTCAATGCATAGCCCATCTGTCTTTCTAAACGAGGATTGATCATCTTACCCCATGTCCGCTCTCTTGATTATCTTTTTTAGGTGTATAGATTTCATTATGCTTATCATATCATATAGGTCTATATAAATGAGTATATACCGTGTTTGTCTTTCTCCTTCTGGGATATTTCACTCAGAATGATCTTTTCTAGATTCCACCATTTGCCTGCAAATTTCATGATTTCCTCCTTTTTGATTGCTGAGTAGTATTCCATTGTGTAAAAATACCATAATTTCTGTACCCATTCCTCCGTTGATGGACATCTGGGTTGTTTCCAGGTTCTGGCTATTACAAATAAAGCTGCTATAAACATGGTTGAGCAAGTATCCCTTTTGTGTACTTGAGCAAAGTTTGGGTATATACCTAGCAGTGGTATAGCTGGGTCTTGAGGAAGCACTATTCCTAATTGTCTTAGAAAGCGCCAGATAGATTTCCAGAGTGGTTGTACCAGTTTACATTCCCACCAGCAGTGGAGGAGGGTTCCCCTTTCTCCACAACCTCTCCAGCATGTGTTGTCACTTGAGTTTTTCATCTTGGCCAAAGAATTGTTTTTCTTTAGGCACATGACTCTTACAGTTAAGGAATAGAAACGCAGTATAATCATGGTGCTAACATCTTTAAAACTGTGATACCTACTTCTCAGTCTTGTGATACTTTCTCACTTGACATTAAAAAAAAAAAAATCAAAAGATGTTCATAAGATTTTGCTTAATAAAGCCAATGACCCGACTCCATTTCCTAATTAAAAGCTGATGGTAGTAAGAGTACTTTCTGTTTGCAATGAATGTTCAGATATAACAGTCTTATTAAAATTATGTCTATCTTATAATTTCCTCCATTACTAATGCATGCTTAAAGAAATTGATTCTGAGATACATTTTTCTTGTCCTCTACTAAGCCTTGACACAAAGTAGTGTGAATTGTAGTAGGCACTAACAAGCAGATTCAACCAACACGGATGACTGAAATTAAAAAGCTATAACATATTAACATATCTAGGCCACACAGAAGGGTCATGTGGTAAGATCATCAGCATAAATTAGCACATTATTAAGACAGCTACAGAAGCCAGGCAAAACTCTGCACAGCAGATATTTTAATCACAACGAATATATAATGTTGTTTGATTGTGTTACTTGAGGAAATATTGCTAGTCTAGTACCACTTTTGACTACTTCCCTTCCCCCCCGAGATACAAAGTTGAATCTAGACAACCTGGGTGTATGGACAGAAATGGGTGAAAGGAATTTGTTAAACATATATTTTGAACATTTAGTTGACTTGGTCTATTTGTCAAGGAATAAGGGTTAAAAATAGTAACAGTGCATTTTTTTTCTTTTCCTATTTTCCCTACAAAAATCTGAAAACATAGTCATGTAGAAAAATAACCCTTTGTTGTTTACCAAACCCACAGTTTTCCTCCTCCAAGAAGAGATCAATGGGCTAGACCTATGTTAAATAGTTACAGCTGATAGTACACAGTAAGTCTAGAGCATGTCCTCTACAGCATTCACATCAGAATGCAATCCTCTTATTTTTCAGACTCTTCACAGTTGACCATTGTCAACTCCTAGACAAGAATTTCTGGACAGCTGTCAGTCAGTACTCACTGGAACTGCTGCTAAGTAACCAACCTCTCCCTTAACTCTGCATTTTTAAGCAATTCAGGCAAATCACATGTGCATCATATTATTGCCATCAACAAGGCAGTAAGAAGAGTGAAGATTTACATAGAAGTACATCTGTTCCCAGGAACATAAAAACAAACCTCTCACAGCCAGAGGCATCATCACCCCTGAAACTACACATAGCTGGTGAGACTATCATGTCAGGGTAATAAAAATGGGTTTTTTATGGAATAAAGTGCAAAAATCTTCATTTTTAAGGCATACTATCCGAAAAAAAAGCATTTTTCTGGAGAAAAACATAAAGGCTGAAACATAAAATTGATGTAGATTAAAAACAGTTTCTCCATTTTAATAAAAGATGGTTAAAAGGGAGGTGGTAAAAGGCACCTGAAAGGTCCTGTACTTCTGACCTGACCCCCAAACCAAGGGCCACCCATCTCACAAAAAAAAGCAGGCTAAGACCCTGCTTTCTTGTGTCCAGTAAAAAAAAAAAAAAAAAAAAAATTCCCTGGCAAGTGTCAGCGGAAAACAGCCAAAGCTCTGACTAGACGTGAGAACATCCCACTTGGGTGGTCTCACTTGGGTCATGCTTGAGTATCAAGGGCCACAGAAGCAGCTCAGCAGTCAAGAACAGACAATGCTCTTGCAGAGAACCTGGTTGGGTTCCCAGCACTCACATCAGATATGTTTACAACTGCCTCCAACTCCAGCTCCAGGGGATCTCACTCCTCTCCATCTGCAGTTACCCACATGAATACTCGTGCACGGACCGACAACACACCACACACACACACACACACACACACACACACACAATGAATCTTTTTTCAAGATGACTCTTTGGAAGGTGCTCAACTGCATGATGGTAGATTCAACCATACACTGTTGCTGAAAGACGCCTCCGTTAAGCCAGAGGCTCATTTTCTAATTCTGCCTTTCTCACCTAGAAAAGCTAGTCACAGACCCTAGGTTCTCCTTCTATCACATTACTGCCAGAGGGCACAGAAACAGTGAAAGATTTTGCTAAATTTTCAAAAGTGCTGTTAATATAAAATGACTTTCCAAAATGAATAAGCCAGAGTGGTATGACCTGAAAGCCACACAAATTGTTTATTTATGCCTGCTATGTTTTAATCACTG
The DNA here is from genome assembly GCF_907164565.1 of Psammomys obesus. Taxonomy (NCBI): domain Eukaryota; kingdom Metazoa; phylum Chordata; class Mammalia; order Rodentia; family Muridae; genus Psammomys; species Psammomys obesus. Next base: position 2,653,340 of record NW_026594462.1, read on the forward strand.
GACTGTTTTAGAGACTTCAAAAAATTAATGGTTTTGGCTATATAACAGCAACTATGTTTCCCATGAAACATTAGCTGTCACATTAAGACAAGGTTTTATCATTAATTATACTGGATTATATAGTTTATGTCTACAACATGATTGTTAAATAACTGAATTTCCAAACCATTTCAAAATAAAAATGAAATCTGGTTCCAGCAAACCTTACATGAATTAAGGATCCATTTACAAAACAGAAAATTAAATGTAAAAAATATAACCTCAATTTAAGACATTTGCAGATAAGACATCCAACACTTTTTTTCCATCAAAAAAAAAAAAAAAAAAGCAAATGAAAATGCTAACAAGGATCAATAGTGCCATCTTTTGGGTTATTTTAGAATTGCATGAAGGTATACAAAAACATTCTGAATGCACGTAAGAGAAGCACAGCAGATGAGGCAAATCAAGCTATCAATTTTTAACCTATATAACTTGCATTTAATCAATACATTAACTACATGCTCTTAAATGTATTGTCTAACCTTGTGTTTGTTCTCACTTTAGCTCCATTTGGTTGGGCTACTCTCTTAAAGACGCTGAGAAAACTTGAATGACTGAGAGCTAAAAACCACCGAGCCATGCATTCACTGCTGGATCAGAGTTTTCAAATTCCAACATTAATCATAATTATATAACCATACAATCATAATAACCCTGTTATAAGCAATGCACACATTTCTATACACAATTTTGAAAAGTAGTTTTATTGTTTTGCTTTTACAATGTTTCTTATTATACATGTTTGTGCTTAAATTACATTACCATTCAAACATTAACTGCAGTCATAAATGTATTTACGTTTCAAAATATTAAAACATGTATCCAAGACAATATTTCTATGTGCATGACAATGGGGGAGACTCATCACTGAAAACGGCAAATGACCCTTTCTTTATTGGAAGGGGGAGACTTAGTGGTCCTCACTACAACTGGCACTTGCCTTATACCTTCCCTCAGTCACATGATGCTACAAGTGAACTCAGACTGATAAGCAGTTGACCAAGATGCCAAAGTTCCTTCTACAGGCAAGGAACATTCCAGGGGCAATGGGGCCCTCTCCCTCAAGGGTTTGTGCCTTAAACTGATGAGGTCTGTGAAGCACCTTCACTATCTTGCCTGTTGATATTTTTCAGTATTTTCCCAAAGTTTTATAAAGTCATAACATATTTACTCTAGAACATCCTCAATGTTCTTTCATTTCTGTACACTAACAATTCAGCTCTCACATGAAAAGGAGAAAATATTCCACTGATCTGCCCTTGCCCTTGAATCACTCATTACTATAAATTTTACTCAAATTACCATCAACAAATAGTTCTTCAGAGAGTGGGTTTTAAAGCACAGTTAATGCCTTCTAAGGTAGCCAGACAGAGACTGACCACACAGAAGGATCAAAGCCAGAATCTGAAGGGTAAGTTCAGTGCTGCTCTGGGGCTGGGAACTTAAGTGCGCAAAGGCTGGATTAGACGAGCATTGTGGAAACTAGGATACAGGAAAGTATGCTTCAAAAGAAAAAAAAAACAGAAACCTATTTTACACTGAGCACCATTCTTCTGCAAAAGCAAATCACCACAGTGATTATTAGATAACTCAGAAACATCTTCAGACCATTGATGAGCCTTGTCATTTTACAGAACACACATCTAAAAGCACAAAAACAGACACAGGAACAAAAAGACTTAGATAACTATAAAAATTTAAAAAAAAAAAATCTTCCTAACTGTTGGAATACTGTGCCTCCCCACAACTCTCCTTCACCTCTCAGAGACTGGTGTGTACCCATAAGACCTTCTCTAGAGACAATCTCTTTCCCCTATTTCTGAGTGGTGGGTGAAAATTCCATTCTGAAGGCCCTTAGATTCATTCTTCTGTCTTATTGCCTGAGAAATAAAAGGTGGGAAAAAATGAGAAAATGCCATTCTTATCCCCACCTTTCTACTATACCTTTACTGACCAGAGCAAACATTCAACTTCTGAACACAAGGATTACTCTTAACCCTACTCTTATGGGTACACAGGAACATTCACAAACCAACAGGAATATATGTAACCATATTTTATCAAGTTTAAAGGTCCATCGAAATTGCTACAGTCAATTCCATCCCATTAAACAGAAAGCAATTACTGCTTCCAATTTAATAAAAATGGATTAAACTGGATTTCTGATTCAATGCCATTTGTAAAAGTGTCTGTGTCAGAAAGAGTGATGGTGTGCGGTCTTATCTCAGACATGTTAAGTCTAAGCTGACTGGACTTGACAGCCACCTAAAGAGGACTCTGCTGAGAGCTCCAGAGATTCGCATGTACACATACCATTTAGTTAACCATTACAATTCACTTTCACTTTTTACTGTGTTAAACTTGGAAAACAATTATTTCCAATTATATATTCAAAAGTCAGTTTTACTTGATCACTAACCCGCATTTTAAAAATTCCTATTTTGCATGTGGTGCTCTGTGTGATGGCACTACTAATTCAAACACGCACTGACATTTCTTATGCTAGCTCATTTAATCCTACCCAACCAATGACAGGGGCTCACTCCTAATCCTAGCACTTGAGAGACTAACCCAGGAAGATGACCGTAAGTTTAAGGCTAGCCTGGGATACACAATGCATTTCAAACCAGCCTGGGAAATACAATGATATTCTGCCTCATAAAGAAAAGAGAGAGTGGAGGGAGACAAAGAAATAAAGGGCTTCTCTAGAGTAATCCTAACAAGGACACTGACATAGATATTGTCATTTGTTCAGCTATTAGGCTAATAGAACATAATACCTGGTTTTACAGTGTGACAGTGTTAATAGCTGGGTACTGCAGCTCCGACTTACTGAGCAAGTGTCTTTGAAATGTCCAAGGTGAGTAAGATGGAAAGAATTCACAAAAGGAAAGGAAAGGAAAAATGAATAAATCATCCTTAGGCGGAAATCAACTGAGAAGGCACTATTCAGCAATTCAACAAGCAGAAATAAGGCAAATGGCAGAGGTGTTACAGAACTGTAGCTTAAAGAGTAGGCGTCTAACATGATCAGGTTCATGAAAACGATGGTGAGGCACAATTACCACCAAGAAAGCCCTTAAGCTGACATAAATATAATACACATGAAAGAGTTTATATAAACCTGTACCAAAATTCTGAGCTCCTTTTAAACCAGCCATCAAACCCAAGTCTAACCAGAGGATAAAGTACAAGTGCAGAGTTTAGCTCAATCTTTTTTACTGTTTAATAAATAGATCTAGGGGCTAATGGAACACTCCAGATGGATCCATGCCACTGTTTTTAGTAAGTGGGAAAGTACTGGAGTCCTAAGATAACAAATATTCATCCTCAGATTCAAAAATCCCACCTTAATATATTCCTATAGAAAATGGCCACAACCAGATTCTAGAACAAGCGCTGAGAGCGACCAAGACCAGTTGGAGCTGTCAGCCTATCACTGAATAATCACACATCTGATTTCTTGCGCATTGCATCTCAGATTAGCAAGAGCTCATGTAGTCTCTGAAAAGGTCAATTTCCCAAGTTCTTATATAAATACTGTCAAAAATAGAAAAAAAAAGCAGAGAAAAATTAAATGTTAGGTAACTTAATGACTTCTAATCATTTTATTAGATGATCATTTGTAACATGAAATTCATGTTCAGGGGTCATAACACCACTAAGTGATCGCATGATGCAATATTGCCATCTGCTGTTCAAGAGCTAAAAACACATCTTGTCTTTAATGCAAACCTCTTAAATCTAAAGGCCAAATAATGTTCAACACGTTCAACTATTGATGTCCCTCAAGTTTTTAGTCCCAAAATTAAAGAAGGCAATGTAAAAAATTCATTTTAAAATTAAGTATGTTTTTAAGTAAAGCTTTCATGATAATTTCACATCTACTCATTTTCTTAAGAAAGAAAAATACAAGTTAAGCACAGACTATTTCAACATAATTTACTCAAAAACACTGTATGAAATCTCCAAGCATAATCTTAATTGTTAAATAATTAAATAGTTATCAACTTTCTGAACATATAGAAATGTGTGTTTACTTCTCTCATAAAAACTCTAAAATACTGTAGGTAGAACAGAGTATAAGCAAAAGGCCAAAAATGTTTTAAGATTGGGGTCCTGCTACAGTTCAGTACTCACTCAAGTTTATTCATAAAAACAGCATATGGCGGGCTATTCCATCACATGCTACAAAAAGCTGAAGTTTTAAGGTTAGGCCAAAGGTTAAGAGGGTGAAGAACAATCTTCAAATTCACAAAGAAAAACAGGAGTATGGTAACAGTTATCAGTTTTAATAGTGGGAAAAATTGGGAAAGCGGGTTTTCAATCTTTATCAAAATGATTTCACTAGCATAGAAGTGCTAACCATTGCTGACCGTTCATTTTGGACATAAGATGAGCTTCTTCAGCAGAAGAAGCAAATGTGTGAGCATGCATGTGGAGGCAAGAGGACCACCTCAGGTGTGATTTATTGGGTACCGTCCACCTTCTGAAGACAGTCTCTCACTGGCCTGGAACTCACCAAGCAGGCAAGGCTAGCTGGTCTGACACCAGGGTATTTGCGTTTCTCTGCCTCTCCAGGGCTGGGATCACAATGCAGAGTACCTCACTGGGTGTTTGAGGGAGGTTGTTTTTGCTTGTTTCTTTGTTTTAAGTAAATTCTAGGGATGAATTTTAGCCCTTGGCTAAGCGCTTTATCAAGTGATTGAGTTATATTTTGAGCCCAAATACTTCAAAATTTCAACATGTTTAATACAGATTATAGATTATAGACATGTGAGAAGAAAATCCTCATTTGTGTATGTAATATAAGGCATACCTCCTTTTAAGAAGCCTTTTGTTTTTAATTTCTCAGTTATCTTGGTCTCTAAAATAAAGGCAACTTTACGGCAAAATCTTATAGTAAACCAGGTAAGCTTTATTGGCAAATCTAAATAAATTATATGTAAGGTATTTATATTTTATTTTAGTAGAGAAAAAAGTCAGTCATAGTATTTGACTGCAGCTGCGCAGCACCTTTAGCACAGTGCTTTCCAGTCCTGGTGGCACAACAGTGCTGTTGTACTTCTCGAGGGCACATTCATCCCTGAGGCCACAGAGAACTATGCCTAGCATCGGCAATTAATTATATGTATCAATGGTCTTTCAAACTGCAACACTGTGAAACCCTATTATATAAATGGTTTTTCAATTACAATGGTCCACATACTTCCAAATGATGGAATCGTTATTAACACTCTCTCCCGACACCCCCTAATGTTTGTACATTGACTTTCACTAAAGTCTTTAGTTTTATTTAGAACATTAAGTCTGTTTACTGCAATTTATCAATTTTAAAAATGTATTCTGTGGGTTACATTTAATCAAGTTGTTGGGCAAAGGGACCCCATGGGAACCCCCAAGCAATCCAGGCTATGCCAAGTCTACAGTACTACAGATTGCTCTCCACAAGCGTACAGTAAAGCCCTACTGCAGAAGGCAAAACATACATAACTCACTGAGCATGGAGAAGTCCAGCCGGTGCCTGCCCAGAGCCTTGACTTGTACTCACTAAATATTCACAGTGCCAATGGCATTCTGCATACTACCAATGCAGAAAGGTAAACGTCATCTCAGCTACAAACTCTTCAATCTACAATGATAACCTGCAACCAAAACGTGCTAGTACAATAGTGGCACAAGGCTTGTAGGACAAACCTACTAATATCTGATTGGATTTAAGTCCCACTTCATGAGATGGAACCCAACCTAACACTGCTCATGTGCATAGACCCAGAAGGGCCAGGGACCTAGGAGAAAACCAACTGTTCTGCTAACGAGACATAACAATACAACATTCTGCTACATTTATAGATCAGTGTCCTGCTCAGCCATCATCAGAGAAGTTTCCTCCAGTAGTAGATGAGAATAAACAGGACAGTGAGCACAGAGTAACAGACCATGAAATACTCAACCCTACCTGGAGTGTTTCCATAAATTTCCTCAGGGCTCAGGGAACCCTGTGGAAGAGGAGACAAAAAGATTTCAACAGGCAGAGGGGATGAAGAACACCAAGAAAATAGTGCTTTCTAAACATAGCAAGAAGCACACATGAACTCACTGAGACTGTGGCAACATGCATAGGGCCTGCACAGGTCTAAGCCAGATGGGGTACCAGCAGTGAGAGGGTAGCAGACACAAGCCCATACTCTCAGCCCAGAAGCTATCTCCAATTAATAACTGCTCACAAAGAAAAAATTAGTTTGATCCAATGGAGTCTCACTGAGGATATAAATGACTCACGCCAGGCCTCACACCCAGCAGTAGATGGCCAACAAAAAACAATTCAGTAACGTTTTTGGAGGCTCTTTGATTCACAATGCTTTTTCCGGGTTGTTGTTGTTGTTGTTGTTTAACCTTATAGGTCCTCTGCATATATATTGATTTCCTCTTCTGTATTTTTATGGAATTTCTGTGTGTACAAATGTGTGTGTCTCTACATCTCTATGTTTCTTGAGCTTTTTCTCTGGTTCTTTTTCAGTCTGGTTCTCTTTCAGTTTGTTTTGTCCTATTCTGGTTTGTTTGTTTTTATTTTATCTAAGTTTAAATGCCTGTTTGTACCCTAATGAGAGAAAGGATGTGATTTGGGTGGGTGGAGAAGTGGGGAGGATCAAGAGGAGTTGCGGGAGAGGAAAACATAATCAAAATACATAGCAGTTTAAAATCTATTTTCGATAAAAAAATAAAATAAAAATTGCTTTCAATATCAGAGAGGGGAAAATGTGTTCTGATCTCCTACAACACTGCTCATCTTCCTCAACCTAAACCATCACCTCTTTGACTCTGCTGCCCTTTTTCATCTACCTTCCTGAATCCAAATGCCTGTAACTTAAGTCCTGCTTAGCTTTCAACATGGTATTTCCTGACTCAGGCTAGCAATTCCAGAAATCCAAGTATACGACTCCCACATCCCTTTCCCCTATAAGACAAAAAGTAGAGTGGACATGATTTTTCAACCTCACTACGTGAGAGGGGTCTCCCTTTACATTTAGTTATCTCCAAACTTTCCTCTCTCTCTTTCTCTCCCCTCCCTCTAACCCTCTTTCCCTCTCTCTCTATCCTTCCCTCCTCCCCACCCACCCCCCAATCTACAAATCCCAATTTTGTGAGCTGTTTCATTTTTTGTTGTTCGGGAAAATAAAGAGCAAGCTACAAAGCCTCATTAAGACTGCTAGCTCCCTCCTTCAGAGCTGAGTGTTGAAAAGAACTGACTATACCGCTCAGCAATCAGTGACCATGACCAGTGGCCATGGCCATCCTACTACAACGGTGTTTCCCTTTTTCTTCATCAGGACACACCTCCTAAAATGACTGACCCACTTCTACTGTCCCAGTGCTAGCACAGCCTTGCACAAAGGCAGCTTTGAACATGATTTTCAACTTCATAGCTGCAAAACATGACAAGCAAAACAGAATGTTTCTGAGTGTCAATTCCTGCAAATAATCTATTATGTGACAATTCCCACAGTCATTGGGGAAGAAGAATTATTGGCAAGTAACAGAAATACTTTTTTGAAGATTTGCTTTATTGCACTGTATCTGTACCAGTGTTTTGCTCCTATGTATACCTGCACACTGGATGTGTGACTGCTGCTGGCAGCAGAGGTCAGAAGAGGGCACTGGATCCCCTGAAACCCGAGTTGGACAGTTGTATAGCACCCATGCTGGTACTAGGAATTGAAGCCAGGTTCTCTGCAAGAACAGTAAGTGTTCTTAACCTCTGCGCCATCTCGCCAGCCCCCTAAGAAAGTACTCTCATATATTATTCATGTTTATTTTATGTTTGAGTGTTTTGCCTCAATATAAGTTTGTGCACTATGTATATCCAGTGCTGGTGGAGGCCAGAAAAGGGCATCAGATTCCCTAGAACTAGTTACAGTTGTGAACCAGCATATGGGTGCTGGAAAATGAATCTGAGTTCTCTGCAAAAGCAGCAATTGCTCTTAACTGTTAAGCTATCTCTCTAGCTCCATACAGTTCCTACTTTAATGTATGAGCACCTTTCTTTGTCATTATAGAACCATTTCTATGGCTAACTTCTGAGCCTTAGAATAATGCTATGACACAGTTCTATCAATACAGTGATGGTCTCCCCTTGCTCTATGGACACTTTGCTAACAATCAGAGTGAAAATCATTTGTATTGTAATTCCAAATATCCATGTTGCTGGATATTTGATTCCATTGTGAACCCCGAGATTGTGAACTGGAAAATTTTGTTTCTAATTATGGTATGGGTCAGTCTTTGATCCTAGAGCTTTCTGTTTCCTGTAAACAAGTACTTGGGTGGTTCAGCCCGAGCACACACCTTTACTCTAAGAGCTAAATAAAGTCAACCATAGGTCAAGAGGCAGAACAAACAACCAAAATGACAGGAAGTGAACATGGAAAAAAAAAAAAAAAGAGTAAGAGAAAGTCCAGAGGATGGATAGAGAGACACACAGTAAACAGAAAGGAGGGATAGTGAGTTGAAGGGTATTTAGGACAGCATGGAGAAGGAGAAAGGGCTTTTTCCTTCTGGGATGTGAGATGAATAGGTCAGCTTTCTCTGCCTCTCTGAGCTAGCAAGCTTTCACCCCAGCATCTGGTTCCTGAATCTTCATTAGTAAAATTGAATAATTGGTATCTTTATTTAAAAAACAACATTTCCAACTTTATCAAGGCATCACCTTTGGCTACAAAAAAATTCTCTGCAGAGAAATTTGAGTAAAATGTTTTTTGGGTTTTTTTTTTTTGCTAAATACATTACTTAATATATAATTGAATACCACATGATAAACTCATTATTAATGCAAAGTCAGAAACCAAAAAGATATATTAAATATCTTTAAAGCTTAGATTAATAAAAGTCCCACTTTTATTTTTTATTATAAGCTATATAAAATTAGCATCAGAAAAATTAGTATTTTATAAACTACACTACACTATCCAAATATAAATGATCCTGGTGATGAGATAGAACAAAGAGACATATGAGAAAAGATAGTTAACAGCCTATACAAAGATAAGGTAATAATCTTTTTCCACTGAATTTCACTTTTGTAATTGTTCTATTTTCTGTTTGGTTTTTGAGACAGGGTCTCACTGTATAGCTCTGACTGGCCTCAAACTCACAGCACTCCACCTGCCTCTGCCTCCCAGAGTGCTGGGATGATAAGCATACACCACCACAACAGGTTTCAAATGAACTTCATCAGAGACTCAAGAAGAATTCACAAATCAAAACTTTTCTTCTTGTGTTTCTATGGAGTTTCAATTGATTCTGTTTATAATTAAGGAGATAGAAATTGACCAGGCAGCTCTCCGTTGACATGGCTACCCAAAATAAAAGAAAAAACTCCAACTTTCAACTCTGCAATGAAATATACTGCCAATGTGCCAATGGTCCTCTTCCCTCACAAGGACCACACTTAAGACTCCTAAAAGAGATTTTTTTTTTTTTAATGTTGGACAACAAAAACTACTCTGCCAAAAGCTATTATTCATAGTAGATTTACTGCCAGGCACAGTCGCATACACCTATAATTCCAGTACAGGTGAGGCAGAGGCAGGTGGATCTCTGTGAGTCCAAGACAACCAAGGGTACACAGAGAAACCTTGTCTCAGAGAAAAAAGAAAAAGAAAAAAAAAAAAAAAAAAAGAGCCATTACTGAATGACTCTTAAAACAGAAACCCTGAGAGACCATATAGCCTGAGGGAAACCTGTAAGGCTGTGCAGACCTGTCTGAATCTCAGTATGAGCTCTGGTGCAAACTAGCTAGGTAGTTTCTGTCTCCATGTGAATTCCTGTTTCCATGTGTCTTCCTTCTCCAGTATCAATCTCATTCTAAAGCACAAAGTAGCCTCATGCCATTTAATTCACCTGTTACTTCAAAATCACATGTAAATATTTTACATGCACTAAGCTTTTCAGGTCACCTCCCTTTTCTACAGACATGTACAAAAATCCTCAGAGAACTAGCCTAAGCAAATGGAACATGTGTCACATTTTTTATTTCACTGTACACTGGAGTAGCTGACATCTATTGCTTTTACAGATTTTCATGCAAGCAATCTATTTTCCTTTTAAATTGTTTTCTTTGTTTTGTTTGAGAAAAGCTCTCTCCATATAGTCCTGACTGTCCTGGAACTCACTATATAGACGGCTGGTCTCAAACTCAAGAGATCTACCTGCAAATGCCTCTTTCTAATATTTGAAAAAAGAAAAAAATCCCTTTTAGGAGAGCTGGGACTAAAGGCATGCATCACCATGCCTAGCTTACTCTCTGTCTTAATATAATTTATTATGTAGGTAATCTTACTATGTTCATATGAGGTGACATCACCACAAGCTGGCAAAGAAAAGTGAGCTAAGCAAACATGCAACATTTGCTGTTGCTGCTATTTTTAAATAACTTTACATAACAAGCATTACTTCTGTCAACCTCAACACAAACATAAAAATTCATTTTAAAAATCTTCTAATCAGTAATGTGACCCTTTCATGTATCCTATACAAACATTTCCATACACAAATCATACATAAATCAAATAACCAACCTCAGCCACAAAAAGTTAAAGATACTTCGAGTGGGCAAAGCCCAGTATTCTATACACTTTCATCATTCTACTATCCTGTCTCTCCTACACCAACTACTTGTTTCACATACACATTTCCTTAAATCAACATAAAATGCTACATTTTAACCTGACAGGACAAAACATTACTAAAATATAAACTATAAAAGTTTTAAATACAGCAGATCTTACCTCCCTGTATCATAAAATAAAAAGAGAAAAATCATTAGAAATACGCATTGCCTAAAATAACCTCTAAGGATTTAACCAAGAATATAAAGATTCTTCTTTTTGTATCTCAACAAGACCCCAAGAATACACAGTATGTTCACAACATACCTGCAAAATGAATAAACTACATACAAAGATACAAAAAACCATCAAGAATTTAAAAGGCTAGCAATGTTTAAGCTTTCTGAAACGAGGACACCCAAGATAAACACTCAGTTATGACTTCCATTAGATTGTCCATAGCACACATTATCCTCATGTCCTTGAGGTCTCAACCACAGGGTGAACCATTCTACAGAGCAAAATGCATATGCAATACCCATGCACAGCAGGTGTAACTACACATTAACACAATTGTTAGGAAACACAGTGACCACCTACAGGACAAGGCAGTGGCTAGGAATTCTTTGATAGAACTGTACCATCAGAGACTCTACAGAGACCCAGAACACATAGAATTACTGCTACTCTGAGCTGAGGCCAGCCTGGTCTAGAGAAGGGAGACACTACGTCAAAAAAAAAAAAAAAAAAAAAAAAAGAATTAAAACTACTCTAAAAGAATTCTTCTAGGGCTGGAGAGATGGCTCAGCGGTTAAGAGCCCTGGCTGCTGTCCCAGAGGACCCAGGTTCAATTCCCAGCACCCACATGGCAGCTCACAACTGTCTGTAATTCCAGGATCCAACACCCTCAGAGACATCCATGCAGGCAAAACACCAATGTGCATAAAATAAAAATAAATAATTTTTTTAAAAAAAAAGAATTCTTCTAGAACTTTTCCCAGAACCAATTATAAAAAACAAAAATGCACCCATCTAAAAATCCCAGTACTCACTTGGGAAACCTAGGCAAGAGTATTGCTACAAGTTTAAGGCCAGCCTGGACTACAGAGTCAGAAAAAAATAAAAGATAAAATGTCTATTGTTAACTAAAGCAGCACTGTTCAATACCATGTCCCAAATCTTATTCACAGGTCATTTGTTTCTAACATTTCATGTGTGAAGACAAGATGATTTACCACAAATGAAGACACTGGAAATAATTTAGCAAGATCTCCAAAAGAAATAATTCAGAAACAATAACCAGAACCTTACTAGGGATGGAAGTTCAGCATATAAAAATTGCTTCCTTGAAGAATGTGTTCTTGGAATTTAGGCAATCAGATTACATTTCTGCTTCTTTTTGAGACAATGCCCCACTCCACAGCCCCGGCTACCTACAACCCACGCTCCCCCTGCCTTGGCCTCACAAGTACCTGCGAGCCCAGCCAGACCCTATTTCTTTAAAAAAACAAAACAACAACTACAAAAAAAAAAAAAAAAAAACCTTTGTTCTCATGAGGAAAAGTTCACCTACTTGCCACCTTGCCAATTTAATTCTATGATTTCCCATTATCCTTGATACTAATTCATTGTTCTGGGTGATGTTTGTTAGGGGAAAACATCATTGTCCCCTTGGGATCTCCTCCATGGGTAGAGTGCTTGCTCCAGGCCCTGGGTTCCATGCCCAGCACTGTACAAATACAGGCAGAAGAACAGAAATTCAAGGTCATCTTCAGCTACCTAGTCTGAATTCCTGTCTCAAAACAATTTAAGTTATTACCTTTTTCTCCAAAATGAAAAATAGTAGAAAGAAATAAGTAACAACTACTCTATCTTTATAAAAGTTTTACTGCAGAATAATTATGTGCTGGACTCAGTTACAAGCAGCAATTTCAAGTGTCTTAACCCACATCATTTTTTTTCACCTAATAGTAAAATGTCTACAAGTAGCTATTAAGAAGTCTTTACTTCTGCATAAACTGTTTCCAATAAATTCTGTATTCAGCACATGAGATCTAAATTTTACATCTATGTTATATTCATTGTTATTTCAAGCCCATACTTAATTAATAAAAACAATTTAAATTAATATTTCAATAAGATCCCACTATTCCATAATAATCAAGAAAACTGACATCAGTAATTCAGAAACCATGCAAATTATGTTTCAAATCTAAACTTGAGGTCTACAGACAGTAGATACTACAGACAGAGGGATATAGGTCAAGAAAGAGATGTTTAGCATAGGTAAAAACTCAGTAAATAACAGTGGAAAGAAAGAAAAAAGTAGGGCTGTGGATGTCTCAAGTACAAGTCAGCAACCTGGATCTGCAGAACGCACAGTGCACATATGCACAATAAGTATGAAGCTAGACTATCCTGGTAGTATATGCCTTTAATCCCAACAGAGGCAGAAGGACCAATCTCTGGGATTTCAATGTCTGCCGGTCAACACAGAGTTCCAGACCAGCCAGAGCTACACAGTGAAACTCTGTCCAAAAAGAGAAAAAGATATATATATGTATGTGTGTGTGTGTATAAAGCTGTATCAGATCATCCTTTATGTAATTTAATGCCAAAATTGTACTGCTATATGTAAAATAAATATAGCTTCATAAAAAATAAAATAAAAATTGATACATGGGACTGGAGATATGTCTCAGCATGGGTGCTCTTCCAGAGGACCCAAATTTAAGTCTTGGCACCTTATATCTGTCTGTAACTCCAAACCCAGAGCATCTAATGCCCTCATCTTGGCCTTATGTGAACCTTCCTGTACCTTTTTGCTTCAAAATAAAAGGTTATAAGATTACTTTAAAATACAACAACTAGGGCAAGTGAGATGGCTCATTGGGTAAAGGCAACTGTGACAAGCCTCACCATGGAGTCCCACATAGGAGAATGAGAGGTCTCCTCTCCTGTAGCTGTCCTCTGACCTCCATATGTGTACCACTGCACATACATGTGTTATAAACAAAACACAATCTAATACAAACAAACAAGCAAACATAAAAGTCACAAAATATATAACCAGTTATCTAATAATACATAGTAGTTATTAATGTTCTACCTTCAAATCATTAAGTTACTCTAAAATACCCTTAAATTGCTGGGGCTAGACAACCTGTCTCTAAAATCTGCAACCCTGAAATTTAATCAATAAAATACATTCTGGATCTCATTACCTGTAATTTTATAGCCATAGGCAGCAAGCTGTCCAGCCATGTATTCTCCATCTGAATTATTATGTGAGCAGCCCCATGTTCGTATCCAAATTTTCTGTATGCCTGGAATAGTGCTGTTAAGTAATCAATTAAAACAAAGTGAGTATTTGAAAGTGGTTTTGAAGATAAAAGCCACTAGCTGACTTTAGGGCACATTACACAAAAAACAATTCACAAGCTAGTTACAAAATGCATCAAATTATTTTAAAATTTGCCGTTACAACAAAACTCTAAAATCAAGGGACAGTGAGCTAGCTCAGCGCTTGATCCCTGGAAAGCATGTGAAAGTAGAAGGAGAGAACCGAATCTACAGACTGGTTCTCTGACTTCACACATTCAACATGAAGGTCAGGGTCACACTTTGTACTGGCTTGTCTTGTCAGATAACACAAGCTAGAGTTATCTGAAAGGAAGAAACTTCAATTGGGAAAATGCCCCCATAAGATCCAGCTCTAAGGCATTTTCTTCATTATTGATTGATGGGGAAGGCCCAGCCCATTATGGGTGGTGCCATCCCTAGGCTAGTGGTCCTGGGTTCTATAAGGAAAACAGGCTGAGCAAGCCATGGGGAGCAAGACAGTAAGCAGAACTCCTGCCTCCTGCATGGCTTCTGCATCAGCTCCTACCTCAAAGATCCTGCCCTGTTTGAGTTCCCTTCCTGACTTCCTTCAATGATGAACACTGAGGTGAAAGCATAAGTTGAATACACCCTTTCCTCCCCTACTTGCCTTTTGGTCACAGTGTTTTGTCACAGCAAAAGAAAACCTAACTAAGACTTATACACATTATGCACAAAGACAAAATAATGGTAAGTATTTTAAAACTAAAATCTAGATAAAATAACCTCAGAATCACAAGAAGAATCTCTATATTGAAACAATGTGCTTTTGCTTGCCTTCTCACTAAATTTCAGTACTGGAAATGGGTTATCTCTAAATGAGTTGTTGGCCAAAGAGTCCTGTGGGAACCCCAAAACAACCCAGGCTATTGCCAAGACCATAGTACTATAGATTGTTCTCCACAAGCTTATGGTAAGGCCCTACTGCTGAAGAAAACACATACATAAATCTCTAGCATAGAGAAGTCCAGTTGGTGCTTACCTAGAGCCTTCACCCCTTCTGACTAAATGTCTATGGTACTGGAAGATACTGTGCATACTACTAAAGAAGGGTAAGTACTAACTGAGCTACAAATTCTCCCACCTACAGCTCCCTTTGGGTACTGCATATCAGGTATCCTACATATCAGATATTTACACTACCATTCATAACAGCAAAATTACAGTTATGAAGTAGCAATAAAATAATTTTATGTTTGAGTGTCACCACAACAGAAGGAACTGTACTAACGGGTCACAGCATTAAAAGTTTGAGAACTAGTACAATAGAATAGCACAAGGTCTGTGGTACAAATCAACTAGTATCTGATTGGATTTATGGCCCACTCCATAGATCAAACACATCCCCAACACTATTCAGGTAACCAACAACCTGAGACTAGATAGGCCAGGAACCTAGGGTAAAATCAAATACTGCTGCTCTGCTAAAAGAATGTAGCAATAATGACTCCTAATGACATTTCCGCTATATTCATAGATCAGTGCCTTTTTGTTCTAGCTTACTATATTTTATTTTTATTATCATACCTTAGAAGCCTGTTTGTTTTCTCATGAGAGAAAGAGGTTGGATCCAGATAAGATGGGAAATTGGGAGAAACTGGGAGGAGTAGTGGGAAGGGAAATCATAACCAGAATATATTATATGGAAAAAAAATCCATTTTCAATAAAAGGAAAAAATAATTTCAAAAAAAAAATTCAATTAAAAATAAATAAATAAACAAACAAATAAATAAATAAGTAAATAAATAGATGGATGAATAAATAAATAAATAATGTCCTTTTGGATCCATGTGAAGGTTTAGCAGGTAAAGGTGCCTGCCACCAAGCCTGATGACCTGAGTTCAATCCCAAGATCCACATGTTAGAGGAAGAGAACTGACTCCTACAAGTTGACCTCTGACACTTACTTACATGCTTCAGAACATGTGTTCAAGCATACCCACACACATAAATAAATAAAATGTTACTTTTAAAAATTTTACATACAAATAAAAAATGTCCTTTCAAGCTGAGTGGTACACACCTGTAATCCCAGCACTTAGAAAAGAGAAGCAGGAGGATAAGAAGCTCAGGGTCATCACTGGACCCAAGTGACAAGAGATCTTGACTCAAGAAAAGGTCTTCTCTGGACCGTAGTCTTAGTTCCTACCACCCACACCTCCTAACCACTGATTCAGCTGAAAGTCACACACAGGCACAATCGCACAGAAAGGGCAGCAGCAGTAGTAACACCCAAAGAAGAAGGAAAGCTGAGGAGATGGTGAGGTCCTTAAAGCTCTGCCCCCAAGTAAGACAACCTGACCAGGGAGGATGGGACTCCCAGCACCCAGATAAAAGTCAGGCGGAGAAGCAGGCATCTGTAACCCACAGCATGTTGGCAGAGAAGACAGAAGAATCACTGGAGCACACAGGCAGCCAGCCCGGCAGAACGGATAGATGTACCTTCCATGAGAGTTCATCTCAAGAAATACGGTGGAAAGCAATCAAAGATGCCTGATCTGATCTAGGGTATGTTCACATACACCATACATACATGTGCACACAGGCACCTGCATACTCTCAATGAACACATACACATGTACACAACACAAAAATATATATAAATAAAAAAAAACAAAGTCTGATGACCTATCTGCTTGCAGACTCTTAAAACACTAATTGCAATCTTTATCCATTTAAAATTTACAGACTAAAAATAATCAAAATTGAAAGTTACCCCATGATTCAAGTTACTCTATTCACAGGTTTCTAAAGGATTTATTTAGGAATTAAAAAAAAAAAAAAAAGAAAGAAAAGAAAAAAAGAAAAAGACTCTCTTAGATTGTCCTAACAATTTATAAGTAAACAGAAATGACAACAAAAACATGCTTGAGATAAATGTGACAAATTCCACTAACTAAAACATTCTAGATGCACAGACTTAAAAAGCTCAATAATCTAAACGAAGTAATCATTAAACCTGCCCACAATTACTAGATAAACAATTAGGAGCTAAAACTACACAACTATGCGATCGTTTCTATAGTATCATGTTAGACTCCTACTGCCTAGAATCCCACCACAATAGTATAAACAGGACAATGACTTTCTGTGCCCGGTGCCTTTGTCTGATCCTCAAGCATTCATTAATATGCTAAAAATAATCACATGTCCAAAACACTACTATCAAATAGGAATCACAAATTTCAATAAAATTTTTTAATTTGCAATTACAACAGATTTATACCAACTATAATAAAAACAATCCATAATGTCCTATCACCTTCCTTCAGTGTTTTGTTCTTAATTAGTTCTTAGAAAATTCTCTAAAATGTATTTTGATCACGTTCATTCTCCTAGCCCCTTCTACACCTACTCCCATCCACTTGGTTATTTTTCATTTTTTAACCTCTTGCCAGATTTGAAGTAATTCAATTTTTGTGAAGCCCTGTATTTCCAACTAAAAATACAACATGCTTAAAACTGGAGCTATTGCATATATGGTGGAGTTCAGCAGTGGCAGCCTCTCCCTGGCATGGAAGTGGGTGTCATTCTGAAGAATGCTTACCTGTCACTTGGTGGCATGGGCTCCTCTTGCAAGTATTTTTGGGTATTGCGCTTTCGTACTTTAGGAAACACATGTTTTCTTGAGAAATGTCTGTCTTGTGGGTTTGAATCTTCCTGTGACATGATATCTTCTATATCATCCAGCAGCACATCGCAAGATGGAGAAGGCATCTTTTGCAGCACATAAAAAAGTTACAAATAGCATGAGCTTAGCACTCCAACCTTATCTCTCCAACCTTGAATCTAACTGACTCTTTAAAGTCTTAGTTCACAGAAAACATTAGAGGATAAGCCCACATAAACAACTGTGCAAGTCCTGCAGACAGTGGAACATCCCAGAATTGATCTGAAACTGTTATAACTTATACCATGAAGGGAAAAGTAGGACAGGATCTTTTCATAAGAAAGGAAACTGAAAGCCAAACAACTCATATCAGCCCCTGCTGCTGAGGCCAGTGACCAGCAAGGCCTCTAGTGCTGTGAGGAAATCACAAGCATAGCCTTCTGAAGGAATTGGTCTACCTGCCTTTAAGACCAACTGGTAAGGCTGGAGAGATGGTTCAACAGATAAGCGAACTTATTGCTTTTGTAGAAGTCCCAGGTTCAGTTCCAGTACCCACATGAAGGCTCACAACCAACATGCCCAGCTCAGGGGATCTGGCAACTTCTGATCTCCTTGGGGCCCATGCACACTTTTGGTCCACATACATGCATACAGGCAAAACATGCAAATACATAAGTTATATATAGTGAGTCATACACATACACATACACTGGAGAACTCTGCCAATCAAAACTAGTACTAGTAAACACTTACAAAATATTACTCTAATATTAAAACCAAATAAAGACAACACACAAAAAAGAAAACTACCAGCCAATATCCCTGACAAACACAAATGTTAAAATCACAAATAAAATACTTGCAAACCAAACACAGGTATATATCAAAAAGATTAATTTGGTTTTATCCCAGAGATACAAAGATGGTTCAGCATACATTAAGTTAATAAATATAATAAATTATATAAATGAACTTAAAAATAAAAATCACGTGATCATCTCAACAGATACACAAAAGCCTTTGACAAAATCCAACATGCTTTCATGATAAAAGTCCTAGAGAAGGAGATAGAGAGATAGTTTATCAAATAAGAAAGCCTGTTGCTCTTGCAGAGGACCTCAGTTCCATTCCCAGCATCCACATGGTGACTCAACTCCAGTTTCAGAGAATCTGATTCCCTCTTCTAAACTCCAAGGGCACAAGGCATACATGTGGAGCACATATGTACATGCAGGCAAAACATTTATACATATAAAATAACCATGAAGAAAAAGGAATAAATTGAGGTTGAAGCTTAGTAGTAAAGAGTCTGGGCTGCATGGCAGTTCAGTATCCAAGTGGGTTCCATTGTAATAGGAACAGGGACTGTCTCTGACATGAACTGATTGGCCTGTTCTTTAATTACCTCCCCCTAAAGGGGAAGCAGCATTACCAGGCCACAGAAGAAGATAACTCAGCCACTCCTGATGAAACCTAATTGACTAGGATCAGAAGGAAGGAAAAGAAGTCCTCCCCTATCAGTGGACTTGGGGAGGGGCATGCATGCAGAGGGTGGAGAAAGGGAGGAATTGGGACGGGAGGAGGGAGAGAACCACAGGGGGGACACAAAGTGAATAAAGTGTAATTAATAAAGGAAAAAAAAGAGTCTGGGCTGGTAAACACTGTGGTATCTACCACCTATTAACTTTCCTCATCAGGTCTTTTGAGCCAGTCTTAAGACTATATATCATCAGCTGGGCTCAGTGGCACATGCCTGTAATCCCAGTGCTCAGAGAGACAGAGACAGGTGGATCACTCTGAGTTCCAGAACAGCCAAGCCTACACAGAGAAACCCTGTCTCAATAAAACCAAAGAGAGAGAGAATAACCTGCCTTCAAGCCTATCTGATGAATTTCTCTTTTATTCATTTATAAAAGTCCCATCTTTCTGTTCATATCATTCAATTAACAGAGTGGCTTCCTATCAGGCCTATTTTTGCACCTGGTATTTGTAATGTACATTTTAAAACTTTAACAGATTATGAGTCATCATTTAAACCTCTATTTAAATCTCATCCACTTTTATAGTGTTAGTAAGAGGAAAAAAGAGTGAGATGAGCACCCACCCTTAAGACTGTTATGGTAATGAGCATGTCACATGGTCAGTCAATCCCCACCTTTCCTAGACAGTGATTGGTTCAGTCAGTCACAACAAGCCCAGCCATCCAGAAAGGACTTTTACACAACAGCTGACAGAAGAGATGGCTTCACTTTTCACTCAACTGGCTGTCAACTGGAGGTACAGGCTGTCTTTCCTGGCACAGAGAAGGCACCTACTTAAGGAGAGAAACCTAGCAGGAGGTACAGACACAAAGAGCTGGACTGACAGCATTTAACCACAGTGCACAGACTGGGACTGTGAAGAACTGCAGGAAAGCAATTTTTCACTGACCTTAGGAATTTTCTTAACAAACTCTTAAAGAAGAGAAGTGGGTCTGAAAAATAATAATAATAAAGGCCCAACACATACCTCAACCCTCCTACATCCCACACACAGAGATACTTCCTTCTTTTACTGGAAAATGATTTTTCTGCCTTGTGCTCTTCCTTCCAATCTGTCACTGAGTAAACTGCTATAAGCCTACTACTCTCCAGCTTGAGCATGAAGGCCTGACAATGCTCCCTTCTCCCTGCATTATCATGAGCTGCCTCTCTACTGAAAATTCACTACCTGGAAGCAAGCATTCTGTTACTTCTTCCATTGAGAAGACAAAAAAAAAAAAAAAAAAAGAAACCATCTTCTTAGCTCCCCTACAGTTATCTCATTTGAAGAAAAGCTTCTTTAAGAGTCATCTGTGTAAAAGAAACTTATTTGCCTGTTTCAGCTGTTGTCTCGGGGGCTTACCCCCTCTGTCTGCTAACCTAGGACTAGTCCTGGAAGCTTCTAGCCTCCGAACAATCAAACCTAGGCTTAGAATGTTTTCAGACTCTAAGACTTACTGCTTAATAAGCTCACCCTTTCTTGTTCTTTCTGAGCTCATAGCTGGTTGGTTCAATTCAACTGTCTGACTCAAACTTCTCTCCCAGCAAATTTATTCAATCTGGCCTTTCTCACAGCCTCTGAATTGTTCTGCTTGGCCTCAAACTAACTCCAGCAATCTTTTCTAATCTTCTGGCTCCTTCTCTTTCTTTGGCTCCTTCTGTCTTCACCTGTGTCTAACCTGTGTTCTCTCCCTGCAACCTCTCTCTATTACTGTCCCAGTTAAACTGCCTCCTCTCTCTCCTCTTTCTCTCTCTCTCTCTCTTCATTGCCTATTAAGTAGCTTCCCTTTCCCCTTTCTTCTCATGAGAATTGGGTGCATCCTATTCCATCAACTCGTTCTCTGATTCGTCACCTTATCTGCCACTCAATTAGGCATCACTTTCAAACATGGGTGCTTCATTCTATAAACTATCTTTACCTTCATTGTTTTGGATTAAAGAATCTACCACCACACCTGGACCTAAGCTTTTCCTTACCTGACACTTGCTTTATACCAGGCTGGGCTTAAACCCATATCTGCTTTGCCTCTGTCTCCTGGATTCCAGCCAGATCATATAGACCTAGAAGGTCTTTGGATGTGACCTCTTGCCAGAACAGTCATGTTCCGAATTAAAATTCCTCTAAACATCTGTATTTCCACATTGATCCCCCACCTCCATTCAGACTGTAGCCATCAATCATCCATAATTGTCTGATTTCAATGGCATGCAAAATGATATACAATAATTGATTCTCAGGCATTTTATGAGACACAATTTGCAGCATATGACAGAACCAACCTCCCTCCATAGGCATCAGGATGCCACTCTCCTAGGCCTCCTAACCACAGGCCACCCCTCGTGTCTTTCTCTTGCTGCTCAATCCAGCTTCTTCACCCTGGAATAGAGCAAGGTTCCATTATAGGAGTTCCTTCTCTACAGTCACTGCCTGGTGATTTCATCACTCTGAGGCCTTGAAATACCAACACTGTGTTTATATAACCAGCCTGCTCTTCCCCTGAACCTCACACTCAGATGTTCAACCGCTTATTGCACATCACAGCCTGGGTGCCTCATGACAAAGCAAACTTTACAGGTCAAAAACAGAACTCCTGGTCCTCTCCCTATCTCCTAGAGCACCTCACAGCTTTCCCTTTTTCCTTTAAAGGCAATGCAAGATGCTAAGGCGCAAAACACTAAAATTATTCCCAGCTCCTTTTTGCTCTCTCCCTAAATCCAAGCCACCAATAAAATTCTATTGGTCTCTTTCAAAATACACTGAGACTCTGCTGGCGACCATTCCCACACATTTGATATTCATGACCCAAGCCATCACTTTTAAATATTTTTATTACATGTATGGTGAGTGTTGGAGTGCAGGAGTGCTGGGGCAGACTTGGCATGTGCCATGGTATCTGTATGAAGTTCAGAAGACAACTTGCAAGAGTCACCAAGCCCCTTACTACATCCCCATATTTGCAATCACCCTTTCCTAATCTTGTTTTTGTTGCTGTTATTGTGTGAAGTTTTATTTGTTTGGTTGTTTGTTTGTTTGTTTGTTTGTTTTCCTTTTTAACTGCAGTACTTAGTCACCTGCCCAGATGTGTTTTACTCTCCTTCTGTTAGAATACATAGTCAGTAAGGGCACAAACTTTGTGTGCTTTGCTCACTGTTTATCTAAGGTACATGAAACTGTATCTAACAGCCTGCAGCTTTTCACCACAGACCATCCATGGGCCTGGCTACCTCTGAGCTACTTTTCTCTTTGCTATAAAAAGGTGATTATTTTGGCTCATAATTTGAGAAGATACAGTCCATCCAGAAAAGAAGGTTTCATGTTATTAGGTGGCTATTACATTGTATCTAGTCAGGAAAGGGAGAGATGAATGCTCATGCTCAGCTGGCTTCCTCCATTTATACTTCTTAACCAGTCTTAAAATCTAGCCCATGGTGCTACCCTCCTTCAGTTTGGTCAGTAAAGATGACCCATCACAACTTCCCACTGTTGGGACTGTTGGGACTGTAGTCAGTCTGTGTAAGCCTAACCACTTGCAAGGCTTACTGGAGTACAGGCCTTTTCCCAACCACCTTGGCTACAATGACCACAATGCCAAGGGCACACAATCTAACTTTGTAAGTAGGCTGCATTTTTCTTCACGGAACTAACTACCTGATATCACAGATAACGGCACTTCTTTCAAACTGTAACCTAACATTAATAAGCAGTAAATCGTCATCTCACCTTCACTGCCAACAGCTCCAACAATGCTAGCACACAGCAAGCATTTCATATTTAATGACTAAATACATGGATAATGCTTGATAATGGAACTCAAGTAATCTTTCCATAACACAACAGAAAATTCTTACATGGGAAGGGAATCTTCGATAAAAACTTAATCCCTTGGGTTTCTTCTATCACTATTTGGTTTTTCAAGACAGAGTTTCTCTGTATAACAGAGCCCTGGCTGTCCTGGACTAGCTTTGTAGACCAGGCTGGCCTCGAACTCAGACACCCTCCTCCCAGTGGCTCCCCAGTGCTGGTATTAAAGGCATGTGCCACCACACCTGGCCCTCTTCTATCACTATTATCCTACACAGTAATAGTGAGAAAGGCTAAAGCCAGAGAGAACCTCTGAATGTTACTGATAACCACTGAAGGATTGCGCATAATTAAATGGCGTTTTAAAAGTCGAAGTTTCTTTCTAAAAGTTATACAATTTTTACATCTTATAAGTAACTGTGCATAGATCCATTGAAGGAAAATATAATTTAAAAAACCAGAGATAAAAGAAGGCAATACCTAAATCACTTGGTATAGAGTTAGGGAGCCTGTCGAGTACATTATTTACAAAGTTAGCATCCAATGAAGCTAAAGGATTTGTAAACTGACAGAATCAGGTTTAGACCTCTCAATACAATGCTTTTCCCATACACTGGGAAAGCACAAACCATGTAAAAGTTTAATGTAACACTGAGGACTAAATATATCCCAGAAAACAGAAGACTTATTTAAGAAAATGGTCAATAAAAACAGGATCAAATGCTCAACTACACAAACACTAAATAATTAAACAGTGACTTATCTATCATCTACCTTGATGAGAAATTAGATTGGCAATATCCTTATGGTTCCCTAAAAGCATGGCACATCTAGTATACTCTTTCTGTGGAGCCACCTGCCAATACCTCTCAAACTTTACAAAACATACATCTTTCATGTAGCAATTCAATTACTAGACTTTCACTCTAAGAAGCCAAACAAATGTAATGTAATACAGACATTCCTTAACCTGACTGCATAGCATAATCACTTTCACAATCTCATTCTTCACTATGAATAAGCTAAACTTTTTATACATCACACAAGCTAGAAGATAGAAAGCTTTAAGTCCTCACAAACATTTAAGTATCATGAAAATGAATTTTAGGAAAATAAAGTAACAGTTAAATAAGGCAAAAAAGGCTTCTTAAAAATTCTTCTCAAAAGAACAAAAAGTCAAGTTTCATAGAAGGATAAAGATAGAAAAGATAGAATATGGTAGAGTAGTGGTTCTTTACATGGGTGAATTCTTAAGGGACTTTTCATAATATCAAATACCCAGAATGATGAATTTCCAGTAACAACAGTCCTAGATCTTGAGGGCTCATTCTGGTTCCCTAAGGAGCTTTTGCAAATTACTACCAACAATATGAGTTCAAGAGGGAGAGGAACAAATGAAAGAGGAAAGAACAGAGCAAATGACCAACAACTAAGCCCTCGGCCAGCTGAATTACTATCTAGGAACAGAACCTAAGCATCAATATGTTACTCTAAACTCCCAGCAATTCTCTTATATGCAGCCACAACTGCAAATCAATGTGCAACATTAGTAGTTTTCACAACGTAATTCCCAGAAGAGCCAGAGTAGCATCGGGTGGAACTAAACAAAGTCTTATTCCCTCACCATAGCCACGCTGAATCAGGTATTCTGAATAAAGCCAGGATCAACACACCCTCCAATAATTTTGTTTGATAGTCACTGTTCTGGAGTTATTACTTCATAAAAACTGACTAGAGAGTGTGTCAAAGAGATGTTACTGAATCAAGTGATTTTAATGGGAAAAAGAGCAGTCTTTTCAAAAAATGATACTAGAACAACCAGACAGCCACGCACACAAAGAAATGTACCTGGAGCCTCATCTCACCTCATACTCGGAAATTAGCTCAAAGGGGGCTAAAGACCCTAATATTATGAAAGTCTTATAACTATAACAAGTGTAAATTTTCCCAATTAGACACTGGTTTCTTAGTTATGACACCAAAAGCACAAGCAGCAAAAGGAAACAACAGGTTAGACTTCATCAAAATTAAAATGTTTGAGTCAGACACAGGGGCACATGCTTGTAATTCTGGCACTTGGGAAGTAGAGGCAGGAAGATTCAAGTATTAAAGGATATCCTCAGATACAAATCAAATTTGAAGCTAAACTGGGCTATGGAAAACCTGTTCTCAAAAAGAAAAATTATAATAATAGTAATAATTTTTATGCTTCAAGGACAACATGAAGAGCTGAAAAGACAGCCCAGGCAGCATGAGAAAACAGAAATTCATATAATATGATATGCGCCTCATGTCAGAGTAAATAAAGAACTCAAAAATACAAACAACCCAAACTAAAATATGGGAAAGGGATTTGAACAGACATATTTCCAAAGAACACATATAAGCATCTGATAAGCACAGGAGAGCCACCAATACAATTAAACATGAGGGAAAGACCATTCAAACCCACAAAAACTTCGCACTCATGGGGACAACCAGAATCAGAAAGGCAAGTAACCATGCTAAGAGCAGTGAGTCACATCACACAGGGAGAGAAAAATAATCAGGCCTGGCATGGTGGTGCACAGCTTTAACATCAGCACTTGGGAGCTTTGTCTACATACTGAGTTGCAGACTAGCCAGGAATATATATTAAGACAATGTTCTGTTTTTCTTTTCTTTCTTTTTTCCTTTTTTTTTTTTTCTTTTAACTTTTGGTTTTTTGGGACAGAGTTTCTTAGCGTAGCCCTACTGTCCTAGGCTCTCTCTGTAGACTAAGCTGGCCTTGAACTCAGAAATATCCGCCTGCCTCTGTCTGCTGAGTGCTGGTGTGGGTCACCACAACACCACAATAGGCAACAATGTTCCAAAAATTAAAAAAAGAAAGAGAGAGAGAAAAAAGAAAGATAATTTAGCTATGAGCGATACAGAAACAAACCTTCAAGAATGTAATATTTGGCCTGGAGAGATGGTTCAACAGTTAAGTGCACTGATTGCTCTTCCAGAGGATCTGGGATCAATTCGCAGCACCCATACAGCATCTCACAACTGTCTGTAACTCCAGGATCTGACACTCTCACAAAGATATAAATGCAGTAAAACACCAGTGCGCATAATATAAAAAATAAACTGTTTTTAAGAAAAAGCGAGCCAGACACAGTAATCCTATTATTACCTGTAATCCTAGAATTCTGGGAGGCAGAGGCAGGCAGAGCTCTGTGAGTTCAAGGCCAACCTGGCCTACAAAGTGAGTCAAGGACAGCCAAGGCAACACTGAGAAACCCTATCTCAAAAAACAACAAAAAATAAAATAAAATAAAATAAAAAATAAAAAGGAGAAAGAGAGAGCCGTATTTAACTGCCAGGTAGAGAAATAGGATATACAGAGACTAAGAAACAGCCAAACAAGAAAATCGATGTGCCACAAACAGCAAAGGAAGAGAACAGGTCCATGCTACTTAATGAAAATGAAGGATTAAGGAAAAAATAAAAAAATGTCTCTCCGCTTTAGCTATATAGAAATCTAGTTTTCACAAAATGATGGTGACTAATTACTAAGAAGTTGGGACATCTTTTCATACTCCAATGCCAGAGTGATCACTCAAACGTAAAAGATTTTTAAAAACCAATACCTTGATTATCTGAAATCGCTCTCAGGTCCTCTTGAAAGACGAATCTGGAAAATTAAAATTAATTAGAAATTGAAAGTATCCTGGGAGTTCACAGAAGACCTCTTTACAACTTCCTAAACAAATAAAAATGACGCGCCTGGCCACTATGAAAACTGTTACCCCGCACTGCAATGCCTGGGCACAGTGTAATTCGCCAGAAACAAGTGTTGTCTTGAGTACAAAAAGTTTTCTAAGCAAAGGGGCGAAGCAAAAAAAAAAAAAAAAAAGGGGGGGGAGTGACCTGCCCTTATAACCCAGCTTCAGTATAAAACCCTCATTTACCGAAATTCTCACCACGTAGCACAAGTACACTCACGAGAAAAAGTGAGGAAAGAAACGAGGCTAGACCAGACGTAAGTCCCTGACTACGCCAGCATCACCTGCGGCCGCTCCGGGCCTCCGAGTCCCCGAGCCAGCTGCAAAGTCTTTTCCAAACTGCGAAAACAAGAGAGCGATCGGCCCAAAGAGGAAAAATCTGTGGAAATGAGGCTCCGCCAAAAAAAGTAGCGCGGCCCACAGTCGCTGGGTATTGGTACATTTGTCTCGAGTATCCACAAATCCGCAGACTCACCTGTCCAAAGTGAGAGAAACACCACTCGCCACTGTCAGGAAACTGCACAGACTTCAGATGGAGCGCGCCATGACACTTGTATCCCGCCGGGCTTATTTGCGCATGCTCCGCGACGGTGGCCGGGAGAGGTCCAAATGAGTCATTGTTTCAAGTTTGCGTTTGGTATTAATTTTGTAATTGTTGCTAAATTCTTCTACAAAGGAAGACAAAAATACACTCCTACGTCATTATGTTCTCAAAGTGGCTTATCAACTAACTACTGCTGAGATGTTATAACCTGTCCTGCACAGTTTTAATATAAACATTAACAGAAATTAACATAAACATCTTGCCATTATTGCTATTCTTCATTCACAAAAAAAAAGAAGCTTGAAAATTTAAGTACTTACCAGAGTAATTACGTCGCAATAACCCTTTTCATTACATCCATTACATTTTACCAGTTTCCTCCTTTTCTGTCTGTCTGTCTGTCTGTCTGTCTACCTACCTATCATCTCCATCTCCTTTGAGACAGCATCTCTCTATACAGCCCTGACTGACTATCTTGGCACTCACTATATGAACAGGGATAGCCTCGACCTCAAAGAGATCGGCCTGCCTCTACCTCTCAAATGCTGGAATTAAAAGCATGTACCACCATGCCCGGCTAATTTCCTTCATTTCTATGGAAAATCACAGGCAAGGAATGGTTGTTCTACTGAATAACACAAGTCATTTAACACCAAGCAATTTAAATGGGGGTGCTCTTTGTTTCTAGGAAAACTTGGGGGTTCTTGTTTTTATTTGCTTGGATTCAAAATAATAATGATAATATTAATATTCATAATATTAATAAAGTCTTAATTAGGTAGTCCATCCTCAAGCTCTTGCTCCTGCTGCCTGCCTCTGCCTCCTACTACTGACCCACCACATTAGACTTACATTTCTGCTTCTGCAGAGACAATTAAGCCTAGGCAGTACAATTTCATTTAGTAATCCCATAAGAATACTTGAGAAGAAACCCTTATGCTTTCTTTACCAGTAATGCATAATTTTAAATACAGCGAAAAGAAAAGAATGATATGAAAAATACAGACTAAAATCCTTATGTTTTCAGAGTGATGCAGATTTTTGTTGAAGGGCAAGTGGTTTGGGTTTGATCTCTTTGAGGTTTTAACAGTCCCTATATTGGGGCCCGGGGACTTTTGCAGGCTAAGCAAGCACTGTACCACTGAGCTATCTCTCCAACCCCTAGTTTTTGTTGTTGTTGTTGTTGTTGTTGTTTTGTTCTGTTTTTATTTTTGTGGGGTTTTTTTTGCCTCCATAGTGAAAATTGAAAGGAAAAAAAAAATGTGAGCAATAATGAAACCAGTGAATTCTTACTACTCTCAATAGAAAATGGAAAAATAAATCCAGAGATTATAAAATTTAGAAACAAATTAGTTTATAATCTTAGCAAATACCAGTTGTACTAATGAATTTAAACTAATCAATAACCTTTTCATGAGACACAATCTGTGTGTTTAATTTGCTTTTAGAAACGTGCATATGAATTGCTTATGCAGAGATTAGATGAACATAATAGTGGCAGACTCAAGACAGATTAATCTACTTTCTAGGTGAACAGGACAAGCATGGGTGCTCTTAATTTATGAAGTTCAGGAAGTTGCCATGCATTCGGCAAGTATGCTGTGGTTTACATTGACTTTACATCCTATAACAAAATCCAGCTCTGATTTCTTAAGCAACAAGGGGTTGGGGTTATACACAAGAATTGATGTTGGATGCAAAGACTGAAACCAGGTATAAGAAATTTGACAGAATAAAGCTCTCTTGGCTGAAAACAGTAATTTTGGGGAAATGTGGAGTTTGAGACACCGTTTCTTTGTGTAGCCTTGGCAACACTTTGTAGACCAGCTGGCCTGGGACTCACAAATATCTGCCTGCCTCTGCCTCTCTGAGTGCTGGGATTACAGGTGTGCACCACCATGCCAGGCACAACAGTGATTTTTAAGAAAGTTTTTTGTTTTGTTTTTTTTTTGTCCAAGAGTTGGCTGAACCCAACAGAAAAGAGTGATAGTAGGAACAAAAAGAAAACACAAGGAATACTATATCAGTGTCAAAAGAAACATTGCTTCAAGTGGATGAGTGCTTCAATATCTAGAAAAAGAGGGAGACACAGAAGTTCTTAATGATAGCAGATAGTAAGACTTGAAATCACCTGCTGTCTTTGAAGGAATACCAAAGGGCCATCTTATAAAGTAACCGCTAGAGGTCAGAGTGCTGTACCTCTGACACCAGCTAGTCTGCTCTACCATTCCACAGGGTTCCTATAATTCTATAATTAGTTTTCGCTTTTCAGCCTCCTGCTCTCAGCATGAGTAGTTAAGAGGCTATGCAAATGGCCTGTAACCCTTTGCCAGAGCAATGAGAACATCACGCTCCCTTGCCATAGAGCAGGTAACCTACCCAGACCAAGAATTCTGGTCATCTGCAAGAATCTAATGCCGGCTCAAAGGGCCACCACAAGGAAAATAAATAAATAAATAAAATATTCATTAATTAATTGATACCTGCCCAAGAAGGCTGTTTCAAAGTAAAATTAGAAGTGATGGTGAGGGGGAAGTAAAACAGTAAATTCTAAAGATAATTTTAAGACCCCTGCTAGCCAGCATACCGAGAGCTGGCTTTATTTCTAGTTACTCAATTCTGTGAGCAAGTGAATTGCTACATTTTTCCCTTAAAACAATCCAAATGCATTTCTAATTCTTGCAACCAAAAGAGTTCTATCATCTGTTGTTGTTGTTGTTGTTGTTGTTAATAATGATGATGTTTAGGCTTTGACTTTAAATTTATTGAGACAGACCCTCATAAACCCAAAACTGCTGGTTCCAAACCTACTGTGTATGTAAAAATGATCTCAAATTTCTGACACCCTCCCCCACCTCCACTTCTCAAGCTCTGGGATAAAAGGCATGCACCACAACACATTAAACTTTTTCTTATATATTCTCTCAATGATTTAAAAAAAAAAAAAAACAGACTCAGCTGGATGCGATGGTGCTTGTCTTTAATTCCACTCATGGAGGAAGATGCAAATGAGGAAATGTGAGTTTAAGGCCAGCCTGGCCTACAAAGTGAGTCCAGGACAACCAAGGTTACACAGAGAAACCCTGTATCAAAAATAATAATAATAAAATAAAAAATAACTCACATCCATTATATAACATTCTCGTGGTTTATAAGTATCAGCAGGAGACATGTCTTTCATTTCTGTCCTAATATATGACTTCATAGAGAATAAATTTGTTGTTGTGGGGAATGCTACTCAGTGGTATTAGTCACAGGCCTACATCGCCAGGTTGAATATTCACTGCTACAAACACAATAATGATAACACAAATTGAGTTACAAAATTTTTACTACGTGGATTCAGGATACTAAGGACTATTCTAAGTGCTCAGGAAATGAAACGCAGCAGTCTCCTGACTTAAGAGGGTGGCAGATACATGCCAGCAGACACAGACAAGATATAATATAGCCAGGTGTGGTGGCGCCCTGCTTTAATCGTAAGACTGGGAGGTGGAGGTGAAGTGAGTTTCATGCCGGCCTGCTCTACATAGTGAGTTCCAGGCCAGCCAAGGTTACATAGTGAGACCCCATGCAAATAGTGCAAAGCAAGAGAGGAAGATACGTGATACTGACTTCTGACCTCCACACAGGCACGAGCAAGCACTCAAAACACACAATGATATAAAGTTATGTTCTTTCTTTCTTCTTTCTTTTGACAATGCTTCACTGTGTAGCTCTGGCTGGCCTAGAATTCACTATGCAGACCAGGTGTTGGCCTTCCTGATGAGGTGGGAAGGTGTCCAGGAAACCCACAACTCTGAAGCCTGGGAAGGTATTCCAATGGAACAGCATCCTGAGATACAGGAACCACACAGCTCTGAGGTGGGGCAGTGTCCCAATGGAAGCGCAACTCCTCAGCAGAGACACTGCAGCTCCCAGGGGAGGATTTCCCCAACCTCTGAGGAGCTGAGGCGCTCAGAACGCTTAGAAGACTGAATCCGGCTCCTTTTTTGCTTTTTCTCTTCTGGGCCTTTGGCTTCCTCAATGAAAGAGTCCCACCAGGCAGCAAATCTCTTAAAAGAGATTTATTGGGGGGACTAATCCAGGAGTGGCTTCCTCTGCTCTCGTCTGAAGACAGGCGAGAACAAGGCAAGCACAGCCTTTATATAGGATTATAGGGGGCAGAGCTTTCTAGGGCAGAGATTTCCAGAGTGAAGATTGGTGGGATTTCAATTCCCGAGCTTGGGGAAGCTTAGGGATTGGTGGGTTTTTGTTCAGCCTTTCACCTAAAATTAGCATAAATATGAGAGGGTCCCGCTGAGGGACTGGAGATGGTCATTGTGACAGTTGGGGGCTAGAACTGCCAGTTTGACAGTTAGAGAGGCGTGGGGGGTTAGTTTTGCACAGACTTGAACTTAAACTTAAACTAAATAACTTTCCTTGAACTTATACTAAGGGGTCAGATTCCTAATTCTAGTCTTTGGCTGACACTGTCAGACCAAGTAAAGCTCCCTGCCATGGAGGAATGGCTAGTTTATACGTTGTTGCCATAAAAATGGAGCCTAAGCTCTCGGACTAGCTCCGCTTGAACGCGCCTCACTCCCCCTGAGTTCGCTGCCATAACTGAGCAGCAACCATAACTGAGGCCTCAAGGGCTGCTTTCTCTGTGGCTTCAGCTTCTCAGTTTCTACAGGTGTCCCTAGGTTGTGGGGATTTAGCTTTATCAGCTCTGGAGTCTTGGGGTATTACTGTCCAAAGGTGGAGAGAGGCCAGCAGCACAGCCTAAAGATCTGAGTACCTCTTTCAGGGACCACAGGGGTGGCAACCAGGGAGCCCAACTGCCGAATAGGGGACACACAAGGAAAGATGTAGGGGAAGCACAGAGGCAAAACTTGAAGCTGTCCATCCTGGCTGCTGAAGCTCCTCGGCAGGGTCCCAGACACTTTCCTCCAAAGTATACAAAGTTTACAAAGTATGTAAAGTAAACAAAGGGAATAAGGCAAGAAATAGCCAACACCAGGCTGGCCTCACACTCAGAGATATATCTCTCCCTGCCTCTGCCTTGCTAGTGCTAGGATTAAAAGCATGTTTCTGGTCTACATGGTATTCATAATGAAGACAAAGACAGCCAAAAAAAAAAAAATTACATCAGATTAACCTTCACTTGATTCCTGGGGACAGATTTTTAATTTCCAGGTATATGCTGCAAGCACCTTTACCAGCTGAGCCATCTAGACAGCCCAAGGCTTGAGATTTACTAAGAGGTGTTCAGGTTAGGCTAATAAAAGAAAGGGGACTTTAAGAAATCTGAGGGCAGGACATATCTTTAATCACGGCACTCTAGAGGCACAGGCAGAAGCAGGTGAATCTTGTAAGTTCAAGGCAAGCCTAGTCCACACAGTAAGTTCCAAGCCAACCAAGGGAGAAGAATGAAATTCCCATGAACAGAAAGGAGGGGGAAGGCGAGGCTTTCATAAAGCAAATATGGGAGGAAAAAGAAAATATAAACAATGTGGGGTCTTATCTCCTCCCCCATGCCCCCAACATATTTATTTTATATGTGTTAGTTTACAACAAGTGTTCAGAGTTACACATTTAAGAAACCTCATAAATCTATTAGCCTTCCTACCAAATATTAAAGGCATTTGAACTGAGTGTAATAGAAAATCCTTGCTCTCTTTAAATGGGATGACTTGAAATACATCTAAGGTAATTTTTAATTATTGTTTGAGAATTTCATTCGTACATACATATTTTGTGTTTTGATAAAAAAATCCATCACCCCCAACTCCCTCCCATATGCCCTCAGCACCACTTCCAAACACCCCAATAGTTTTATATTTAACTTTTAAAACTTTTTATCTGAAATCAACTTGAAACTTTTTTTTTTCTTTTCGTTTTTGAGACACGGTGTCTCTCTATAGTCCTGTCTGTCCTGGAATTCGCCATGTAGACAAGGCTGGCCTCAAACTCAAAGAGATTTGCCTGCCTCTGCCTCCCAAGTTCTAAGGTTAAAGGGGTTCACCACCTTTAAATAAGCCCAGCTCATTTCACATTTCTTAAAAGTTGCCAAACTATTTTAACTGAGACTTGTATAGTCTTCACCCCCAGAGAGTAACACCTCATATGACCAAAGGACAGTGTTCACAGTCAGGAAACTATCATGGACATAAGCCATTCTAACAACACCAATCCGGAGAAAGTCTTTTGTTTTATTATCTTCCATAGCCTTAATGCTTTAGAATGGTGCACTTGTTTTGTAAAATGTCTCTTGATTTCAGTCTTCTGATATTTTCACAGCTACCTTCATACTTGTTTTTTGTTTTCTGCATTTTGCGTTGCTTTATTTAGAGACAGGATCTGGCTATGTAGCCTTGGCTGGCCTGAAGCTCATACAGATCCACATGCCTCTGCCTCCAAGTACTAGGATCAAAGGTGTGCTCTGCCACCTCTGGCACTGTTACATTCAAGTTATGGATGTGGGGCAAGAATGCCACAGAAGGAAAGCTGTCTGCTCCCTTGGCCTATGTCAAGAGGCATGTGCCCCATCCTGTGATGTGCTTTGAATGCCTGGTCTTACTACTGGGAACTGGCTCTTCTACCCTTTGTCATCAGTGTGTGGCTTGAGGGAAGACATGCTGCGATTACAGTAGCATCTTGTTCCAGAGCATGTTGCCGCCTCTAATTGCAGCATCTCTCAATGGCACTGCAGGGAACAATTATTACTGTGCCATTTGCCAAATGGGGACTTTCCATTTCTATCATTTCTTCTACTTATATTATTGAATGGGCTGTCCCTTCTCATTTCTCTATTCAATTATTTATATTGGTATGGATACATAGTGTTCATTTTATGTTATAGCTTATAACCCATTTAGAGTACAATTTTTTTTTCTCAACTTATTCTGTTTGGCCATGGCCTTGAGTTGCCTTCAGTGTTCTTCAGACATGTCTGCATTTTAATTATACTTTTTTGTCTGTTACTGAAATATGCACTAAAGCTCATCGTATAACCTCTGTCCCATCCCTGCAATCAGTCTATTCTCCATAAGACTCTAGTGCCTACTAGTTTAAAATGGTATTTAGAAACCAAGATAGTAAGCCAAATGTTGTGACATACATCTATACTTCAAGAAGTTGGGGGATGAAGACCAAAGGATCAGGAATTTAAGGTCAGCCTCTGTTGCATAGCAAGTACGAAGTCATCCTGGGCCATATGGCACTCTACCTGAAAAGAAAAGAAAGAAGAGAAAAAGGTGCGGGAAGAGGAAGAGAGACAGACAGACACAGAGAGAGAGAGAAAGAGAGAGGCAGAGAGAGAGAGGCAGAGAGAGAAAGAGAGATAGGAGCTAGGAGATGACTCCGCAAGTGAAACCATTTACTGCTCTTGCAGAGGACTCAGGTTCGGTTTTCAGCATTCATATAGAGGCTGTTACAACTTCCTAGAACTCCAGTTCCAGGCAGGGCATCTGATATCTTCTTTTCTGATCCTCTTAGGCTCCTGCATCCACATATGCACATAAGTGCATACATGCTCACACATATAAAACATAACTAAAAATAAGCAAGTACATATAAATCCTTCAAAAAAGAAATAATATGAGCTGCAGTATGCCATTGCTTCTGGGTATCAATGCTGCAAAAGCTGCAGCCTAAGCTTGGCAAACTTGAAGTATCTGTTAGATATTCTCTTTGACCTGGCAACAGGATTTATCATTCTAAAGTTTTGAGAAGTCCAAGAGGAAGCTGGTTGGGGATCACTGGCAGGCATATCAAGCCAAGACTGTATAAGAGTACCAATGCGGTGAGCCTGAAGCATGCCAGTTGTGAGGTTGGAGAGAAGAGGAAGAAACAGAAAAGAACACTGAGAAATAACAACCAATGGAAAAGAAGAGAAACAAACATGGGATCTTGGGAGGCAAGCGAAAAGCCAGAGATGGGAATGGCAGGGCGCATTAAATGGTGCTGAAGATGGAGTAAGATGAATGAGGAAGATGAACCATCAGACTGAACAACTTGGACGGGCAGTTTTTGGTGGGGTGATGAGAGTGAAACTTGAACGGATTAAATTAAAAGGTGAAAAGGGAAGAGAACTAGAGACGGGACTTCAGTGAGGAGCAGAGAGATGGTACTGTGGCAACAGGAGAGGTGTGTGCAAAAGGAAAAATGGTGTTGAAGAGAACACTTACATACTAAGTTTCCTGGAGATGGGAATACAATGGTGTAGCAGAAAGAATGGGGACTGTTGGAATAATATTCCTTGAGATATAAATATTTAAAAATACTTAAAAAATAAAAACAAATGTCAGGAGTGGTGGCATATGACTTTAATCCCAGAACTTGGGAGGCAAAAGCAGGTGGATCTCTGTGAATCCAGAACAAAGTGAGTTTCAGGCCAGTCAAGTTTACAGAGTGAGATCCTTTCTCAAAAACAAACAAGCAAAAAACATTTTAAAATTTAAAATCAGGCTGAAGATTCAGTTGGTAATTGGTAGAAAGTGCTCGCCTAGGATACATACAGGAGGCCCCAGACTGCACACATTGACACTGTAAAGAGAACAGGGTGGGCATCATGAAAAAGTCTATAATCCCAGATCTTGGGAAGTAGGAGGATCAGGAGGTTAAGTCATCCTCAGCTACACAGAAGTTTGAGGCCAGCCTGAGCTACAAAAAACCCTGTCTCAACAAACAAACAAACAAAAAAAAAAAAAACATTTAATGTGTGGCATTTTTAAATCTAAGCTTAAAATACTGTAGGGTTTTTGTTATTGTTATTGTTGTTGTTTATTTTTTGTTTTTGGTTGGGTTTTTCAAGACAGGATTTCTCTGTGTAGCCTAGGCTGTCCTGGACGTGCTTTGTAGACCAGGCTGGCCTCGAACTCACAAAGATCTGCCTACCTCTGTCTCCCTGAGTGCTAGGATTACAGGTGTGAGCCACTGTGCCTAGGGAAGGGGAAGTTTTAAAACAACAGCCAAATAATTTTTTTAAAAAACCTAAGATTGCTAGCAGTAAGGTGTTAGCATGACTATCAACGGTCAACTATAACAGCCTACTGGAAATGTACCTCTCTGTCAAGTACCTTAATGTCTTTGGTTGGTCTGCCAGGAAGATGTGGAAAGAGAAGATAGAGAGAGAAAACAGGAACAGGGCAGGAGCCTTCCACAG
This sequence comes from Psammomys obesus, assembly GCF_907164565.1. NCBI lineage: Eukaryota > Metazoa > Chordata > Mammalia > Rodentia > Muridae > Psammomys > Psammomys obesus. Next base: position 2,689,744 of record NW_026594462.1, read on the forward strand.
AGGGCCTCTGAAAGACTCTACCCAGCAGAGTATTCAAAGCAGATGCTGAGACCTGGAGGAGACAGAGCTCCACAAGGAGAGCAACAGAACCAACAAATCTGGGCCAAGGGGTCTTTTCTGAGACTGATACTCTAACCAAGGAACATTCATGGAGATAACCTAGAACCCCAGCACAGATGTAGCCCATGATAGCCCAGTGTCCAAGTGGGTTCACTAGTAATGGGAACAGGGACTGTCTCTGACTTGAACTCAGTGGCTGGCTCTTTGATCACCTCCCCCTGAGGTGATCAAAGCAGGTGAGGAGCAGCCTTACCAGGCCACAGAGGAAGATAATGCAGCCAGTCCTGATGAGACCTGATAGGCTAGGGTCAGAGGGAAGGGGAGGAGGACCTCTCCTATCAGTGGACTTGGGGAGGGGCATGGGAGGAGATGAGAGAGGGAAAGTGGGATTGGGAGGGGATGAAGGAGGGGAATACAGCTGGAATACAAAGTGAATAAAGTGTAATTAATAAAAAAAATAATAAATTTTTAAAAAGAGAAAAATTTCTTTAAACTTCCTTGCTTTTTTTTTTTAACCACAGGGCATTTAAAGCTTTTGTTTGATTGGAGAACACACACACACACACACACACACACACATTTATTAAACACTCTCTACAGCTTACGTTCCTCCTTGGTTTGGTGCCACACACACACGTACGTACTTCACAAGTGCTAAATCTGTAGGCAAAATTCAGACTTGCAATTCCACCAAGCGAGTCTTAGGGTGACTTGTGAAATAACAAATGCAGGAGAGGGCCTTGCTGGTGAGGAAGTCTTCCTCAGGGAACTGAGCAGACCATACAGCAGCTGGGTTCATGAGAATATACTCCCTAACCTACAGAAAAGGCTGCAGAAGTATTCCATTTCAGCTTATTTACTTTTTCTAAATATCTGCAAAGCCCTTTCCCAGGCTGTCCATTCAACAGAAGTGGAGATCAAAAGAAAACGCAAGGAGGACAAAATAAAGAGAGAACAAAAGGTCTTCTGTTTTAAACTTGTGTTCTCATATTTCCCTCTATAACTTCTCTAATGTTGGTCAGAAGGAGGAGAAAAACGTTTAATAAAAGGCACTCAGTGAATTGTTCCAGAGTCTATTTCCAAAAAAAATTATGTTGTTAGATTTTAGTTTATCTATTTTGTGTACATGCACATGCCACAGGGACAACTTTCAGCAGTCAGTCCTCTCCTTCCACTGTGTGTGTCCCAGGGATCAAACTCAGGGCCCCAAGCAGCTGAACCATCTCGATGGCCCAGACATCTAGTTTCAAGGCATATGTTTATTTATATTACACATAGCTGTCAGTAAAATTTAGCTATATATTTAAATATCTTATTTAATATGTATGAGTGTCTATCTGAATGCATGTATGAACACCACATGTGTGCCTGGTGCCTGAATAGGCCATGATAGAGCATAAGATCCCCTAGAACAGGCGTTACATCCATGAGCCATCACATGGATGCTGGGAATCAAACCTGGATCCTCTGGAAGATCAACCATTGCTAGCAATTGCTCAGCTATATTTCCAACCTCAACTCCAAAATTTTTTTTTCTATGCTGGCCAAGATTACCAAGAGTCAATTAAATAAACTGATATGTGTCTTCATAAAAAGATATATTATAATGATATACAAATAAACCAACTTCAGGGAGAGTTTTGCTTCCAGAGGATTCACGTGGGCTATAAATGTTGCTCATGGAGGCTAGAAAGATGCTCAGAGGTAAAAGCATTGAGTCACACGGTGACTCACTAACTACTGTGTGTGACTCCAATTCCATGGACTCTGATGCCTTCTTCAGACTACTGCAGGGCTGCACACTGCATACATGTGGTACACACACAGGCAGGCAAAACCATCCATTCACACAAAATAATAAAACAAAGCTAGGTGTGATGGCGCGTGCCATCCCAGCACTCGGGAGGCAGAGGCAGGCAGATCTTTGTGAGTCTGAGGCCAGCCAGGTTTGCAAAGTGAGTCCAGGACAGCCAAGGCTACACAGAGAAACCCTGTCTCAAAAAGCCAACATAATAAATAATAATAATAATTTTAACTGAAAAAAAAACTATAGGGGTTAATTTCTAAAGATCAAAGGCCTTTACGTTTAATTTCTGGGAAAAACAGTTTGATAGTTAGCAATAAGTGTGAATATTCTACACATCGAAAGATCATTTTTGAAACATTAAATAAAGTGCTGCAGACCTCTGGGAAAGAGCGCAATCTCTCACAGCCTGGTCCGACAAACACTGAATTTGCAAACACTGCATAGTAGTTGACTATCTGGGAATAAATCTCAGTTTCCTCATCTGTCTGTCATTGAGCAACTATGTCTTGACAGTCAATATTTTCTCTTAGAGAAAAAGACTTGCTGTGACCAACTGCTGAAGTCAGGCTGGGCTGTACCCGAAGTTACTCCATATTGCTTAACACAGTGTTTCTTTTTCAGGCTGTCCTTTGCCCTGGGAAAACACTATTTTACAAGCAGCTTTAGACTTCACCTTGAGGGAGAAGAATGCTGTGGCCCCTGAGTGAACCCAGAAACAGCACCATCTGGCAAGCCCCACACATCCGGCACAGACTGATAAATGACTAGTTCTTGGGACTAGAAAGGAAGTCACCCCATGAGTGCATTGGAGAGAATTGAAACTGAAGGACACACGGGTACATTAACATCCCATTGAGAGAATCAGACCCAAGAACATATGGAACACATCAGATAGAAGAAAGGGTGTAACTCTGTCTCCTGGACCCCATAAAGTAAGAGATACACCCCTAGCACTGTGATGGCACGGGCCAACACCAACCTCTCACTTAATACTTGGTGCGTGTATCGAAGCCTGTCTTGACTTGGGTCAGTACTGCTATTGACACAGCCTACTTGACTACCTGCCCCTCTAGCTATTCACCCTTCTGGACCTGACCAGTTGTTTCCTGCTCCAGCCTGGTTCGCCTTTTTCATCTCAAAGCTGAAATTTGTAGCTTCACTCCTAACCCTGGGTTTTTCATCTCCCCCAGCAGTTTTTACTAGCAGCTTCAGCCAGGCATTGGGTCTGGTTCATTATCTTATCTATAGAGAGTCTTTCTCAGGCCCCCTCTGGAACTTCTTGAAAGCAGTAGCCTCGTTAACTTGCGTTCATCCCATAACTCGTAAACATGCAGAGCAACATAGAGACATGTTTCCTATATACAGTGTAATAGGTGATAGGAGAGATAAGATTGTTAATTAAGACTTAAATAAAGAACTTACTTTTACCTTGGCCAAACTACTGAAGTGGGTGAATTTTACTACAAACTGTAATACCATTCTATTGCACAGCCAGTGTGTAGTAGATGACCTTATTAAGGGAGTTCTATATGACTGCTGGAAGAGAATGTTCTAGAAAGAGAATGAAAGGGAAAGGAAGCAGGAAGAAAGAAGTAGAAACTTTGAAGAGAAAATGTGGCTCTGCCCCTGTAAAGGGAAGGTTACATTCTTATGTATTTTAGCTCTAAGGAGCACAAGATGGCATGGGTGTGGAGACGGAAGGACAGTTCAGGAGTTGGTTCTGTCCTTTCGCCACGTGGCTCCCAGGAACTGAACATGGGTTGTCTGACAGCAGGCATCTTTACCCAGTGAACCCTCTCCATAGCCCCAGGTTGCACTGTGACTCTTTGTTCCATAAAGCTTCAAGCTAGCTGCATCCAGTTGGTTTCCTGTCAAAGAGCGCTTACTGACTACTGACTGTGCAGCCCATGGCATTACCAGCAGAGAAGGCTGAGGACAAAGACAGCTGAAAAGAGGAGATAAAAGAAACTGAAGAGTTGATGGTTAGATATCAGCAGTCTTGAAGATCACAGAGGAAGCGCCCTCATAACTGCGTACCTTTGCCTGTAACAGCAAGAATCGAAACTGCAAGACCCAGAAGAATGAGATCTGAAAGGAATCACTGGCCCTGGGTGAGGACAGGACATCCTAAACTTCCTGAAAGATCTTAAGATTACTATCTAGCTGGAGGCTTTCTGGAAAAGTACAAAGACATACCATTTTCCCCACCCTTAAGAGGTAACCCAAATGGAGACGTCAGACTTTGTACAGGAAATTACCCTCCAGGAAACTGTCTGACCAGAAATGTTAAGAAATAGTGTAAGACCACCTGAAAACTGAAGGTGGTAGAATGAGCTCTGACACTGGCCTTCTCGCTCTGTATTTTCCTTTGGCCGCTGGACACTTTGTTGTTTGTTGTTGTTTTAAAGCAGGGTTTCTCTGTGTAGCCCTGGCTGTCCTGAAACTCACTCTGTAGACTTCAAACTCACAGAGATCTGCCTGCCTCTGCCTCCCAAGTGGTGAGACTAAAGACCTGTGCCACCACTCCCAGCTTAGGGTACTTTTATTTCTTGAGGATTTCCCTCTTAACTTTTATGATAAACCCTGCGTGCCTTCCGCACTATTCTACGTCCTTGTACTTACTGAAAAGAATGGTCACATTGGATTGAGAACAGCAAATGGAAGATGCCCAATTGTAAGAAAGAACGGCACTAAGATGGAGGCTGGACAGCTGAGTTTGAGACCTTGTGGGAGTGGGTATTGAGAAGGAGGATGGAAGATGTGTTCAGAGAGTGGGATGTCAAAAGCAGATACATCCTAGGTTAGAACAAGATCCAGGATGTGGCTGGAATAGGGGGCTGCAGAAGACAGGGAATAATTTTATAGGTCAAGGCACGAAAGCACAGGGCGGAGACACCCTGCTGCTCTTTCCAAGGACCTGGGCTTGATTCCCAGCCCCCATGAGGGGCAGTTCACAATCTCTAGCTCCAGGAGATCTGACACCTTCTTCTGGCCTTCTTGGAGATGCCTACACACAAACACACAAACACACATTAATATATATATATATATATGTGTATATACACACACACTCATATATAATGTATATATTTGCCTAGGAAAATGGTAGGAGTAAGGAAAAGAAAAATGCGAACCAAATGCCAAAGCTTTGGTAAATGTGTACTAGAAATACAGGCAATTTACAGAATCAAAATTATGCTGAGGATTTTAATTCTCCGGTGTCAATAATGAGAAACTGCGTGGATAAAGTATTGTACAAAAAGTCCTGAAGTTATCAAATATAAAATCAAATGATATTGTGGGTAATTAAATGAATTGCACAGCCTGTATTTATAATGCATATGAAACATCGTCTAGGCTAGTGAACTGTAATAAAGTTGGGGGGACTTGGCTTCCCAGAGCAAATGATACTGTTATAACAGAAAGGAAAAGGGCAACTGGCCATCAAAGCAATAACTTTACGACACAGAACTGATTTTTTTTTCCCCTAGGCTCCCACAGGAAGCGGGGGTGGGGGGAGATGCGTACTTACTAAAGCTTTGCAGACTTTTGTGATTACTGTTGGGGTGGTCCTCTAGTGAGACTTGGCCTAAAACAACCTGTTATGCTACTTTTCTACAAACACTGATGTCTTGTCCCTGCTGCTTCAGCAGGCTCCATGTTTCATGCGTAGACATGAGTGACATTTTCTGCATTTCCTTATTTGCTACCTGCTCTCCTTATTCTGCCCCCGTGTTAATGCTGCACATCTCCTGGGAAGGCTTCTACCAAATGGTGCACCATCACTATGTCTCCTGTGAGACCAGGTAAAGGCTGACAGTCTAGGCTTCAATCAGCTGGCCCTGGCTTCAAGTCCTAGGAAAGCCACTTTCTAATTCAGTGAGTTTGGTCAACACACTTAAAACTCGCTGAATTTCATTTTCTTATGTGAAAAAGTGGAATATTAAATATTTCAATGACACCATGAGATAAGTATTGTTATTTGAGTGAGAAATGTCCCCGTAGGCTCTGGTTTTTGAATATTTGGTCCCCAGTTGGAAGTGCTGTTTGGGGTAGTTTAGGAGGAACAGCCCTCCTGGGGGAAAAAAAAAAAAAAGTCACAGCTTCGCTATTAAAAGCCTTGGGCCATTTCCAGCTCACTCTCTTTGCTTCGCGCTTTCTAGTCAAGACACGATCTCTCAGCATCCTGCACCAGCCTCCATACCTGCGACTTGCTCCCGTGCTTCCCCACATGAGGATTCTAACTCTTTGGAACTGGATGCCCAAATAAACTTTCTTGGCTCAGTTGCCTTGGTCATGGGGTTTTTGTCTCAGCAACAGAAGAGACAGCATAAGGAGAGAAAAGAAACATCACTTTCTTAAATTCCTTTCATGATCTAATACGGGAGTTTGGAAGACACGTTTGGTATGTTTCTTGAGACTAGGACACCAGGAGTCAAGGTCTTTTATGAAAATATATTTGGGGACAGCTGAGATTCTCTTTGATTTTAGTGGGGAACTGAACAGAGTTTACATCTGCAAAATTTATCAGGCCAGCTAAAAGAGTAAGTCTTCGAGAAAGAGGCTCCATGCGATTGGCTCAGAAGGAGCTGCAGGGTGATCCTGAGCTGTCCCCATGCTGCTCTGGCCTGAAGGTTGGCATCATTTTCCAACATTTAGAGACCACAAGAATCACAGCTCTGCAAATCACATTTCACCCGGCCCCTGAAGAATTAGTCAGCATTTAGCAGCATAACAGTGGATAAAATAATAGTATGTCAGAACAGAAAGAAATATGTTTTGAAAAATGACAAATCAAAGAAACTTTTTCAGGGTTTTTTTTTTTTCTCATTTATCTTGACATTTTCAGAAAAGCCCTTTTTAAATTTTCACTACTGTTTTTATGCAAGCAAAGTCTTGAAGGAGCTGAGAACAAGAATACAACTGACACCAAAATACCAACCAACATAGCAATGATTATCTTTCTTTCTGAGTATTGTTTACAACAGAAGGAACAGCACCGTTCCTCCTCCATGATACTTCTAAAGCTGTTTTCCTTGAGACAACAGATTCCTCTTCAAGCGCATCTTTGAGAGACACAGCTCAGGCCCCCAATTATGAGGAGCCGTTGCTCTGTTAGAGCCGTAAGAGAGCAGGAACATTCTCTCTGAGGTGCGGACATTTAAGCAGATGCCTGGGATAAGAAGTAGAAGGGGGTGAAGGGTAGAAGTGAGAATGGAGAGCATGGGGAGCAAGAGAAAAAGCATTCCAGAGCATGGCGAATTCATAGGCTCTGAGGTGGGGAAAAGACTAGTAAGAAAGGAATATGTGAATGAGGAGATTGGCATGAGCTGAAATGCAGAAGTCAGTAGAGATCAGGAGGCTGGGACTTCTGTGCCCTTCCTCAGCAAGAGATATTTATTACCCTCAGGGAACTTGTCAGGGATCATGTTGTCAAATTTCCTGCTGTTTAACTCAGACTGGAGGTGGCCTGACAGATACAGTATTAATAAAGGATTGCCTTAAGGGTGTGGAGGGCATACTTGTCTCCAAAAATCTATGCGTAAAGTCAGATGAGCAGAGAGCTGGCATGTACAACAGATGGTTCTGTGACTCAGTACCATGTGGTTCTAGTTAGCATGAACTGTCAACTTGACAAGCCTAGAATTCCCTGAAAGAGGCTCAATTGCCAGGCATGGTGGCAAACACTGTTAACCCCAGTATTTGAGAGGCAGAGGCAGGTCTCTGTGGGTTCAAGGCCAGAGTGTTCTGCACAGCAAGCCAGCCAAGACTACATAGTGAGACCCTGTCTCAGACAAACCAAAGATAAAACACAGACTCAACTGAGTAAGTTTTTCCTCTGAGAAACTATCTTGATTGCTGATTGATATAGAAGGCTGCAGTCTACTTTGGACCAATCTGGTCTCAGCTTGTATAAGAAAGTTAGTTGAGCATGAGCATGTATGATCAAGGTAGCAAGCGGTGTTCCTCCATGGTACTTCCTTCAACATCCCACCCTGGCTTCTTTCAGTGATGGACACTGACCCTGAACTGTAAGGAAAATAAATCCCTTCTTTCCCTAAATTGCTGCAGGTCAGAGTATTTTATCAGAACAGACTATAACTGTAACATATGGGCAGCTAGTTGCTGAGATGGTCCTTAGCTGTGTATATTCCCGACCATGTTGAATCTGTCTGACTTCAAACACCCATAGGATACCAAAGAAATGACAGTATATGATTTGGGCATTGTCTTAGTCACTGTTCTGTTGCTGTAAAGAGACATGACCAAGGCAACTTATAAAAGGAAGCACTTAATTGGGGGGGAGGCTTGCTTACAGTTTCAGGGGGTTAGTCCATGAGCATGGTGATGGGAAGCCTGGCAGCAAGCATGATGTTGCAGCAGGAGCTGAGAGCTCACACATGATCTGCATGAGGCAGGCAGAGAAAAGGGAGTGACACGGGGCCCGGATTGGGTTTCGCAACCTCAAAGCCTGCCCTCAGTGACACACCTCCTCCAACAAGGTCACCCCTCCAAATCCTTCCTAAGCAGTTCTCCAATGAGGGACCAAACGTTCAAATATATAGGCAGATAGGATTCATTCTCATTCAAATTACCCCCAGGAGGGGGGGAGGGGAGCTATATAATAAGGAATATTATGACATTTGTGTTTTTCTCTCTTGGGTCACTTGCTCTGAAGAAGTCATCAGCCATGTTCATGAAGACACTAAAGTAGCTCCATGAAGAAGTCCACACGGAGAAGAACCAAGGCCTTGTGCCACCAGCTTGCCATATATGAGAGCGTCACCTTCATTCAGTCTTCCAGCCCCGGGACCATCTCCAACAAAGACCACCTTGGTGAACATCTTGACACCCACCTCACAGGCCACTCAAACCAGACCCACCTAGCAAAGTTGCTACAGAATTTCTGATCTGCAGAAACAGTATGAGGTGTCTAAGGACTCTCTGTTGTCTTAAGACAATATATTTTGGGGTTCTTGTTATAGAGCAACAAATTACAACAAACATTATAAAAAGCAATCCAAGAGGTTATTTGCTGTGATAATTGTAATACTCTATTTTAGTGTTGTCTGTGAGTTTGGGCAAGTTACTTCTGAAAACTGTTCCTAGCACTAATGAAGTAAATTTCAGTACTTAAAAATCTTAGAAATTAAAAAAAAAAAAATCTTAGGAATTGTTTATTTATTTGAAACGGAGTCTCTCTGTGTAGCCGTGGCTGTCCTGGAACTTGCTACGTAGACCAGGCTGGCCTCAAACTGGCCTGCTTCTCTCTCCTGAGTACCTATAGTGTGTGTCACCATGCCTAGCCTTAATTTTATTATTTAGTTGTGTGTGTGTTTGTGTATGTGAGTGCCATCAGTGCCCATGGAGGTAAGGAGAGGGTATTAGAGCTCCTGGAACTGGAGTTACAAGCAGTTGTGATCCACCTTAGGTAGGTGCCTGGAATGGAATCCAGGTCCTCTGCAAGAGCAGTATATACCCGTAATCAATGAGCCATCACTCCAGCCCCAACATGGATTTATCTGTCTTTTATGTGTAGGCATACATGCTAAGGCATGCGTGTAGAGGTTAAAGGACAGCTCGTATGAGTCAGTTCTCTTTTTCTGCCAGGTGAATTCAGGTTGTCAGCCTTAGTGGTGACTGCCTTTACTCGCCAAGCCAGCACACTGATGCTCCTTTTCGTATTTTAACATCAAGGATACCTGCCTTTCCTTTTCAAATTCAACTCCCAATGGAACGATTCAGATAGTCCAGCAACCTGGAGACCATCCTAGACTTATTTCCCTCTTTGGTTCTCCACACTGGGTTGTAATGAATACGTGAACTAAGCATTTTCAGGTTCTTTCACTAGCTGACTCTCACCGCTGTAGCTCAGGTTGCCATTGACACCCATAGTCGCTATTAATAATAGATTTGTAAATGCCTGCCCGGGACCTCATTCCCTTCAAACTGCTTTTCACACTGTAGCTGTTGACCTGTCCTCAACAAAAGTATGACAGTCATTGTCAGTGTTCGCCTGGGTGAAAAGCATTCACTGCCTTCTCAATAGTTACAGCAAGCCCTGTCTCCTTAGTTGTGAACAGTGAGGGCTGTCCTGTTTGGATTCTCTCTCTCTCTCTCTCTCTCTGTCCCTCTGTCTCCCTCCTCCTCCTTTCCACTCTTTCTGTGTGTGTATTTGTCCATCTTCATCCTTCCTCTTTTTTTTTTCTTTAATCCCTTAATGGCCTAGAACTTGCTGTGTTATCGAGCTCGCCTTGAAACGAAAGCGCCATCTGGTTCTGGCCCCTGAATTCTGGAGGACACCATCATGCCCTGTTCGTTTGTTTAAGGATGTTTATTTTTACTTTATGTCTAACTATGAGAGTTTTGTCTGAATGTCCATATTTACACCACATGTGTGCCTGGTGCCAGAGGACGGCAGAAGAGGGTGTCAGATTCGTGGAGCTGGAATTACAGGAAAAACTGAGTTACCGTGCACAGGCACTGGGAACTGGATACAGGTCTTCAAGAGCAGCAAATGCTCTGGTTCACTGAGCCATCTCACCTGCCCCTCTGTGGCAGGGCCATGCTGTGTAACCAGGTTGGGTTGGAACTTCCATTGTAGCCTCCTCCTTCCAATGCAGGTTTCCTCCTGCTTCTGCTGCCTGGTTACTGGGCGGGAAATCCCCTTGCACACACACCCCGAAAAACAATTATTTGGGGATGGGGTTGTTGTTGGTTTTTGTTTTGTTTTTGATGGAGAATTTCACTATGTATTCCTGCATGGCCTGGAGTTCACTGTGTGGATCAGGCTTACTTTGAACTCACAGAAAGCAGCCTCCCTCCACCTCCTGAGTGCTGGGATCAAAGGCAGGCAGGCATACCTAGCTTGTACAAGCTTCTTTTTTTTATTTTATTTTTGCTTGTTTGTTTGGTTTTTTTTGAGACAGAATTTCTCTGAGCAGCCTTGGCTATCCTGGCCTCGAACTGACAGAGATCTGCCTGCCTCTGCCTCCTTGATTGCTGAGATTACATGTGTGTTTTTCAGGTTTTTTAAAATATATTTTTTTCATACAATGTAGTGTGATCATGCTTTCCCCTCCCCGAGCTCCTCCCAGCTCCTCCCTACCTCTCTACCCACCCGAATCCATATCCTTCTTTCTCTCTAATCAGAAAACAAACAGGCAACAACAGCAATAAGAATAACAAAACAAACAAAGAACCAAAGAAAAAAGCACAAGAAACGCACAGATGCATAGATAAACACACACTCACAAACACAGAAAACCCATAAAACACAACAATTGGAAATGAAAATATATAAGGAAGAGACCTATAAGGTAAAAAAACAAACAAATGCTCAGACAAAATATTATGAGAAAAAAAAGAACCTCCAAAACACCATTGAGTTTTTTTGTGTTGGTCACCTAGGACATTGAGCCTGGCCTTAAGAGTAGTTTGTATACCCAATGAAACTATGTTGGAGAAAACTAATTTTCCTTTCTGAGTGGTTGTCAATTGAAGATAGCTCCTGAGTTAGGGATGGGGGCTTGTATCTACTTCCCCTCTCAGCACTAGGTCCCTCTTTTGTGAGTTCATGTGTGCTTCAGCCCTATCGTGGGTCTTGTTTCCTTCATTCCCTCCATTCCCACTGGCTCTTGTAATAAGTTTCCTGCCCTGAGGGGAGAGATTTGATGGAGACATCCCATCTAGGACTGAGTGTTCCAAGGTGTCTCACTGTCTGCCCATTGTTCCGTTGTGGGTCTCTGTGTTTGATCCCATCTACTTCAGGAGGAAGCTTCTCTGATGATGGCTGAGCAAGACCCTTATCTGTGAGTATAGCAGACTCTCATTAGGAATGACTTTATTGCTATGTTCATTTAGCAGAACAATAATATTTGGTTTTCCCATAGGTCCATGGCCTACCTAGTCTTAGGCTCTTGAATGTTTGCTATGGGTTCCATCTTACCGAGTAGGCCTTAAATCCAATCAGATAGTGGTTGATCACTCTCACAACTTTTGTGTGCCTGTTGTACCAGTGTATCTGGCGGGCAGCTCATCATTATAGATCAAAGAGTTTGTAGCTGGGTTGATGTTTACCTTTATCTGTTGGTAGTATGCAGAGTACTACCCAGTACCGTGAACGCTAGTCAGTAGAGATAAAGGCTCTAGGTAGGCACCAGCTCGACTTCTTTGTGTTATATAAATTATATAACACTTTGAGTTATGTAAGTGTTGTCATCAGCAACAGGTCCTTATCAACAGTTTGTGGAGAGCACCCAATACCCTGGCAACAGCCTGGGTTGTTCAGGAGTTATTTTCTTGGTATCTAGGTTTTCGAGTTTTTGACATATTATGGGTATTAGGACTCTGTCCAAATGATGGTGCCCCTTGCCATACAGAACCTTTTCAGATTCACAAGGTCCTATTTATTAATTGTTGTTCTTAGTTCCTGTTCTACAAGTGTTCTGCTCAGAAAGTCTTTCCCTGTGCCAATGTGTTCAAGACTATTTCCCACTTTCTTTCTATCAGATTCAGTGTATCTGGTTTTATGCTGAGGTCCTTGCTACCTTTGGAATAGAGTTTTCTGTGGAGTGATAAGTATGAATCTATTTGCATTCTTCTACAAGCCCATTCTGATCAGCACCATTTGTTGAAGATGCTGTCCCTTTTCCAGTGTGTATTTCTGGATTCTTTATCAAAAATCAGGTGTCCATAGATACATGGACTTATTTCTGAGTCTTCAGTTAGATTCTACTAATCAACACGTCTGTTTTTATGCCAATACCATGCTGTTTTTGTTACGATAATTCTGCAGTAAAATTTGAGGTTGAAGATGGTGCTGCCTTCCGCAGTTCTTTTATTATTCAGGGTTGTTTTAGTTATCCTGGTGTGTGTGTGTGTCCATATGAATCTGAAAATTGTGCTTCCAATTTCTGTGAAGAATTATAATGGGGATTGCTTTGAATATGTAGGCTGCTTATAGTAGGATGGCCATTTTCACTATATTAATTTTACCAATCTATAAATATGGGAGGTTTTTTTTTCCATCTTCTGATATCTGCTTTATCTTTCTTCAATGTTCCAAAGTTTTTATTATACAAGTCTTTCACTTACTTGGTTAGAGTTATAATTTAGTCTTAGTTAGAGTTTCTGTTGCTGTGATGAAACATCATGGCCAAAGCAACTTGGGGAGGAAAAGGTTTATTTGGCTGACACTTCCATTTCACATTGTTCATCATCAAAGGAAATTGGGACAGGAACTCTTAAACAGGGTAGGAGCCTGGAGCAGGAGCCAATACAGAGCCATGGAGGTGGTGTTGCTTACTGGCTCGCTCTTCATGGCTTGCTCAGTCTGCTTTATTATAGAACTCTGGGCCACCAGCCTATATTCTACAATGAGCTGGGCCCTCCCAAAGCAATCATTAGTTAAGAAATGCTTTACAGGCTTGCTTAAACCCAATATTATGGAGACATTTTCTTTATTGAGGTTCCCTCCTTTCAGACAACTTTAGCCTGTGTGTCAGTTGACATAAAACTATCCAGCACAATTGACCCCTTGTCAGCTTGACACACAAACACATCACTATTAAGCTACAACCTTTCCTTTCTCATTTATCCCCAAGATCAAACATTAAAAATATACATAACTTTCATAATCTCACCAGTCTTTACAAATCTGAATACATTAAAAGTTGAGTCTCTTTGAAATAGCCAACCTCTTTTAAAATCCAAAGTCTCTCAGCTGTGGCTTCCTGTACAATCAAAAATAAATTAAATATATTATTATTTTAAAAGGAAAGAATCTGGGCACAATTGCAATCAAAGCAAAGCAAAACCAAGCAAAACCAAGCTCCAAAAGCGTAAGTAACTCAATATCCAATGTCTGGAATTCACTCACAATCTTCTGTGCTTTTCCAAGAGTTTTGGGTCACTTCTCAGGCTCTGTCCACTGCAACACTCATAGCCTGTCTTCTAGGCTCTGGTTGGCTTCACTCCACTGCTACTATCATGGTGGTCAACCCCTGTCATCCGCATCTTGCTGCAAGTGGGCTGCACTCTCAGTAACCTCTCATTGGCTCTCTTCATGGTGCCAAACTCCAACTTTTCTGCGTGACTCCTTCATCCTGCAACTGAGGCCGCACCTTCACCAATGGCCTCTCCTGGCTTCTTGATGTACCAGGCCTCAGCTACTCCCTATAACTCCTTCATGCCTGAGTGACTCTTCCACGTTACTGAGTTTGGCTGCCAACACAAGGTTCAAGTTTGGCCATCTCTGGAATACAGCTTCTGTGTGCTGACCCTGAGGAAACACTTCCTAGAAGACTTCACCTCAAAGAAGCTTGTCACTTCTTAAGCACCACTGATTTCTCAGTTCCAGCCAACCAACATCCAGGATCCCAACAAAGCAAAGGTTTTTACCTTAGTAGTTCTGATATCTTGTCTATCACAGCTGATTCTTCAGCCCCAACTAACCAGAACCACAGAATCTAAATTCAAAATAACAAATGGCCCTGACAGAGTTTTTAAACTTCCCTCTGAAACTTTATAAGCCATCACTTGGATATTTTTTTATCCTTTTATCCTGAGGTGATGTCTATCCTTGATTTTAAGGTATGTTTCTTAAGTGCTTCACAAGGATGGATGCTTTTTGTTTGTTTATTTTGGTTTTATTTGATTTTTTGAGACAGAGTTTCTCTATGTAGACTTGGCTGTCCTGGACTGGGTTTGTAGACCAGGCTGGCCTCAAACTCACAAAGATCCATCTGCCTTTGCCTTTCTGAGTGCTGGGATTAAAGGTATGTGTCACTACACCTGAATCCTGCTTTTTAATCCAAACTATTAGTCTGTTGGGGGAACTAAGACCATTTCTATTGAGAGTTATCAATGAAAAGTATTTATTGGTTCTTGTTATTTTGTTGTTATATGTGGGTATCCCCTTCCATTTTGATTTTGATAGTCTGATATTATGTATTTATTCCTTAAGGGTTGTGTGTGTGTGTGTGTGTGTGTGTGTGTGTGTGTGTGTTTAACTCCTTCAGATTGAAGTTTGAGTTTGGGATGATTGTGATTCTAGGTGTTGACATCTTTGTTGTCTTTGTTGGGTGGGTGTTCTGTTCCTTGGTTTCTGTTGTTCTCTCTAGATCACAGGAAAGTGTGGTGGCTGTGGGTTACCTGGTAGAGAGTGCTTTTGAATCCCTGCCAGGTGTGTCTACTGGGAGTCCCAGGTAGAACGTATTTCTAGGTATTGGGGGATACCATGAGAGAATAGAGATGGGCTAGAAGATGGGGCTGAGAGACTTGACAGTAGGAAGGAAAGCTGGGTCTTCAGTGAGTGTCTATAGACTCCAAAGAGATCCACCTGTCTCTACCCTGAATATTGGGATTAAATGTGCCACCACTGCTGGGCTAGGTTGGGAATCTTAAAACCAGGAATCATTAGACTTTTTCCTGATGCTTGGTTTATTTCTTTTGACTCTGAATTGTGTAAGAGACTGCATTATTGTGTTCTTGTTGGTTCTAGAAAAGTCTTTGAATTAGTGTTCCTCTGTAGCAAATGCATAGCACCTTACAGATACATCTGATACTGTGATCATATACCTATGTATGTAATATCTCTGAAACCTTCGTTTTTCATTTCTTAATTGCCTTACTAATTTGTTTTGAAGTTTAATTTATTTAGCAGTCCTTTGTGACAAGAATATAAATTAATTGTGTAAACACTTGTCAAAAATTCTTGATCTTTTTTTAGAGCAAAGATGAACATCCTCCATTTTTAATGACTCTGAAATGATCAGTTTGTAGCTTTAACGACATTACCCTACAATCTGATTCTGACAGCCTTTCCATGCTAGAATTCCATTTACAGTTCTAAAAGGGAACTTTGAATACATCATCAATCGAGAGCAACTAACAGAAAGTCAACGAAGTATTCAATTGTGTCGTCTAAATATCTTCAGGCACTTTCTTTCTTACCAGATTAAATTGTTTTGACCATCTCAAAGTGTATATTCTTTTCTTCTGACCTACAACATGTTACCTTACCCCTAAAATTGATCCTTGCTGGGTGCTAGAGTGATAGAGCTGAGAGGGCAAAGATAAGAGTTGTTGAGCATATATAGAACCAAGAAGGGTTCTTTGTGATTATGTTTCTGAATCAGTTCAGATACATACATGGCTGTGGTTAGAATTTCCAAGAACATTTTGGGACATTTCCTTTATTAATCATGTACATAATTTACATAATTTAATCATGGGAAGTTACAGTGCAACCCAACACTATCTATATAGTAAATTAAATATAATATATATATATATGTACAATTTATTTTTATTTTATGTCCCATTGGTGTTTTTCCTGCATGTATGTCTGTGTCAGGGTGTCAGAAGCCCTGGAACGGGAGCTGTAGACAGGTTTAAGCTGCCAAATTAAACCTAGGTCCTCTGGAAGAGCAGCCAACTATCTCTACATAGCTCATAATCACTACATTTAAAAAAATAGAAACAAGAGAAACTTTACCCTAACTCTCACTCTACTGGTTGGAGTTTTCCATGTCATCTTCATTTGGTGTGTGCAATAGCCCTCTGGAGCAGGACAACTGTAGGTAACATATGCAAAGACAGGAAACAGCCTTAGGGAAATCTCCACTATGGCTGTCAAATCAACTCCTTGCCCTAAGCAAAATAAAAATAAAAAAAAAAGCAACTCTAAAGCAGAGGTTTTCACAAATGATATAGAATTTTACTAAAATATAGTCACCCATCTCTAGAGGAACAGAAGAGATGTTTGTGCATACATTCGTGTGTGTGTGTGTGTGTGTGTGTGTGTGTGTATCTATGTTCATTTGAATAGGCATAGCCCCCTTAGACTCATGTTTTTGAATGCTTTGCCCATAGGGAGTGGCACTATTAGGAGGTGTGGCCTTGTTGGAAGAAGTGTGTCACTGTGGGTCAGGCTTTGAGGCCTACTATGCTCAAACTACACCCAGTGTGGCACACAGTCTCCTTCTTCCGCCTGTGGATCAAGATGTAGAGCTCTCAGCTCCTTCTCCAGCATCACGTCTGCCCGCATGCTGCCTGCCATGCTTTCTGTCATGACAATAATGGACGAAACCTCTGAAACTGTAAGCCAGCCCCAAATAATGTTTTTCTTTATAAAAGTTGCCTTGGTCATGGTGTCTCTTCACAGCAATGAAGCCCAAACTGAGACAGTGTGTGTGTGTGTGTGTGTGGTATTTATTGGAATGGTTTACATCTGTGGCCCAGCTAGTTCAACAATGGCTATCTCTCAATGAAAAGTCCACATATCCAGTAAGTGTTGGGTTCACTAGGCTGGATGTCTCAGCTGGTCTTTAGTGTACACAACAGTGGGGAAATGAACTTGCCAGGAAAAGCAAAGGCCAACAGGAAAAGAACAAGAACGTCTTTCTTCTATGTCATTTATATAGGCTGCCACCAGAAAGTGTGGCCCCAATTTAAGGTGGCTCGTCCCATCTCAAATGTTTTAATAAAGAAAAAGCCCTCACAGGTACACTTAGCTGCTTGGGTTTTGGACATTTCTGAATGTAGTCAAGTTGACAACCGAGAATTGCACCCACAAGTCTGTTTCAAACTTGCCAATTAATTGCCTGAAGAGGTAGAACAGGAAGAGCTTGGTGATCCCACCACAGGGAATAACCTGATTTTAAAAGCTAAATAATGACAGGGTTAGACGGTGTTACTTTCTTTTCTGTTTCTGTGGTAAAACACCATGACAAAAACAACTCACAAAAAAAAAAAAAAAAAAAAAAAAGTGTATTTGGGCCTATGGTTCCAGAGGGTTAGGGTACATGAGGGTGTAGCAAGGGCTCACATCCCACGGTAGGCATGAAACAGGGAGAGTGAACTAAAAATGGTGATGGTCTGTAAGCTCTGAAAGCCCACCTCCTGTGGTACACTCCTTTCAACAAGCCCACACCTCCAAAGCCTCCCCATACTGGGCCACCAACCGGACACCTCATTCAAGCCATCGCTGAGGTGTATGTGTATAATATGACATGCCTGTGCACAGTACAGTAAGTGGATGTGGGGAAAGAGCATAGGCCCAAAGGTCTTAAACTGAATTGAGTAGCTAATTTAAAAGGAAGCAAAGGTCAGGAATGTGAATTATTTTTCTTTCCTCTTCTACTTGCTGTATGCATGCTGTGAAGGCCAGAACTGAAATACAAAGATTTAAGATACAAATACTAACACCAGCTAGCAGAAGGGCGGTTTCAGTGTTAAATAAGTACATCCACGTGCAGCCCACACCAACTCAAGAGAGGAAGGAACTAGAGATGTATGGAGTAGGCAGGAACACTTATAGACCATATAGAGTTAAGAAACAGTAACTTGGGGGCCTGGAGAGATGGCTTAGCAGTTAAGGGCACTGGTTGCTTTTACAGAGAACATGGGTTCAATTCTCAGCCCCAAATGGTGGCTCACAGCCATCATGACTCCATCCAGTTCCAGGGGATCCAACACCCTCTCCTGATCTCCACAAGGCACCAGGCATGCACTGGTACACAGATATCCATGCAGGCAAAACACTCATGCACATAATCTCAAAGGAAGAAGGGAAAAATTGGGGCTGAAGCTCAGTAGTAAAGAAATGTTTAGAATGCATGAGGCCCGTGGCTTGATGCCTGGGGCGCTGTGGGGGTTGAAGAGAAGAAGGAGGGTAAAAGAGAGGGGAGCTAGAAGGACTTCTAGATCATTCTCCTTAACGCTTTCAGGAAATGCTGAGGAAGGGAAGGGGCAGTAGGAGGAGGACAGCAGGAGTAGGCGTGTTTCTGGTCCTCAGCACTACCTGCTCTTCTAGGCTTCCATGCTGGCACTTGTCCACAAGCCAGTCTAGAACACGGCTGGGATGGGAAGAAAACAGAAAATAGCCGAGAATGGGCCAAGAATGATAAATCATCTAAAACTTTGTGTCTCGTTCTTTATCTTCTATGTTTTCCATGTCTGGTTTAACTCTTCACTGAAAAATATATTGAACTTGAAATCTCTACCTTTCACTTAATTTAACTCTATTTTCTGTTTTATGCCTTCTTTCAAACCCTTTATTGTAGTACCCTGCAAGAATGCCAGGTTATTTTCCTGTAATTCACTTATACTACAGACAAATACATTGCAGTACACTGAGCAATGAGAAATCGCATTTTGTCCTCTAAAGAACAATTGTCAAAAGCTCTAATTCTTTTATATTTATCCTTATGTTATTTTGGGATTTAGCCTCACAATGGTTATTCTTGGGCTGATGATGTAGCTCAGTTGATAGGGTGCTTGTCTAGCAAGAAGGAAGCCCCAGATTCAAGGTCATGTATCCTCAGCTACATAGTAAGTTTGAAGCCAGCCTGGAGTACATAAGACCTTGTTTAAAAAAATGTTTCTCTCTCTCTCTCTCTCTCTCTGTGTGTGTGTGTGTGTGTGTGTGTGTATCTGTGTTTGTAGGGTTTCTCTACACAACCCTGGCTGTTCTAAAACTTGTTATGTAGACCAGGCTGGCCTCAAATTCACAGAGCTCCATCTACCTCTGTTTCCTGAGTGCTGAGATTAAAGGTATGCACCACCACTTACAGCTTAAAATATATTATTAAATTATAATAATTAATAATATTACATATAAAAAGGTCATAAATAAACTGGATGCCTGTAATCCTAGCACTCGGGGAGACAAAAGCAGGCATATCTCTGTGAGTTTGAGGCTAGCTTAGTCTACAAAGTGAGTTCAGGAGAGCCAAGACTACACAGAGAAACCCTGTCTTGAAGAGAAAAAAATTATTATAAATAGCATAAAAGTAAAGTTTAATGCTTGATAGTAAAATAAGTACCTGCAAACTTACTATTTCAGAACAATGCATTAACACTATTGGGAATATCTAACTTGGATTTTTTTTTTTTTCATAGATCATCCTTTTGGGAGTTGTATGTCAAAATCTGTTACTAAGATGGCTCTTTACATGGGTGTTTGGGATTCAAACTCAGGTTTTCGTGCTTGTAAAATAAGCACTTTGTCAACTGAGCCATTGCTCTAGTCCTGTAGGTAATGTTTCACTGAAGTATAGCCATTGTCATTTATAGAATCTTTAGGAATATATTCAAACACAGAAGCAGAGTTTATGCCTAAAGTATTTGTTCCTCCACTCTTCACAGAAAAATATGGTAATCCTATCTCTCGTCTTCTGTTCTTTCTATGCTACAGCCTAGATAATGTTTCCAACTTATTTCATTAGCCATTTTTAATTTGTTGATTTAGTCTCTTGCTTTTTGTTGCTTTTGTTTTCTTCTTTTTGCTTTGTTTTGGTTTGCTTTTGAGACAGGGTTTCTCTGTTTTGTCCTGATTGTCCTGGAACTCACTCTGTAGGCTGCTTCCCCAAACTCAAGATCTGCCTGCCTCTGCCTCATGAGTGTTGGGATTAAAGGAATGTGCCACCCTACCCCAAGCTTATTGCATTTTTTAACTCTAGTCTTTTATTTTATTCTTTCTCTAATCTGTCTGGCAAATTATGATACTCCTATTGCTCATCATTTTTGAAATGCCATTTTTCATTTCTTTAAGTATTTGTTTATTTGCTTGTGTTGGGGCTGGGCTATATGTATGACAGCACATTTGTGGAGGTCAGAGGACAGCTTACAAAAACAATTTCTCTTCTAGCATGTGCATCTAGAGGATAGAATTCCGTTGTCAGGCATCTTTACCCATGAAGCTATCTCATCACCCCCATCTTTTATGTTTTAATCATTTCATAGTTATATTATTTTCTATATCTATTACTTCTGAATTATCTAAGATCTAAATGAAATGTGTGTTTTCTTCTGTTAGTGATGGTGTTGTTTACATTCACTGTCAACGTGTCAGGATGTATAATTAATTACCTTGGAGACAGATCTCTCAGTTTGTCTGTGAAGAATTTCCTTTATTAATTCTCTGACTCTATCTCTGTCTCTCTGTCTCTCTTTTGGTTTATCTGACTTTCTCTCTCTCTCTCTCTCTCTCTCTCTCTGTGTGTGTGTGTGTGTGTGTGTGTGTGTGTGTGTGTGTCTACATGTCTACATAGGCCCGGGAATGATTTGTCGGAGTCAGTTCTCTCCCCCTTGTGACATGTGTGTTCTGAGGACAAAACTCAGGGTCTCCATATGAGCACCACACACCGTCACCCACTGAGCCATCTTGCCAGCACTATGAATTTCTAGATTGTATTAGCAGAGGTGGGAAGATTCACTCTAATGGCTGACTAAATAAAAAAGAAGTGACCTGAGAACCAACATGCATTTCCTTCTGCTCCCTGACTATGAATGGAAAGTGTCCAGCTGCTTTAGGCTCCTGTAGCCATCACCTCCCCTCCATGGAAGACAGCAACCTTGAACTGTGAGCCAAAATATATCCTTCCTGAAGTTAATTTGGTCAGGTATTTTATTGTCACGACCGGCTGAGAAGCTAATACAGACGGCTCAGCAGTTAAGAGTGCTTAGCGCTGCTCTTTAGATGACCCGAGTTCAGTTCTTGAGACCCTCTCTGGGCCATTTTCAAATTCCTGAGACTCCAATTCTATGAACCTGACACCTTCTTTTGGCCTCGGAATACACCTGAATGAACATAGTATCTATTTTTTGTGTATTTGTCTTTCCAGTGTGCATGCTTATTGACCTGATTTTCATTCTGACTTTTTGGGCTTGTTCTATCTCCTTGGGATTTTCCCATAATCTCAGCAATAAAACAAAGTTTTACTCTTTCTGTTTAATTTAGCTGCTTTGAAAAAGGAGGGCCTTAAGTCTCTCTAATTTATGGTATTGCCAAGTGTCTTGCCCAATGCCTTTTCTGTTTTTACAAGTATGTTTGGGCCTCACCTGCTGACATACCTCCTGCCAGAACTATGTGTGGAGATTATTTCTACACTTTCCATCTTCTTTGTCCTTCATACAGCCTACGTCTGCTCTTCTCTTCAGAACTCTTCGTAGTCCATTAACCATACCCAAACTCTGAGTGATGATGATGATGATACCTCCTTATTGGCTAAAGGAGCATCCATTCTTTGGATTCTTGCCAAGGATTAAGTGTAGCCTGTGGTTCTTTTAAACTTATTAAGTTGGCAGGGTGGCATGGCCAGCTTGCCCTACAAAGTGAGAGTTCCAGGACAGTCAGAGCTACATAGTGAGACACTTTCCTAAAAACAAAATACAACCTTCCCCCAAAAAACCCTCAAAATATCTTGGACATCATTTTGTCTCTTCCTATTCCTAAACGCACACACACACACACACACACACACACACACGAATGTACACATGCATACAAGCGTGCACTCACTTCAGCTGGTTGAGCATTGTCTTAGTGTTCTATTGCCGTGAAGGGACAACTTGACTATGCAGCTTTTAGAAAAGAAAGCATTTAATCGGGGCTTACTTACAGTTTCAGAGGTTTAGTCCATTATTATCATGGCAGGCAGCCCGGAGACATGCAGGCAGCCATAGAACTGGAGAAGGAGCTGAGAGTTCTACATCCAGATCCATGGGCAGCAGGAAGAGGAAGACACTAGGACTGGCTTGGCCTTTTGAAACCCCAGTGCTCATTCCAAGTGACACACTTCCTCCAACAAGGCCATACCTCCTAATCCCCCTAAAACAGGGTCACTCCCTAAAGACCAAGCAAGCATTCAAATATATTAGCCTAGGGGCCATTCTTATTCAAACCACCACAAACATTTTCCTTGGCACAGTTTAATGTGATAGCATTTCGGTTCTCTCCTGTGAAAGTGCAGCCCTCTTTGCTCCCTGGGGTCTCCAGGCTTTGAACTGAAGACAAACACATTCTTCTTCTTTCATTTATAGGACCACACACGCACACTTCTTTATCTTCCAGATTAGTTTTTATGCAGCAGTTGCCATCACTTACACATGGCTTTAAATGAGGAGGCAGGCACACGGAAATACTCGTAATCTGTGAAGACCCTGAACTGCTCAGGACTATTCAGAAACAAAATTTACAGTAACAATAAGACTTCTGAATTTAATTATGAAGAAAAACCATGAAAGAATTCTGAAGCTGAGCAGTAGTCTATAGAGGCAGCGTCTTTCAAGGAGGATATGGAATATTCTATGTAGGAGCCAGTGCCAATTTGATTCCTCCTCTATTTGAATAAGAAAAATCCATTTTTATTGCATACTGAAGACAAGCCAAACACTGAGACATCTTCCAGAAGTTTCTTCCTAACGAATTTTCTCGCTCCCAATTTGTTGTGTGGGAACTGAAAGCATGACTGCCACACGCTTCAGGAAGAGAGTGTGGAAGCATAGGCGTTACATGGATGGCTCAGAGATTAAGAGTACTGGCTGCTCTCGCAGAGGACCCAGGATTGGTTCCCAGCACCCACATGGTGGCTCACAGCCACCTGTAACTTCAGATCCAGGGATCCACCTTCCTCTTCTGGTATCTACAGGTTTTCTAAGTGGTGCACATGGCATTATGCAAGCACACACATACAGTAAGGAAATAATTTTTAAAATAGAGAATGGCAAAGAATCATTCAGAAACTCAAATTAAGCGAAAGTAATAAACTAACCATGATACCTAGGTTGTAGTTCTAAAGCTGAGACTCAGAAGGAGAGTGTATTTGTTTTTGTTTTTGTTTTTTCTTTTAGATTTATTTATTACACATACAGTGTTCTGCCCACGTGTGTGCCTGCACATCAGAAGAGGGCACCAGATTTCATTAGAGATGGTTAGAAGCCACCATGTAATTGCTGGGAATTGAACTCAGGACCTCCAGAAGAGCATCCAGAAGAAGCGCTCTGAGCCTTCTCTCCAGCCCAACAAGAGAGTTTCTGACGGGCATGTCTGAAGAGAGCAGAGAGACGGTACACGCAGCAGAAACTGCTGGAGCAGGAGGCTAAGAACATTTTTCTTGATGAAAAACAGCTGAGGGTGAGCTCAGAGGGTTGTCTAGCATACCCGAGGGTCAGGATTTGACCTCCAGCACACAGAGGGAGGGGGCAGGGCACACGATGGAATGAGTTGCTTGCTGGATGTGCAGCTGTCTTTAACTCATGCCCGATGATCCTGTGACCATTTCCAGCTGACGTGGTTTGCTCAGTGTCGCAAATCTAAACTACGGTTTTGTCTTGTTATCTTATCTTTTTAAAACTATTTTTATTTTAAGCTCTCCATTACTTTAAAAATTATATGTGTGTGTAGGTATGTATGTGTGCAGGTGCCCACAGAGGCCAGAAGTGTTGATCCCTCTGGAGTTGCTGTTCCAGGTGTTTGTACACTGACTGACATGGGCGTTGGGAACCTACCTTAGGTGCTCTGAAAGCATCAAATGCTCTTACTTTCTGAGCCACCTCTGCAAACCCTATTTTAACTTATCTACACACCTGAGTTTAAATTCCTGTTGTCCTACACTTGTAATCAGAGAGAAATCAGACCCCATAGTTGATAGAGAGAAGAAAACACACCTCCTACCCTTCCGCTGGGAACGAGGTCTATCTGTTCTGTTATACGAGATGTACCCAAGTCCTAAAACGTCCCAGCAGGAGCGATGCTGGAGTTTCCAGTGTTCCTTCTAAGGCTGGATCGGGCCCCTGACCCTGATAACACAGGTCCCTTTTGTACTTCCCTAACACTCCAGCATTAGTGGTTTCACGATTAGTGTCTTCCTCCCTAGAGCATTCCCAGAATACCTGATACTGTAAAATTTGGCAAATCAGTAAATTCCTCTGACTTTTGCTCTCCACGTCCTAGATTTAAGAGCACAATAACACATGTCTGTATCCCGTGCAACACTTCAGCCTCCTCTAAGGAGAGCTGCAGCTTCAAATTCTTTATTCCCCTTATCAAAACCAGCATATTTTAATTATACAGAAGAATGGGTCTCATTGTGACATCTCTTTCTTACACTCTGTATTTGTTTGTGTGTGTGCCATGATGTTCAGAGGTCAGAGAACAGATTTCAGAAAGTCAGGTCTCTACTTCCACCAGTGTGTCCAGGTGTTTGAACGGCAAGTGTCTCCACCTGCTGAGCCATCTCAGAAGCCCTCACTTTGACATTTTTGTACATGAACATAATGTGTTTTGGTTAAATGCACCTGCTCCATTACTCTTTCTTGTCCCCTTGGCTGGTCCTCTTACTCCTTCCAAACAATCCCCGTTGACTGGAGACTTGCATCTTTTTTTTAAAGAAAAATCTAGATTTTTCTCACAAGAGAAAATGTAATGGTATTTGTTGTTCTGACTCTAGTTTGTTTTACTTAACACGATTTCTAGCTACATCTAGCTTCCTATAAAGAGCATAATTTCATTCTTTTTATAGACGGAAAATATTCCACCATGTATGTATACTGTACTGTGCTTATCCATTATCTGATGGTCATCTGAGCTGATACCATAACTTGACCATGATACACGAGTGTGCAGGGATCATTATTGTATCCTGACTTTGGCTCCTTGGGGCTACCTACCTACAAAAGTTATAGCTGAATTATATGATAATTTATTTTTAGTTTTAAAGATATATATTATTATTTTATGTTTATGAATGTTTTGCCTGAATGTATATCTGTGAGCCATGCAATTTCTCCTCCCCCCCTCTCCTCCCCTCCCCTTTCTTCCCCTCCTCTTTCTTCTAGATCCATGTTCCCTCCACCTTCCCACAGAAAATAGCAAGACTCCTAGGGACATCAACCAAACACAGCATAAAAAGCTACAAAAAGATCGGGCACATGTTCTCACATCAAGGCTGGATGAAACAACCCAGTAGGAGAAAAAGGGTTCCAAAAGCAGGCAAAAGAGTCAGAGACAGCCCCCATCCCACAAAAACACCAAGCTACACAACCATACAGAGGGTCCAGGTCAGACCCAGCCAGGCTCCCTGATCTCCGTAAGCCCACTTGAATCTCAGTTGGTTGATCCTGTGGGTCATGTTCTTGTGATGTCCTTGATCCCTCTGGCTCCTCCAATCTTTCCTCCCCTTCTCTGCAGGACTCCCTGAACTCTGCCTAATATTTGGCTGTGGGACTCTGCATCTGCTCCCATCAGTTGCTGGAGGAAGTTTCTCTGGTCTCTTTGATGATGCTTATGTTAGGCTCTGGTCCCAGCACATCCTGCAGGCATGACAAACTGTAGGTCGGAGGTTTTGTAGCTGGGCTGGTGTCCACTTGAGGCCTTGTCTGGTTTCAGAGACTGTCTTATCTTTTTGAGACTGTGCCTTTCACAGAATCTGGTGCTCATCCATTGGCTAGAACGGCCAGTTGCAGAAATCCATCTCTCACTACAACAACATCTTTTTAAATGTGAGTTCTGGGTATCTGAACTTGGGCACTTATGCCTTCACAACAGGCACTTTAAGGAATTTCCCTAGCACTCAGAATCTGATATCTCTTTATTATCATCCATGCAACTGAATTTCTCATCCACGTCTTGAGTTAACTTGCTTACTTCACTCTTCTGTTTAATTCTTTGAGGCAATTGGTCACTTAAAACAATGGCACTGTCATTAGTAACTTGACATACTTGGGAAGAGGAAACCTCAGGTGAGAAATTGCCTCTATGAGACTGGCCTGTGGGCATGTCTGTGAGGCATTTTCTTTTTTTTTTAATGGTTCACTTATTTTTATTTTATGTGCACTAGTGTTTTACTTGCATGTATGTCTGTGTAAGGGTGTTGAATCCCCTGGAACTGAGTTACAGACAGCTGTGAACTCTCAAGTGTGTGTTAAGAATTGAACCCAGGTCCAGCCAGAGCTCTTAACTGCCCAGTCATCTCTGTAGCCTCAAGGCATTTTCTTAATTGCTAAGAGTGGGCCAGGGTTGTATAAGAAATGTAGCTGAAGGGGCTGGAGAGACAGCTCAGTGGTTAATAGCAGTGGTTGCTTTTCCGGAGGACCTAGGTTCAATTTCCAGCTCCTATGTGGTACAACCATCTATAACCCCAGTTGTAGGGTATCCAATATCCTCTTCTTGCCCCTATGGGCACAGGCATGCAGGCAAAGCACTCGACCTAAGTTTTAAAATAGCACTCTTAAAAGAAAAAGTAGCTTAGCAAGCCAGAAGAGACGAGCCAGGAAGCAGTGTTTCCTCATAGTTTTTTGCATCAGTTCCTGCCTCCAGGTTCCTGCCTTAACTCCTGCCCTGGTTTCTCTTGGTGCTGAACTGTAACCTTGTATGAGTCACAGGGCTCCCTAAAGGAACAGACCTAACAGAGCCGAACTGATTAGCTCACAGGATATGGCCTGGGTTTTCCAACAATGGCTACCTCACCCTGAAAACCCAGTAGTTGCTCAGTCTATGATGCTGAATGTATCAGCAATCCCAGTCTGGTGCTGAAGGCCTAGAGGGCTTCCAGAGCTGCTGGTCTCCAGTCCACAATGGAAGCTGGAAGGAGTTGACTTCAACATCAGTGGAGGAATGCTTCAGCAACAGGCTGGATGGACTTGTCATCAAGAGTGAGTGCACGTAGGCAAAAAGCCAAAAGACTCCTTCTATCTGTGCCACCACCTGAAGGTGCCATGTACATTTAGGGTGGGTTTTCCTGCTCTAAGTAATCTGATCAAGAAAATCCCTCACAGGAGTGACTAATAGTTTATGTTTAAGTCGATTTGGACTCAGTTAGTAACCAAGATCAGCGACCACAAAGCTCTAGCTGAAATAGACCATATCCTCTAAAAGTGGGGTTTGATTAGTTTTATCACAGGAACAAAAAGCCAACCTGGACAGGGACCTTTTCATTTGTCAGCATGGTAACCATTTCGATTCTGCTGACTCAGCGATTCGAGAGCAGCTACTGGAGGAGACCTTGCTTGGCCTTTTCACTGTTTTATTTGCTGGTTTCTATATGGAGGTTTATGCAGCTGTATCTCTTCTAGTTTTATAAGAATGAGCAATCATTCTGAGGCCTCAACCCCCAGCCCCACTCAAGAGAAAGCATGTTTCAACAGCAGCATACCAGAATGAATGAATGAATGAATGAATGAATGAATCTGATAGAAAAAACAGAGTATCAATGAACACACCCGCCACACCAATAACCACACTAAAGAGAAAGGAAAAAATAGCATAGGAAAAGCATGATGTTAAAGACTTTCAAAAAGGGCTGGGCGATGGTGGCGCACACCTTTAACTGCAGAACTAGCGAGGCAGAGGCAGGCCGATCTCTGTGAGTTTGAGGGCCGGCCTGGTCTGAGTTCCAGCACAGCCAGGGCTACACAGAGAAATTCTGTCTCGATGAAAGAAAGGAAAAAAACTCATAAAAGGAAAAGTAGTACAAATAAAAAGCAAAAAAGATGGGAAGAAGGGAGGGGGGGTGTAGTAAAGAAGCATTAATTAAGGAATTAATTAAAAATTAAAGAAAGCACTAATAATGGGCTGGAGAGATGGCTCAGTAGTGTAGCACACTTGCTGGCTTGCTGCCCTTCCGGACGACCCAAGTTCAGTTCCCAGCACCTACATTGGGTGGCTTACAACTGCCTGTATGTAACTCCACTCCAGCGGAATTGGTGCCCTCTTCTGGCCCCCACAGGCACTCACACACACATGCGTTTATACCCAGAGACACAGCCATTACAAAATATCTAATGACAAAATAAAATATGAAAACAAAATCAAATGAAAGAGGAATGACAAAGAATTAAAAACAAAAAACAACATTTAAAAAAATAATAGTGGAAAAAGAAATAGAAACTGGAGAAACTTCTTTCTGGGCTCTCTTCCTCGGGAATCTGTGAGGAAGGGGTAGGGATAGGGGTAGGGGCTGGAATCTACTACGGGTCTTCTCTCTTTCCACTGTAGAGGTTGGTGGTGTTATGGACTGGAGATCGGGCTGGTCTAGCACACATCAGGAGGCCTTATACAAATACTTTTGTCCCTGCACTGTATCCTCAGCCCCACAGTCAAGCAGCAGTCACTACTGCCCCAGCAGACTCTCGCTTGCTCCAGCCCCCCCGCCTCTTATGATGTGTGCACCCAGGGTATGGTGCAAATGTCCTAGTAAAGGAACATACTTCCAGCGTGTCAGAGGGGACAGCATAAAACGGTTCTGCGCCTGATGGGGAGACGAGGGCATGGGTTCTCTGCCTGTCTGGCTTAGTGCTTTCAGATTCCACTCAGAAATAAACCACCAAATGGGAGTAAACTGCAGAATCTGACATCGAGTAGACCTGGCTCAGCACTCAGTAAGCAGCCTGTTGACCTGGGCTGAGTCATTACAGAGGGCAGGGCTACAGGTCACCCTGTCACTTATAGCCAGAGCTTCCTACTATCTGAACTTCGAGGTTTGTCTATGTCTAACTCCCCCATCTACAAGGACCTCTGGTTGGTCACCACCTTGACCTTGTTGCAGGGTGTTTTCGGCTTTCCTGCCTTGTGATTGTTCCTTATTTCTAGGTAACCAGAGTAGCTTAGTCCTCTGGAGATGGCCGCCTGCTGTAGCCCTCCAGGATCTGAGAGCAGTGTGATGACCACCTGTTCCATTGTTAGCTGTAACCGAAGTCAGGCACACCATGTCCTCCTATGTCTAGGATGCCCAGCCTGACACTACAGAGATGCCTGGATCCTTCATGCTGATTTTGTGGCCATGGATTGGACTTCCCAGCTAAGGTTGAAGTTATCGATGGTTTCCTATCTTTCTCTGTGCTTGGCTTTCCTGTCACTTGCTTCTTTATTCCCTCTGTCCTGGGGTTACCACCTTCCTTTTCGTAGCCTGATTCTTCTAATAGTGTTGCCGAGGGAAAAGTTCTAGGACATCTTACCCCAGAACTTGAGGCTTTAATGAATGTTGCTCCTCTGGGTTCCAAGAGATCAATTCCTCTTTGCTGATAGCAGAAACCAACCTTCCAGAAAACTGCTATGTAACTGCAGAATTTCTGCTGACATTGTAAGTAGTTTCAGTAGATTCTGGAAGCAATTTGTAGACATTTATTCAGATCTGACTTCAGGCTGATTCATTCTAACCAGTCAGTACAGGAGTTCTTGTAGGTCATTGATGGATGAACATATCAGTTATTTTTCTTATTGCTGTGACCAAGTACCTGAGAATATGCAAACTGACTTACAGTTCAAGGGCACGTAGTCCACCATGGTGAGGGATGCATGGAGCTTTAAAGCCACTGGTCATGTGACACTATTCTCTAGGTCCCATGAGTGACTCACTTCCTCCAGTGAGACTTCACCTTTTAAAGGTTCCACAAGCCAGGTTGGAGAGATGACTCAGTGGCAGGAGCAATTGTAGAGGTCCCATGCTAAGTTCCCAGCATCCATGTCAGGTGGCTCACAACTAACTGCCTGTAACTAGCCCCAGAGGGTCCAATGCCTCTGGCTTCCAAGGCCACCTATATTGATATGCACATACCTCTCTCCCAAGACACACAATTAAATAATAAAAATAAAGTTAAAAGTCAGTTTTAAGGTTCCACAACCTCCTAATGTGGGGGTACTAGTCAGGGACCAAGTAGGGGACATGCTCAAACCACACTGATTTACAATTGAATCTTGTTATTTTCTTCACATCAGGGTTATAGTCTAGATACAGACTGAGGTGACCTTACCTTGCAGACAAGGGACAGTTGGTTGAGTAGAGTTTGAATTGTGCCTATCTGGGCAATCTTCTCCAAGCACTCCCACATTCAGACACACAGGCCCGAGGCTGGGCACCATACCAAGCAACCCTCCATCAGATGCTCCGTAGAGCTCCCCAGTGACAGGACTGTACCCAGCCTTCATGTCTGCTTCTGCCTCTAACCATCTGTTGTTCTACAAATGGCTTTAGAAAGAAAGGTGTGAAAAGATCCACATTTGCTTCTCTCAGCTAAAAGTTCTTTCTCTGCCAAGTAACTATACCTACGCCACATCCCCCCCCCCCCCCTCAACTCTAGCACCTAGAACAGTACCTGGCATAAAAGCACCACTTTCTGGGTCTTCCGGAAGGGCAGCAAGCCAGCAAGTATTCTTCACTACTGAGCCATCTCTCCAGCCCGTTACAGCATTCAAAGCATGACTGAACAACCCCACAACTTACGTAGATGAGTGAATACACATTTTCTGTTAATGATTTTATTTGCTATCTTTAAAAAAATACACATCTATTTATTTATTTACTTATGATGTGTGGGCATGTGTGGAAGTCACACAACAACTTGCAGGAATCAATTTTCTCCTTCCACCATGTGTGTCATAGGAATAGAACTCGTCAGCCTTGGCACTAAACGCTTTTACCTGCTTAGCCTTCACCCGTTTGCTAATTCTAAATGTTCCTCAGGCAAATCTCCAGCTTTTCCTCACCACAGACATTACAATAATCAAGCATGGTTCTGAAATATTTACAGATCCTTGCCTTCAGTCCATGTTTCTACACAATCCAACCTATGTGACTGGACTCAAGATTCATCTGTCTAAACTTCTCAGCTGTTTTTGTGGGTGAGAAATCTTTAATTTGCCAGCTTTGCATCAGCAGATTGCTGAAAGAAAAAAAAATATAACTGTTTCTGTTATGCTTCAGTCTCTGGCTTGCTTGACTGTAGACTTCTTGACCTGCTGACCAAATACACAGATCCTTGGGTAGGACAGCAGCCATGTTGGATGACAGAAGTGCCAGGCCCTCCGCTCTGGGTGAGAACATGACTCTACACAGAGCAAATGAAATGTAAAAAATGTACACAAATGGGATCACATGACAGCCAGGCTGAGAAACACAGTAATGCACAGGCGGCAACAACAACAAAGCAAGAACAAAACACAAAAGCATGAACTGATGATGTTACCCTTGGTTATTTAAAAAAAAAAAGTTTAAATGTACAATATGAGAACTTTCATTCACTGGGTAGTGGTGGCACACACCTGTAATCCCAGCACTTGGGTGGCAGAGGCAGTGAGACTCCATCTTTTAAGGTTCTGAGTTCAAGGCCAGCCTGGTCTACAAAGGGAGTTCCAGGATGGATAGGGCTACACAGAGAAAACCTGTCTCAAAAAAAAAAAACTGAAAAGAACTTTCATTCAAGTATTTATTAGGGATTTAGTACATGCAGGCACTATTCTCAGAGCTGAGGTCCTAAATAGTGATCCAGACAGAAAAACATTATAGAACTTATGTTCTAAAGTGAAGAAGAGACAGTATGAGCCACTCATACATGCTTTGAAAATACCCAGAACATTCATCAAAGCCCTCAAGATAGTGCCTAGAATTCTAATAGTCTACAGCTGGAAGCAACCCAAATATACATCAGCTGATGGATAAATAAATTGTGGCATATCCATACAATGGACTACTATTCGGGCATAGAAAAGAATGAAATACTGGCATGCTACTAAATGGATGGATCCTGAAATAGTTATCCGAAGAAGCCAGACATAAAGACTATACATATTTTTTATTCCATTATAAGAATTATCCAGAGGCAAATTCTCCGCAGCAAAATGGACCAGCAGTTGCCAACAGCGTTAAGTAGGGGGATAGGAAGTGGCTGCTTAGGGTGTACAGGTTTCCTTTTGGAGTGATTATTCGGAAACCAGATAGATATGGTTGTGCACTGTGAACAACAAAATACATTCAGTAATGATAAGCTTTGCTGTGTATTTTACCACATTGAAAAATAGTTCCTGGCTATTGATAACTACTGTAACCTCTCCACCCCCATTTTCTCAAAATAGGAAATTGCCTGGGTAACGAATAAAATCTTACTCGGTGGAATGGTATCTAGTCATTACAAGCATGATGTTTGTATGAAAGTGCCAACACAGAAAAATATACAAGACAAAGACATGTACAATGAAGGAATAAACACACCATAGGTTTGGGCCACATAAGATCCTATCTAAAGAGAGGGGAACATGCTGAGAATGTAGCTCACTTGGTACAGTACCTGCCTCGCATGCACGAGGCCCTGAGTTCAATGCCCAGTACCACATAAAACAAACCAGGCATGGCGGCACACCATGGGCCTAGAATCTCAGCACCCAGGTGGTAGACGCAGAAGGATCTGGAATTGATTGTGCTCAGCTATACAGCAAATTTGAGGCCAACCTAGAGTACAGATTATCCTACCTAAAAAACAACCACCCCATGAGAACTTAAGATAATACTAAGAAAATCCATCCACAAGTCTGAACTCTTAAAAAAATCATTTTATTGACCCTTTACCATACAAAATTTATTCAAATTACATCCATTTGAAGTGGTAAGATCACAGCTAGAACAGGTCACCCTGTAACAAATCTATTTACAAAATCCATCATAAAAGCTTTTCGTTTGTTTGTTTGTCTATTTTTACATTATATTACATTATTTATTTATTTTTAAACTAGCATACAACACAAAGCTGAACTGGTTAGTAGTTTGCCTACTCCCAGTGTTGGGAGAAACACCTCCTTTTTACAAAAGCAAGTACCCCGTAGGAAAGACATTCCCACACCCTGCCAACGGCCATCCGACTTCCTCCGCAAGGCATCTTCCTTCAGATCCCTTTCTCATACACACAACTCGTCATGCACACACTTGGATTCTAACTTCGTTTTTCCTGAAAGCTAAAGCTTTAAATACTGTGATTCTATTTACAGACAGAGCTACACGTACGACAAGAAGGCAAACAAGAGTCACAGGCGCGACAACAAAAACAAAAACAAAAACAAAACAAGAAACCGGAAAACCAAGGCAACAGTCTTAAAAAAAAAAAAAAATTATAAACCAGCTAGAAAATGTTCTGGCAGTGGTTACAAACGAACTGCTGTCTCTGTACAAAACTGGGAAAGAATGGCAATGTGAAAGGACTGTATCGACTTAAATACAACTGCTATGTACACAAACACATACCTAACACTGTTTGACAGCTCATGTGTTGCCCTTTATACAGTTTAATTCTCTGAGGCTCATGCCGTCATCATTCGCACACTTGTAACTTTCAGCCATCCCGCATGTGAGCTTTTAGTAGCAGCAACTCAATGGTACCAGGGAACCTGCATTCTCAGGACTTAAAGTAACAAAAATACTGTAGTACTCACCTACTTTGAGTGCCAGATACTACGAGCAAAGAAAATGCCTAAATGCAAACAGAATATAGTACGGATGTCTCATCTACGTACGCCAGTTAAGCCCATTAACTGGAAAAGTCTCGTTATGCATTTAAGAACTCTTGAAGACTTATTAGTATTCCTTTCATTTCTTAAAACAATAAATACGGTATTACAATACGAATAGTTTCAACAAGGAAAGTCAACCAAACACAACAACCTGGAGCCAGGTGAGTTCAGTCATTGGACTTTGGGGAAAGAAACCCAGCTCTGTGCAGCTGGCCAAGAGAATTACACAAAGCCAGAGGCAGAGGCAGCTAACCAGATGAGATAAATAGAGGACATGGGGGGAAAGCTTGGCATAAATGGTTTCCCATACAGGAAAAAACCCCACAGTGCATTTCCAGTAGGCACTTAACACGAAGCTCCCCCTCCCTCCTCCACCCCAGTGCTTCAGCTCGGACCACACGGATTATTCTGTACCAAGTCCAGAGTGTGTGAGGGGAGGAGGCTGGGGCTGGAGGCTGAAGAAGAGAGAGGAAGATAGTCTGCACCTTTGATTTTTTCTTCCCAAACATACACCACGCATACCCACACACAGAGTTTAAAGTGCCGGTGTCTTCTGTCTCCACCCCCACCACCACCACTTTGCATATTGTGGAAATCTATCTAGAGTAAACTGGCCAGGGTTCTTGTGGTTTAGTAAAATGTTTTCCCAAGGGATATTTTTCAACTGGATCAAATGTGTTGAGTGCCTACTACGCGCCTCCCGGGTGGGCCAGGCACATAGCGTTTCAAACTGCTCGGCTGGAGGTTAGTTTTCACGACTAACTCATTTCCGCAGCCCTTAGCATCCAAGGAATGGATTTGAGGTACTATGCCATATTCAACACCAGGACAAGGTGGCGGCCGCCACCTGCCAGTGGGAACGCTATTCTTGGAAGAAACTGGAAGGATCGTTGCTGATACAAAGCCTCCAGTTTGGGACACCATTCCTGAGGAGTAACGAGGGAGTCGCCCTGGCATTCTATCACTGCATTTCCTATCTCCTGACCTCCCTTAATCGAAGGCACCCACTCACAGTGGAAGGGCTGAGTAGGTTCTGGCTAGAACTAGTCCAACCCCTGACTCCACCCTATCCCCGACAGAGTGGGAGCTCCTCCTTCAACTTAAGGAAGTGTCCCTGATAGAATGCCACTCATGCAATGGGGTATCTTTCTCCCTAGGGCCTCTCCACCTGACCGCATCCTGAGAAGTGGTCTCCCTGAGTATGGCATTAGAGCCCTTTCCCCGGTCACAGGGGCCCGGGAAGCCCAAGGATGGAGGGATCCATGCCTGCTGCTCCATGGGACAGCTGTAGCATCTGGCCCGAGGTCCTCACTACGGGCCTCTCGAGTTGGTGAGCTCCAGAGCTGGTCTCGCTCCAAGCTCCCCTCCTGGGGAAAGAAGCAAGACAGAGGATGCTTCTCGCAGAGGCTAGTGGACCTTAGGTCACATAGGTTTAGATGCTCTGATCAGTAGAGGTTCTTTCCCTCTGCTAAAGGAACAGGAATTTGCAAGAATCGCTTTAAGGTAAACAATTCAATCGAAATGGTGATGGGCGCCACAGGAATGCTTCAATGGCAGCTAGAAAAATAAAAACTCTAAAACAACCCACAAGGAACTCCTAAGTTGCAAGTAATCGACCGAAAACTCACAAATACAAGGGACGGGGGGCAGGGTGGGGTGTTGGGGGGAGGTGGGAGTGGGGTATGGAGACAGGGAAATCCACAACAGCTTCGAGCAGCAGAACTCTACTAGTCTCCGTATCTGCAATGAGTACTCGCAAACAAGTTCTTCATCCAAAAGGCTGTGGAGGCTCCTGCAACCTCCTGGTGGGACACAGGGCCCATAGCTTACACTGGATTATGAGAGTAATTTAAATATTCCTAAGAGCTGAAGAAATCCAGGTCATTCCTTTGCATGACTTCAAGCTTGCATTTGTGGCAGAATTCCATTCCATGTTAGCAGACTCACAAAGACATGCATTCCGCAGAGAAGGCACGGCTTGAAATGCTGTTAAGGGAGAGTGCTGTTTTCCAGTGGGCCAGGTGGCCAGGCCCATTCAACAGCCCATCCGTTAGGCACAGCAAGCCAGTCCGCAAGGAAAGGAGAGGAAGGAGGGGGGGAAAGGACAGGCGAGAGACACCTGATTGCACATCTTCTCACTTGCTGACTCATCAGGAAGATTTTGGAGCCTGGGACCAGGCAGGGCTTTCCCAAGGGAGCCTGCAACTGTGCGTTTAGGATTAAAAAATAATAATAATAATAATAAAATTAATAATTCATCAAAATGTCAGCTTTGTTCTGAAGTTTACTTCATGATACTCTTGGAGGAAGAAGGCAGGAAGGGACAACACTGTGATACACGTTCTGATTCCGTGATAAAAAAATATTGGTTTATAAGGACAGTTTGTACAAAGCCCAATCAACTACACATGAAGTCCTCCACGAGGGGCAGCTTTTCCAAATCATACGCATCGAAGAGATCACTGATGCCCTCCTCCTCCCCCAGGCTTAGCAGGTAGTCCTCTTGGAGTAGGGGAGGCAGCAAGTTCACAAAAGGTCCTTCGAGGTTGGAAGGAATTTGGTCCTCAGTCTGCTGTAAAAGGTTGGCTGGGGAGGCCAGAGGAGAGAGGTTTGCTGTAGAAACCGAGCATTCGCTATGTCCTGAGTTGTTAGAAGCCAAGTCTGAAAGGGGGAGAAGAGGGGAGTGGGGGCGGGGTGGGGAGGAGAGCCAACGTTAGAAGAAAATAAGAAAACCTACTTTGTCTGGAAGAACGTGTGTGTGGTTGCTCGTCAGCTCAATGAGGCTACTTGAGGACACTGATCACCGTTAGGCTAGCAGGATGAAGAAGGACATCACTCTGCTTTCTCCTAGTGTGTATATGTTTAAACTAAAAAGAATTTTTTTTTTCAATTTTTTTGATAAAGGTTTTATTTATCTATATATCCAGGCCGAAGCTTCCAAGAGCTTTGCTATAGCGTGAGGAAAAGAGAAGTGAGCTGCTTTCTGGCCATATCCTCCCCTAATGATCTCATCATTTGAGATGTCTTGTCAAGCGTGGCTGATAAACCAACACTGTCCATAGCCTCACTCCTCACTGCAGTCACTGTTCAGTAGGCTAAGGAAAGAGCTTTATGCTTTTAAGAGACTGCAGGCTCTTCATCGGTGGTGAGGGACCATTTTGACCAAGATCATTATTTTAGTCTATAAATTAGTAACAGTGCCTCAGAAAACTGTTACGACAACATGAAGCTTCTCTCCCCATCCCTTCCACACAACACGAAGGCTTTAAGGTACTAATCATCCCGTGGCCAGTCCCTCACCCGTTCACAGGAGGCCTTTAACATGGCGAATGAGGGAGCGGCTAGTGTCACCCATCAACTCCAGGCCCATTTGCATGCAATGACCCTGTGAACTGGTCCTGTCCAGCATTTGGTTACTCTGGCCAGTTTGATGGGTTGCATGTGACTCCTATCAATAATGGCCGCAATCTAGTAGCCCTAAGCATTTTTTTAGGATGTAGCCATGTGGTCCTGAAAGAGGATCTTTCCAGACACTTTCATTCTTAAACATTGCTTCTCACAGACAACCGTGACATATTTACCTTTGGAAGTGGGCTTAGGGATATTCCCATTGTGGTCTTGGTTATTTGTTTTCATGGGTCTGTGTGTTTCCGTCTCTTCTGGACACAAGTAAACCTCAATGGGCCCTTGGGTACTTGCCAAATGTATTTGTAGGCTCTAGAAACACAAGAGGTCAGCTCAAGTTCACTTAAGGAATGAAAACCAAAGCATACCTCACCTAAAACTGGAAGGGCAACATTCATTGTTCATTTTGCTCCCTCATTCCTAGTCTGTCAGTAATGACATTCTTCTAGAGCAGGGGCCAGCAAACAACTATAGCCTGAAGGCCAAATCCAAGCCACCAGCCAGCTTTGTAAGTAAAGTTTTATTGGGACACAGTTTGTGGCCATTCTCATGCTGTATATGTTGTCTCTAGCTATTTTCATATTACACAGTAAATACAGTAGAGTTTATTACTTGAATAATCCAAACTATGTTGCTTACAAGACCAAAGACAAACTGCTACCTGGAACTTTTGAAAGTTTATTGATCTTTGCTACAAAGAAATACTTTCTTGGGTTGGGGTGTGCAGTATTCTTTAGATATATTATTTTCCTGTAAATTATTTACAGGCCTGTTAAGTATTTAAAAAAATGCATTTCTATTAAATTAATTCGTCATAGTAAGGCTTTCTAATGTTAAACTCTAAGAACCTTCTTATATAAAGTATTCTAAAGTGCTAGGAGTTTCAGTTAATAAAGAATAAAGCTATTGTTTTTTTTTTTTTTTTTGACAGCGTTTCTGTATAGTCCTGGCTTTACTAGAACTCACTCTGTAGACCAGGTTAGCCTTGAACTCAGAGATCTGCCTGCCTCCGCCTCCCAATTGCTGAGATTAAAGACATGGGCCACTGACTGTCAAATATTGATTTTTAAAATATTTTTATTTACTTATGTTAAAATAATTTGACTGTAAGCCATCTGGTCTATGAGAGGATTCAAAAACTTTTATCCATTTATTTCTATGTGTATGAGTGTTTTGCCTGCATGCATGTCTATGCTTTAGCATATGTCTGTTGGCGCTCGAGGAGGTCAGAGGAGGGCAATGGATCGTCTGGAAATAGAAATTATAGATGGCTGTGAGCTGCCATGTGGGTGCTGGGAACCACCCAGGTCCTCTGGAAGAGCAGCCAGTGCTCTTAACCACTAAGCAACTTCTCCGGCCCAAGACTTATTTTTATTTTATAAGAATTATTATTTTATGTGTTTGTGTGTTTTGCCTGTATGTATGTCTGTGTCAGGATGTCAGAAGCCCTGAAACTGGAGTTATAGACAGGTTTAAGCTGCCATGTGGGTGTTGGGACTTGAACCTAGGTCCTCTGGAAGAGCAGCCAGTGCTCATAACTGCTAGGCCATCTCTCCAGCCCAATAGTTAAAGGAATCCTTTTGTGTCTGCATGAGTATAGCTCCCTGTGTGTGGCTGGTTGTCAGAGCCACTGCACTGCGTCCGCTGGAGCTGGAGTCACAGGTCCTTATGAGCTGCTCTACATAGGTGCTGGGAATTGGACTTGGGTTCTCTGGAATAAGGGCCCGTGCTCTAACCATTAAGCTATCTCGTCGGCTTGCTCAGTG
This sequence comes from Psammomys obesus, assembly GCF_907164565.1. Classification (NCBI taxonomy): domain Eukaryota; kingdom Metazoa; phylum Chordata; class Mammalia; order Rodentia; family Muridae; genus Psammomys; species Psammomys obesus. Next base: position 2,728,841 of record NW_026594462.1, read on the forward strand.
CACTAATATTTAGAAACCTTCCTCATCTAGATCATAACATTATAATTTTATAGGGCAAGAAGTTTACTTGTAAATTTAATATTTTAGGCATTATCTTTTAATAGTCTAGATACTCTCTTTTCACTATAGTTCCTTTACCTTATAATTACAGCCTAGGCTGATTTTATCAATGTACACCTGAAAGCAATTACAAGAATGCCCGTCCTACTTTCTCACAATATTCTTGTCTATTGATTACCCCACGGCCCCATTTAATTTTCTCACAATGTAAAGATGCTAAAAATCAATTCTTAAAAATTCTCAAAGTGTGATAAGACGGTGAGATACTACTGAAATCCCCGGAGCTCTATTTGTCGTGGGGACTGTCTCTCCAACATAAAACTTCTCAAGCTGTTTGCACTGACCACAACCACCAGATAACAAACAAATTGTGAACGATGAAAGTTTAAGGGAGATGCGGCAGCAAAGACCGCTGTGACCAGAGTGCCCTTCTAAACCAAAACCAGACATTTTGGACATTTAAGAAGCAGGGAACTGTTGAACCTTTTTAAATTTTGGGTTAAGTGAAATCAATGAGGAAAAAAATTATAAAGTGCTTGGGAGGCGGCAGACTTTAACCAGGAGCCAACAATTCAAGCTCAGGTATTCCGGAAAGACCTCTACATCTCTACAGACGGACGGCGTCGCTGTCCCTTACCTCTATTGAATCAGGCACTTCAAGTCTTGTTTCTGGAGGGGCTTTCACAACTATAACAGTTTGGTCTTTAAGGCCACTAATTTTTCGAATATCTTGATATGTAACATAAGCTAACGTTAGAACTGTTAAGGAAATCTTCCATCTAGTGGCCACTGATACAGCTATCATGAAAATAACAAAGCAGACACATAGAAAAAAAATTATCCATTGCGTCATGACTTAAAAGTATAGGTAAGCCTTCCCCTTTGGATCGCTGAATAAATGGGTTCCTCCATGGCCCTTGTCTTCCAGTTGATGTTCTCGAGAATCAAGGAAATCTCGTTAGCTTGCCAGTCTTGTGTACCGGCATTCCCTGAGCTCCAATGAAGGGCCCTGTCTATCAAACTGATTGACAGATGGTCCTAACTTGCGGCAGAGTGGGGGTGGGGGTGGAGGCCTTAAGATTTACTAATCAAAAAATTTTTGAAACAGCAGCCACTTCTGCTTGCTAGTAGCAAGTGCCAGGAGCCACCAAATGAATGAATAAATAGCCAAGAAAGAAGGGAGTCTTCTGCTTAGGCAGACAGCGTGTTTACGCAAGCACACCTGGGCTGGTGTGATTACGTACTGCCTAGGGATCAGAGCATCATTATTTCTGTTAGGGAAAATTACTCTTGTTATTATTAACACTAGGATTCAGGGTTCCCAAGGAGGCGAGCAGTGCCCAGGTGCTCGGCAACCGAGCGAATTTAAGATACAATGACTTCGCTAAAAAGAATAAATTAACATTTCACGACTCTCAGTAGTTACTTCAAGTGCTGAACAATTCATTTAAGTGTCCCAGAAGCCTAGCCTGAAAGGATATCATGAAAGAGCATGGTATTTACCAGATGACAAAGCACTCACCCAAACCCAGCCAGAGACAGGCACTCAACAGGAGAGGCAACAGGGCCAAGGCTTTGACTTGAGAAGCGACAAAGAGGAACATGTTTAATGTAACATGTGTTTTCAGTCAACTTACGAAAAAATTACTTATTACTGTTATTGTTGGTGTGTGTTGTGTGTGTGTGTGTGCACACATCATGGCTAGAGTGGCAGTCAGCTGGCAACTCTTTGGGGTCAGGTTGTCCCCTTCCACCATGGGTTCCACAGATCAAACTGAGGCCATCAGGCAAGAGTGGCAAGCACCTTTGCTAGCCATCTTACGAGTCCTTGAGTGACTTTAATTTTTTTTTTAAAAAGATTTCTTTTTTAAGTGTCTGAATGTTTGACTGCTTATACGTATGTGCGCCATGTGTATGCCTAATGTCCATGAAAGTCAGAACTCTTATATTTATTTATGTTTTTTTTGTTTTTGTTTTTGTTTTGAAACATAGCGTCTCACTCTGCAGCCTTGGCTGCCTGGGACTTTGCTATGTTGACTAGGCTGGCCTCAAAATCAACAGATGTGCCTGCTGCCTTCTCAGTGCCGGGAGTAAAGGGGTGTGCCATTAGTCAACTTTCATGATACAAAGGAATGAATGAACACACACACTCGCCAAGGCCGGAGTAAGTATGATGCTCTTGGAAGGTTCTAGGCTTTCGGTCACCACTCAGCCTCCCGGAGAAGCCAATGGGGGCCGTTTGGGGACACTAAATTTTTGTTTTAAAAAACACTATATAAACTGATAACCAGGTTTTTAACCTTGAGCCCATTGTCTAAAAGCTATGTGACAAGAGCTTACTAAAATAAAACACATCTACAATTACTCTAAAAGCTGAAGGAAGCAGAATTTCAATACATCTGTGAACACACTGTACCAGACTGGGAGCCGGACGGAAGGTTGAGACAAAAATTTCATAAATATAGTTCTAATCTTACAAACTTAAAAGTGCTTCCGATGTGACTCCCTCAGGAATCTGTTTCTCGGGCTAGTGGTCCCCCTTCAAGGAAACTTGTTTGGTTTTTGTTTTTTGTTTTTTTTCTTTTGGTAACAAAGGTCGCAGAAAAATAGGAATGACAACACTACAAGCCACAAGTTCAGGACAGCTGTCAATCGTGTGTAACCACACAGCGTTTCCACAGTGTAGTTTCTTACTTTTGATTTCTTTCTTTCAAAAAAAAAAAAAATGCTATTTCCTATTTATTTAGTATGTGTATGAGTGGGTGTGTGCCACAGTGTGTGTGACAGCGGGGGCTGAGGTCACGAAAACTTGCTGGAGTCAGATCTCTGCTCCTACCATGCGGGTCCCAGGGACGAAGCTCAGGTCTTCAGGCTTGGGGACAAGCACCTTTACCTGCTGAGCCATTTACTCACTCACTGTCCTGGAACTTGCTTTGTGGAACGGGCTGGCCTCAAGTTCACAAAAATCTGGCTGCCTCTGCCTCCTGGATGCCGGCATTGCTGGAGGGCACCGCCACAGCAGGCTCTTCTTATTCTTAAATTTTTACTTATGTAATTTTTTGAGAAAAGGTAGACTACATACTACATACTCACTATATAGTTTTAGCTGGTCTGGAACTCTACCTGCCTCTGCCTCCCAAACTTGCTCTGGCACCCAGGCTGGCTTTGAACTCCTGATCATTATCTCTTTATCTTTTCAAAGGCTGCTATCACAGTATGCACCACCATACCTGACTTTAAAAGTGTAGTTTCCTTTTGTTTTCTTCTTGAGATGGGGCCTTGCTACTGTAACCAGGGTGGCTGTGAGCTCAGGACTGTTTCCCTGCTGCAAGGATTACAGGCAGTCCCACCACACCTGGCTACAGTTTACCTTTCTATCCTCAACTGTAGCCCAACCACACAGACTCAGCAAACTCCAACTGTTACAATGTCTGATGAAAAGAAGATAGAATTCTGAGAATCCCAGAAGTAACAGCTAATGCACACCGGAAATCTGAAGCCAAAGACAAATCTGCTGAGTGTTGCCATTAATATTAATACTGACACCTTACAATTATTTTTTAATAGTGTGTTCATATGATGACAGTGGATCCGCATGTTCCAACCACACATGAATAAAATGCTTTAAAAAACAGTTTTCACCTGGCTATCAACATTGATAATAATATCATATATTCTAAAGGTACCTTATTAAAAGCCCTGTCGTGTGAGGCACGTATCACACACACACACACACACACACACACACACACACACACACACACACATACACACACACACACACACACACTGCTTGTTTGCATGATGACAGATTAAAATCTATCTGGCCCATGAATAAGTCTGTCAGCTCTGGAAAGAGTACAGAGGGCTCTAACCAGCAGTAGGCACAAAGGATATCTTTGATTCTCTGAATCCTCGGTTAACAGTTTGAGGTCCAGGGTGCAGCTTTGGATCAGCTCATCTAATTTCTTCTCTTCCTGACTGAGCTCGGTCACTTCTTTGGACAGGCCTTGACACTGGGCCAGCATGCCCCCATCCTCAGACAGACTGCAGCCCCTAGAAGCAAACACAGAATCTTTATGGCACTTCACAGGAGCTAAAGTGAGGGGGGTAATTAAAAAAAACAAAACAAAACAAACCAATCCTTGGGGGCCAACAACCTCCCTCTGCCATGTCATGGAAGGCCATGTTTGTTAGCCAAGTGTTAAGAGAAGAGCTTTAGAAATACATTTGCCATAAATACAGTCATGTACTTTTCAGATGCCACAGAAATCAGGTGAAAACAGTTATATTCAGGGTCCTTTAAAAAAAAATCTGCTTGTTCAGAACTCTGAAATTCTGAGGGCAAAAAAGGCAGCCACCTGGCCCTCCACCACCATCTCCTAATACAAACACCCCTGGGGGCAAATGGAACAGGTGTGGTAGGCATCTGCAAGAACAAAGACGAGCAGCCAACAGGTTTCTCTAAGGCACAGGTCAAAGTGAGTCCCTGAGTTGTCCACAATTCCAGACAAATCCAAACTGAGGACTGAACTCAGGGGCTTCTTTCATGCTTGCTGGGCTATTGCTCCACCAGCAAGTTACATTCTGAGCCCTTGAACTATATTCAGACATTTACTTGTTTTTCTGAGTGTGTGGATACACCAGGCCATGTTGGGAGTACAGAGGCTGGGGGATAACCCTGTAGAGTCGGTTCTCTACTTCCATCTTAATGTACGTTTCAGGGATTGAATCTAGGCTGTCATGGTTTTGAGACAACCCCTTCACTGGTTAGCATAAAATTGTATTTTTTTTCAAAACACCCCCCTCCAAACAGTTTTGACCCTTTTAATGATTTCATAGATCAATGCTGTACTTAAAAAATGCATGCCTCTGTCCATGATTCACGAATGAAATTATCACGCAGAATCAGACACACCGTTGATAAGTTTCTGCAAAAGAAACCCACTGAAGTCGTGCCTTCAAGGACAGAGAAACTGTGTTAGTCTATTAGGAGCAGGGATAAGTCTTCTTCATTACTGTGTTTGTTCATTTCTGTCCACAGATGACCAAATACAGTATCAGCCACATGTGTGTGCATCTACAGATCACACATACCCACGGACTTAAGTGTGATGGGCGGCATCTTCCTCCCTAATCTACAACTGCAGGGGTCTATTGAATTCTAAGATCCTCTTGATTTACACTAATCAAATATGATGTCCTTGAACTTCTGCTTGCTGCTTTTCAATACTACAGGCAGTTATGTGGGGCTGGGGAGTGAACCCTGGGCTTTACGCCTTACAGGCAAGCACTCTACCAACCGAGCTCTACCCTCAGCCCTGATTTTCTAAGTACAACTTTGGGAAAGAGAGAGAAAACTGGGAGGGAGAGGAAGTAGGGGGGAAATATGGGTCTAACTGCAGAAACTGAAGCAGTCATAAGGCCGCCCCCCCCCCCCCCAGCTGGCGGTGCCCGGGGACACGGCAGACCCCCACTCACATCCACTGGACGTTGTTCTTCGACTTCTTCTTGATGAGGTGGATGCCTTCCAGCACGTTGGTGATGTCGTAAATCCTCCTCTTCTGCACTTTGAGCACCTCTGCTGCCTTGTTCAGATCCAGGACCCCATCAGGCGACTGGCTCAGGAGCTGAATGAACTTCTTGGTGAGCAGACCGAGTGACGTATCATACCGCGTTTTTTCTGAGGGAGATTTTGGAGCTTAAAGAAAAACAAAAACCGAACGGGTGGGGGATAGGGGGAAAGGTAAAGAAATGAAGGGTTTCTTCGCAGCTAAGCAAGCCCTCTTTCCCACGGCAGCCAGATTAGTACCTGAAGCCAAGCTGGTGTTGTTTGGGGTGAATAACAGAAAGCTCTGAGGTTGCTTTATCAGAAAAAGAAACAAACAAAAACTGAGACAATACAGACTTCCTATGTCGGGTAATGGCATTTCCTTGAACTTTGTTAGTACTTTCTACTTTCCCTTAACCTATTCTCTGGGTCTAATGAAACATCTCACAGAGATGTTCAAAAGTATCATCAGGTGAATGGATTAAAAAGTACTGTAGCCTCCATGAATCTCATTTAAGAAGCCTAAACTAATGGAGCCAGGTCACCACTTTGTTCAAGACAGGGTCTCAAACAGACGTGACATCACTAGTCCTTCAGGCACTGCTGTGTTAAGACTTGTCAATCCATCTTTCAGAAAAAGTCAAATACCTCCAAAAGTTCAAGCTTCCCCCCTCTTTTAGACAAAATGTCATTTAGTGTTATATTCTTCTATTGGAGCTCAGGTTGAGATTCTAATTTAGCCCTTACATATAGTCTGTGGATACCTAACAGAGAAACTACAGGAAAAGTCTAGGTTAGCTTTTGTATTAAGTGCAGACACTTAATGCAAATATTTGGCTGTTTATAACGTTTTCATTTCTCTCTCAAGTGACATGATGACAGTACTGACGAAGGCAGAAGTTAGCTGGGACTTAGTATATGCAACTACTTTTTAATTTTTGTTCCTTCATGAGACAAGGTATCATGTACCCCAGGCTGGCCTTGAACTCAACACGCAGCTGAGGATGGCACTGAATTTATGATCCTTCATTCTCCAATTCCCAAATTGCTGGGACTATGGGTGTGACTACTTCACTCAGTTTATGTGGTGCTGGGGACTGAACCCAGGCCCCAGCATACTAGGCAAGCACTGCTCTAGTTCCTAAGCCACTGTGTGTGGTGAGCTAGAGGATAAGGTTCCCAGTGGCTTAATCCACCACATTCCTCTCCATCCCTGCACTCTTAAATAACGTCCACTAAAGGGAGGGAAGGCTAAATATGACTAGTTCAAAGCGCAAATGCATTCAGGTACTGGAGTGACTGTTACCCTTTTGCCAGGTGCCAGGAGAAATTGTATCTGCCTTTTGGATAGGCTTGGGGAGAAATAAGGAAGAAAACATGCCCAAATTATTCAGACCTTGGCACCCTTCCAGCCCCAAGCTTTGCAAGTTGGGAGCCCCACACCAAGGAGCATGGGGAAACAGACGAATGTATCCTTACTTTTTGGACTATCAGGACTCCGTAGTGCAGCTCTTCCTTTGCCCTTGGGGGTCTTTAGACCATCTGAGAGGTACTGATGGCCACTCTCGCCCAGCTCCAGCCTTCGCTTTGCCTGTAATCAGAAGGTGAGATAGCTGTCACTGGTCCTGTGTGTGCTCTCCTTCTCTTGCTCTGTCCCACATTGTGACTTCTCATGGCTCCTAGACGGGGTCTTACTAAAAAGGCCAACCTGTCACGCAATCTCCCTTCCCTTGCAGTGACCACACTTGGGTGGTCAAACAAAGTGACTCTTGACCTATGGCTTCATCACTCAGTTACTGATTCAGTGCATGTGCTGGGCCCAGGGCTGGCTGCTAAGAACATCTCACACACTGCAGAACCTAAGTTCCCATTCGTGGGTATCACTCGATCTGAGCTGGTTGGACACTATTCCTTGTGTTCCCCAGAGACTGTGTTTACTTATACCCTAACACTTATTGGTTACTTATCCACCTCTCATTTCCTTTAAGACAGTTCTCATTTATCTTTGTATCCTGGAGCTTGGCAAAGAGCCCGGGTCTGTAGGTATTCAATCACTCTTTCTATATACATTCATCAAATGAATGATTTAGAGGAACACAACTAGCTACAGGCTACAAACAGCCCTTCATCAGAAAAACAAACACTGCAAGTATACCATCAGCCCCAACCAACAGCACTAACATCCGCCAAGAGAGAAGCCTTCATTTCAATTTTTTTGCTTTACAGGGTTTTTTTTTTTTTTTTAAGTGAGAGGGTAGGATTGGGAGGGGAGAAGGGAGGGAGGTACAGAGGGGATACAAAGTGAATAAATTGTAATTCATGTAAGTTTTTAAACTTACTTTTTCACTTCATTTATTATCCGTCTAACATCTTCTGCATACTGGGTACGGTATCAGGAACCTCACTGAGCAATATGGATAAGAATCTCTTCCTTCCCAGGGTGTCAAGTCCAAGAAAGCAAGTGCTTGGGAAGTACTTACTGCCTGACTATAATGGGTGTTTAGAGCAAGGTGTCTCCAACCAGACACCTGGCAGGACAGGGTGTACCGAGCTCCCTTCCCAGGAGTGAGACTTGCAGCTTCAGGTTAACTGCCTATGACATGGGACACAGAACTTATCCAAGGATGATGGCTATGTGGCTCGTTAATGCAAAGTTTCTGGCTAACCCAGTATGTTGGCCACCAGGTTATACCAATCTACACACTCTACAAATTGAAAATACACACTGGATGTCAAATGTACAAAAACAAAACAGCCTATGAATTTTGTGTGCACGGCAGCCAGGGCATAACCTCTGGCATTATTCCTTGGGCACTTGCTGCTCATCTTATTCTTTACAAGAGATTCTCTTATCGGTCTCGGATTTGTACAGTAGGCTAGTCTAGCTGGCCCTGAGCTCCACAGATCCACCTGTCTCCATCTCCCCAGTGCTGAGATTACATTACACTCAGATCATCATAGACACGCCGAGCTCTTTACCAACCAAGCCATCTTCCCCAGGGCAATAGCTCATTCATTTTGATACTGATTGTGTTTGAATGATACTTTGGCCTTATAAAATATTGAGTATTATGGAGCTTGCATGTGTGAATGGCCCAGGAAGGACCTTTCAGCAATATGCTTTCCTATTCCCAGCTCTTCTGTCAAATCCATGTGTGTCGTATAGTTTTGGGTTGTCCCGGGCGCTGTTCCCACTCTGAGAATCTGTCCCCTGTTCCCAAGAGCCTAAGTGTGAACACACCTGGGTCTGGGTGATTGCTGGGCTGCCTCCTGGCACACCCTCACAGTGAATAGGTTATAGGACACAGGCCAGAGCTGGGGAAGGGATATCTCTAATGATTTTTCTGGAACTGCAGGCAAGAAGTTGTAGGTTTATAAACAGGGATGGAGAGAGAGGAGTGTGACTTGGCTCAGGCATCAGGAAAAATAATTGGTAGTCTTCTCCACACTTTTTTTTTTGTTGTTGTTGCCAATAAACATCTCTTTATTGAAAGCATTTTGGGTTGAAATGTTGGAAGTGTGTTATATCAATGAAGCTGGGATGGGCTGGGGTGCAGTGGGAAGCTACAGGGTCCTAGCAGAATGTAGAATGGTAGGGTGTGTGTATGCCACTGACTTCTTGTGAGAACTGGAAAGCTATTACAGATAGAAAACCTTACTTTGAGCCTCTGTGTTCTGGTCCTGTTATCACTGTGCCGAGGTGTCTCCTGTACCCAAGGCAAAGCCAAAAGTTTGGGACATAGAACGTGGAGACCCCTGATCTATAATCTCCTTCAGTCAAGATCTACCTTCTGGCCAACAGCTGATGTACATGTGACTTGTGCCTTGTCACCCTTGGCCATTTTGCTCTGCTTTGAGGCAAAGGCCTAAGGAAGCACAAAGTCACAGGCCGAGGAATTCCCAGAGGTCTGTTGCTAAGAGACTGAAGTCTAACTTCAAGGACCAGAACTAGTTTTCATGTGTGACTCTGGTTACCAAGCATCAACAAAGGAAACCAATTCTAAATACCAGATAATCCAATAAATGTTGGGTAATAGAGCACAGGCTTACATCTCAGTCTCTTAAGGAAATTGATCATGAGGCTTAGGGACCCACACTACAAACAAGCTATAAGAAGGCAGCCCGTGATATCCTTTCCAACAGTGTCCAGTTGGGGAGGCCATTAGCAGCTTCAATCATACCATCCCCATGTCAGTCCCTATCTGTCATCCCTGCTGAGGATCGCATGGTCTACGGAGAATCATCACTATATAGTGTTCTACTTTCTTAAATGGGTATTTCTATTGGGTTAGTCTATTCTTTTTCTTCCATTTCATGAACGGGAGGCCTAAACTAGACTTGAATGCATAAAATGTATCCTGTAAGTCTCCAATTTGAACATGCCTGTAATAACTGGACTGTTGTGGGCCAAGGCTAAGAAATTTGACCTAAGACCTAAGACAGGGAAATCATACACACTGAGTAAAACAAAAAGCTAGGTTAAACAGTGTAGGTGATCTCTGCCTCCACTGACTTATGCGCTGCTGAAAGTCTCTTCCGGCAGCCACCATTTCTTTGTTTGCTCACAGTGTGAGCATCCTGGTGAAAATTGCGATGTGAAACATCTATTTGATTTTCATCCATTGTTTTTGCACACAACTCCAAAGACCTGTGGATTTTCGAATGGCCTGCCTTTGGTATGTTAATGAGTTGGGCGGTGGTGGTTACTAGAGGGTTGGGGCCTGTATTACTTCTGTGCTTTTGTGAGAGACTACTAGACAGAAGTAACAAGGGAGCTCACGGTTTTAAGAATTTCAGTCCATCACAGAGGGAAAGGGGTGTACTTCAGGAGTATGGGGGACGCCAGCATCACAGCAAATGGGGAAGCAGGGCCATGATCTTCAGAGGACTGCCTCTATGACCCATGTCCTCTACCTAGGCCAAACCTCCTAAAGGTTCCACAGCCCCGCATCAAACACCTCCACGAGCTGGGAAACAGCTCCATCCAAGACCTGAGCCTGTGATAGACCGTCAGTAGTCAACCACAACAGGGATTTTAGCTCCAACTCCAATCTTCAGGCTGAGAAAGGGGCTATCGATTGAGTTGCTTATCAGTGGCTAATAATTAAGCCAATCGTGTCTATATAGTGAAGCTTTTATCAAAAACTCAACAGACTGGGTTCAGGAGGTTCTGAGTAAGTAAACATGGAGACAGGTAATCAAGGAGATACATTAGGGCCACCAATCACTTTCCTCTGGAATATTCTTCGTATTCAGCCTGTGTGTTCATGGCAACTGATTCAAGAGTTGGAAGCTCAGGTAAGACAGCCTAGGGCTTGAGGACTGAGCCCTTTAACAGAATGGAATCAAGAGCTGAAAGGACAAGCCAAGGTCCTAACATAGACCTTAATATAATCACTCAGTAATAGACCTATGTTAACCACTTTGTACTTGATTGTGCTATGTCATTTCATGATCACTCCATATGGCAGTTGCTATTACCCTCTATCCGACGTGAGAAAACTGAGATTCAAGATACCTAGCAACAATCTCAAGAGCCCAGACCTGGTATGCCTCATTGGTGTTCATAACCACTTCTTGAGAAGCTTAGCGGTTATTGCCATATAAAAACATTTTAGTTTTAATTTACTTGAATGTGTGTAGGTGCCCACATAGGCCACAAGAGGACATTGGGTGCTCTGGAGCTGGAGTTACAGGAAGCCATGAGCCACCTGACATGGGTGCCGGGAATTGAATGGCTCCTTTGCAAGAGCCATTTCTCCAGTGCCTTATTTATTCATTTATGCATGAGTTTGTACACAGATGTGTACGCAGGTGTCCTTGGAGGGTAAAAGGCAGCAGGGAAGCCTCTGGAGCTGGGGTTACAGGAGGCTGTAACCTACACGATGTGAACCCCACTCCTCTGGAAGAGCTCTTACCCCCGGGGCCATCTCTTCAGTCCTTTGATATTACCTTTACAATAAACTTGAATATTATCTTATTAAGAAAAGCCAAACCTCTTCTTGACATAAGTGCACATGGCGTTTTAATCATCGGGTATGTGTGAAATGCAAGATTTTTTCCCCACTACCAATCCCCAGTTTCTTTTCTCAAAAATAATGACGCCAAGTCACCTGGACAATTTTTTAGATGTAAATAAATCTAAGTATATATAATATACACACCACCATAGTATAACGCTTTTAACCCTTCTCTTTTGACAAACAATAGCAAAGCCTATGCTTTTTTGTCAACAGAAGGCCTTGGAGTGTGATGTCTTCATGTAGAATGACTTTGCTTTTTCATAATGGCATAATATAGCATTAATTAAGAAACTACAGTTTTACAAAGCAGATAGCTGTGGCAGAGCATTCGGTACTATTATAATTTCCCCATAAATATCAATGCCGGCTCCGTGGAGTGGGATCAACACACTCCCTCTGTACTGAGCTAATTAATGGATGTGGTCTGACCAAGACTGTAAGCGATCCTGCCTGTTTTTGATGCTGAGATGACTGTCCTCCGCTTCCATCGCAACTTGTGGGCCACCACAGCATGATTTTATATGACAACAATACATGGCTCAGACGGTTTTTTTCTTAAGACAGGATCTCACTGAACAACCTGGAACTATGTGGACTAGGCAGGCCTTGAACTTACAGAGAGCTGCATGTTTCTGCCTCCCAAGTGTTGGGATTAAAGTTGTGCACCAACACGCCCAGCCCAGCATAGAAGCTCAAGTCTTAAGTGGCTTAGGATCCCCAGAGCAGGGCAAAAGACAAGTCGACCACCACATGTATTTCGTTGTTTGTTTATTTATACTGAATAAGGCAAAAGATTAATTCTCCAATCCCCTCTGAGGAAGCTTTAGTGCTGTCAACCTCCAGGGGTTACGCACGTGTGTCTGTGCATTGGCTGGAGTTTAACCCCCACATACCACATGCAGAGCCTTCCCCGAAAAAATACTGTGGGGAATTAGAGTTGTAGAAAGGGATATACACAGCAGGGGAGAGTATAGAATGATGTACTAAAACAAAAATCCCCCCATATAAGTATGGGGGAGAGAACTGTGGAAAGATCCATGGCAAACTAAGTTAGGATTATACTTGTAACCTTAGCACCCAGGAGTTGGAGGCAGGAGGATAATGAGTATGAAGCTAGCCTATCATTAAAAAAAAAAAAAAAAAAAAAAAAAAAAAAAAATCCATCAAATGTTAATGGTGGTTATTTCTGTGAAAAAAAGAGAAGGGAAAAAAAATGAGGCCAAAACTTTGTGTTTATTTTTGTAACATTTTATTGTATTTTTAAAAGGGACACATCCACATATTAAACTTATAATTAGCAATTCTACAACATAACCAAAACATGTATTTCTTCTTTGGCACCTATGTATCAAAAAAAGGAGATGAGGCCTGGTTTCAACACCTATTTTAATCCCAGCCCTCAGGAGCTGAGGCAGAAGACGCCTGAGAGTTTGAGACCAGCCTGATCTCCATTAAGTAGTCAGAGCTACTTAATGAGACACTGTCTCAAGGTAAACAGCAGTTTCTCAAATACTTGTACTTTCCCAGTTTTGTCTACTATAAACGGCCAAATCTTGGAGGTGGCACAGCGGTCCCCGCTACCAAAGAGGACACAAGCAAACAAAAAGCAATGCATCAGAAATCCTGCAGTGAGCGAGGAAGACCTCAGAGGCAAGTCAGGAACAGCATGCTGTTTGGGCTTGTGATAAACCTTGAGAAACAAAACTACTCCAGCAAAGAGGAAGCAGTGAACACACAGGTGGCCAGAGAGCCCCAGCCTAATTTTCTCTGCCATCACTTCTTACTTGAGTTACAAGGACTACCCAAGCTCAGAGCCATTTTTCTTCTCTTGACTTTTAAACGTCACAAACTTTTATGTATGGACTCACTTGAGAATCCAGTTCTACATTTGAGTGTTTCTAAAAGAAAAGCCACCTCAAGCCAACACACAATGCTTAGAAGCCATTTAGTCACAAGCTAATATCTGCCTTCCTTCCTACACATAAAAAAAAAAAAAATCATGTTGCAGTGTGCGTGTGTATGGGAGTATATGCACCTGAGAGCAGCTGCCTTCAGGCCAGAGGTGTCAGCTGTTCCTGGAGCTGGAGTTACAGGTGATTGTAAGCCAACAGCTGGACATCTCTTTACCCACCTAACACTGTTTTAATTATACGTTATGGGTGTTTTGCTTGCACATGTCTATCTACTGTGTTCATGCACTGCCCACACAGGCCAGAAGAGGGCGTGGGATTCCCTGGAGCTGGAACTACAGGAAGTTGTGAGCTTCCGAGTGGGTGCTAGAAATCCAACCCAGGTCTCCCCTGTGAGACTAACACCTGCTCTTAACTGCTTAGCCATCCCTCCAGCTCTGTTACGCTGTTAACGGTTTAAGCTAAACATAACTAGATGTCCCAAAGTGTAGCATTTCAGAGCATTTACAGTGGTTGCCTTCCCAGGAGAAACAATGTCACCATTACACTGGTGTCCGTATTCAACAGCAGTTTGCTTATGCAGCCAACTCTTGGTTTAGCCATCTTCGTTAGTCTGCTGCTTGCTAGCTTCAACATACGCACATTCCCTCCTTTTCCCTCTATAAACAAACTATACTCTTGGTGTGTCCAGTTCTTCCTTCCCTTCACTATGCTCCTCGCTTCCCTAACTCTCCACGTTAGACAGTCTAAGTCCCCACTCTTCGCTCTGCTTACATCTCCCAATCTGCTGTCTAGACCCTCGGCTGTTTCCCAACATGGCTACTGTTCTGCAACCTTCCTTTACTGTCTACAGTGCTGAAGCCTCAGTAGACATCATTTTATCTGCCTAATATTAGAACCTTGCCCTCCCATGTTAAAAACATGCTGTCTTATCAGTGTATGGCAGGTAGTTCCATGTGCTAGAGAAGCTGAGAACACCCACTGCTTCGTTCTAGTTTCTCTGGAATCTTGACCAGGACTCTACTTAACATCTAGCTTTTGAAGATGTAGGTTTTGACCCCATATAGGTTCACCTATATGAGGTGAGGGATATATGAATATGAGGGACATGCACACTCGTTAACAGTAAAAGGGTTTTGAATGTGCAACCATCAAAACTTAGCCCGCAATTAAGATCCAAGGTGTTAGCCCGGGTTGCGCCAGGCAACTTTACTGCAGCCTTGGCCCTGAATGCACAGCACACAGTTTGCACTGTCCATGCTCTCATGAGACTACATGAAATAGCACAGATCCGAGACTGTAGGCCACAATTACTGTGTTTCCACTAAACATACAAAGCTTTCTGCTGACAGAGACAGTGTGCTTTAATTGTGGAAAACAGAGACTTTTGAGTATTTTCCTACCTACGTTCCCCAGCATACAAGAACCAAATCAACGTATGCTGAAGTGCAGCTTTAGAACGCTTGGTTTAAAAAACCCAAACCCAAAAACTACTGCTTGAGTTGTTGACTTCAGTTCAATTAAAAACTTGGGAATAAGACAGGATTTCCAATCATTTCTGAAACGACCCCACACAGACTTTTGCCACTTAGTTATGCATTTATGTGAAGTGGCGTTCTCATTATTGAAGATTATAAAGCAGAAATTATCAATTGACTGTGAAGAAGGTTGAACGTGCTTTGGTTTCTGTGGTGTTCTGCCAAGATTTAACTCCTCAAGTCTCTCAACCCAATATTGCGGACTGAGCCCATGCAAGAGCTCTACTATGGACTCAAGATTTCATTGTTCATTTTCAAATAATAATAATAATAATAATAATACACACTTGAGCCGGATGCAGTGGTGTGAGGCAGAGGCAGTCGGATCCCTGTGAGTTCAAGGCCAGCCTGGTCTACAATGGGAGTCCAGAACAGCCAAGGCTACATACAGAGAAACCTGTCTTGAAAAAGCCAAACAAACAATCAAAAACAAAAAGGGCACATTTGTTTTATTAGCATGCAAATTTGCCTTCGTCCTTAGTAAGTGGCACATTTCTCTGTAAACAAAAAGTTTTAAAAATTAAAAAAAAATATATTATAAGTTAATGTTTAGTTTGTATACCTATTACGTAAACTCACATATAAAAATTTCTTGGTCAAAAGAGCTACAAGCAGAAAAGATGTATGCCCTGTCCTGGACTTGAACCTGGGAACATAATTACGGTGGTGGTACCCACAGCAGGAAGCAGTACACAGGACCATGATGATGGCTACAGAGACTCCAGAGAGTAGCCTCAGAGGACCGAGAACTGCTGTGCCCTCCTCTGGGGTTTCACATCTTAGCTCTAGCTGCCAAGGTTTCCTTGCTCCCACTTATTCCTTGAGTTTGGTTCTCATTTTCCCAAACACCCTGTGAGTTATCCAATATCCTTTCAATAAATTCCTCTTCTGTTTCAATATATTCGAACGGGTTCTGCTTACAACCGAGTCAGCACCCTTGTCCAATTCTTAATCTACTGCCTCCCTGGAACACATCCAAACAGTGTATGGGGTATTAAACTGCATTTCTTACAGGGATAAAACCATGTATTTAATCCGGGTATTTGATAGTTTGGCTAAGGAAAGAATTCAAAGCTGAACGTCAGCGATCCTCATGGCCCCCGAAGACTTGTTTTCACAGACAGCATCAGTGTTGAGAAACCTACAGCCAATATGATCCTTCTTCTTTTGGATTTTGCTATTATTTAACTTTAAACCTTAAAAAACATAAACCTTATTTTTACAGATACGGCGGTTTACGCCCGCATGTGCGAATGTTCCCGGCACCCACCCAGGTCCTCTACAAGCAGCAAATGCTCTTAACTGCTAAGCCATTTCTTTGGGGTTTTGTTGTTTGTTAAAATGAGTGAGAGAGAGGGAGAGACAGAGAGAGAGAGAGAGCCACAGCATGTATGTGGAGGTCAGAAGACAACTGTCAGGATGGAGGTCTCTTCTTTCACTATGTGGGGCCTGGGGAATGAACTGAAGTCATTAGGTTTGGTGGCAAATGCGTTGCTGCAGAACTATCCTGCTGGTCTTTATTTTTCCAATGGCGGTGTGGACTCAGGCCTTCATGCATTCTAAGAAAGTATTCTGCTACTGAGCTACATCTTCAGCTGACCTCCTCGTAACCTTCTAGGTCTGCCCATCGATTACTGTAAACTGCCAACATGCACTGAAGATGCACTTCTTTCCTTCTTCAAAGAGCACATGGGTCCTCTTGACCTCTAACTACAGAGACGTGTAAACTGTCGGTCACAATCTCGCTGCTTCTGTCCAATCTGCCAGGAGCTTCTAACCTTTTTAGATGGATTCTGAAACGTGTGTACTGTTCCCCATTTCTTGGTTATTTTGTTGTACTTACCTAATTTATCTTCTGCGGCCCTACTTTGATTAATTAGCCTTTTAAGGGGTATCTTTGATTTACTGTGTGTTTTCGTATGTGCACAGGCACGCATGCGGAAGTCAGAAGGAAACTTGGAGCAGTCAGTTCTCCTCCACCACATGGGTCCTGGTCATCGGGCTTGGTGGCAATGTCTTTACCCACTGAGCCATCTCTCCAACCCCAGTTACACATGTCTGTCTATGTGTGTGCACGCCTGTGTAAATGTATGTGCGCTGTATGTGTGCAGGCACCTGCAAGCCTGAGAAAGAATCAGACCCCCCCGAAACTGGAGCTCCGAAGGGGTTGTGAGCCACCCTGTATGGGTGCTGAAAAGGAAACCTGGTTCTCTGCCAGGACCGTGAGCACTTAACCTCTGAACCATTTCCCCAGCCCCACAACTAGATTTTTAATTTTTAGGGGCATTTGTTTATCTCTCTCATGAACTTATCTCTATGGCACCTTGCTTTCGTTTTATGAATAAGTTATCTACTCTCTGGTGATACTAATACTTCAAAAAAAAAAAAAAAACTGACCCCTTAGTCTCCACTGCAGCCCCACTGACTCTTGATTTTATCATTCTGATAGTTGTGAGCCCTTCAGGGACTATGTTCATAGTTTCTTCCTCATTCCTGGCATTCCAAAATCTGCTGAGTTTATCTTTCATATCAAGGCCCTCTCTCATCACTCATTGAAGTATCTGGGGAGGCAGACCTTGATGTATAGTCCAGGCTGTCCTCAAACTCACAACCATCCTGAGTGCTGTGATTACGGGCGCTTTCTGCCTTATCTGGCAGTTGTATTATCTTTTCTAAAAAGGGGAGACAATGAGTATGATGGTCAGTCTTCCTAAAGTAGCAGGAAGCCTCTGAACATGATAGCATAAGCTTGCAACCCCAACACGGGAAGAATCAGCAGAGGCAGGAGGCCGGCTGCAATTTCAAGGTCAGCCCTGTTTCCATGGGGGGGTGGGGGGGATATTCAAGGTCAGTTAGGGCCAAAGTCTGAAAAGTAACTTAATAAAAATAATCCCCATTCATGGGTAAGTCTGCGCCAGTCAGGCTTGTTAACACATAACTGTGATGATTTCTCAAGTCTTTTCTCCAGTGCACGATGTTGGGTTTCAAAGCCAGAAATTGCTAGGCACTAGGGTTAGCTGTTATCCTAGCTGTTTTTTTATGTCAACTCAACAGAAGCCAAAGTCATCTGAGAAGAAGGCACCTCAACTGAAAAAAAAATGCCTTTCTAAGATCTGCTGGGAGGCAAGCCTGTAGGGCACTCTCTTAATTAGTGATTGACTTGAGAGGGGTGGGGGAATGACTGTGCTGGTCCACTGCGGGTGGTGTCATCCCTAGGCTTGCGGTCCTGGGGTCTATAAGTAGGCTGAGCAAGCCCGGAGAAACAAGCCAGTGAGCAGCACCCATCCATGGCCTCCGAGTAACTTCCTGCCTCCAGCTTCCTGCCTTAATTCCATTGAAGATGAACAGTAACGTGGAAACACCATAAGCAAAATAAACTCTTTGCTCCCCAACTTGCTTTTGGTCTTGGTGTTTCACCATAACAATAGAAACCCTTAGACTCCAGAGGACTCAACACCACCTGCTGACCTCTCACACATGGCACACACATATACACTCAAGCGCACACACATGCTCATTCATAAACATAAAAAAAACAACAAAACCAAGGCAAAACCAGGTTAATTCCGTCTCTTCACCAACTGGAGTAGAAGGTAGGGAGAAGGACCTGAGGATCAGGTCAACTAAAATTAATGTAATTTACATGAACAAAGGCAGATGGGCAATATTTGTAATAGTCTGTAGATAAGTTGCTGCCATGAGTAACCCAAGAGTCCAGTGGTCTCCCTGGCGAGAGTGGCCTGGATGGAGACGCTGAACGCAAACACTGGAGCGTCTATGCTCCAAATCTAAACGTAATAAGGCTTTTCCAGACACAGGGAGAACTATACAACTAAAGCAACTTGAGAGAAGGTGATGTGTTGCTTTCTTAAAATGAGTGTTAACCTAAGTATATAAATACTGCCCATGCAAGGGACACCCAAATTTCTACTTTAAAGTGTCACAAAAACATGTAAAACATATTCAGTCGAGAGTGGTGATGAGGCTGAGCTGGTGACTTGCAGAGGTCTCACAGCAAGTGTCATGGAATCTTCTACTGGAGTTCAGCTTACTTTACTCTACTTTCCCTTCGGGGTCTCAACTCTTGGTTTTGTGATTTTCGTATCTTGCTTCAACACCAGTGAAATAAAAGGAGTTCAAAGCATTTTCTGTAAAGGGCAAATGACTCTGTTAGGCCCTGGCATAGCCACAGAATGGGCTGAGCTGTGTCCCCATAAAACCTTATTTATAAAAGAGGATGTGGGCCATATTTGGACTACAGCCAAGTTCCAGGACCACAGGGATAAATTCGTTGTGTAGCTTACTATGTTCTTTTAAAATCTCTGTGTGGATGTACAATGTATGTGTTCATTTTGCATGACTGCCACCATGAGGGTCATATACTGTGTGTTACGGAAGTCACAGGACAACCTTGGGTATTATTCTACTTAAGTGGAGACAGGGTCTCTTGTTTGCTACTACATATATACCAGGCTTGCTGGGGTATGAATATGTACGACTATGTCTGGCTTTATATGGGTCCTGGAGATTTGAACTCAGGCCCCCACATTTGTAGGGCAAACACTTTACCCACTGAGCCATCTCCCAAATGTGCACCTTTTTGTTTTGTTTTTGATACAGGGCCTTACTATGTAGCTCTGGCTAGCCGGTAACTCGTTATTTAGACCAAATCCAGAGACCTGCCTGACTTTTCCTCTAGAGTGCTGAGAGTAAAGGCGTGCACCACCAAATTCAGCAGTAATTTGTGTTTTTATTAATGGATCCTGTGTTGCTCATTCAATCATCTTTTTGGGTAATGGGATATCACAGCCATGCCTTAGTCTTTTGGTTGAGGACTGAAAACATGTACTGAATACAACAGTGATGCTAAGCTGTTCATCTGAATCATAGGACATGATCCCACAGCTAGAAAACAATGAGAAAATGCCTTTTTGTCTTCAGCCATTCATAGCTACGGACATAGTTTATAGGGATATGAAAAACCATAAGCAGTTCCTTACTTGGGGGCTGCCAGATCTATTTTAGCGAGTAGCTAAGGCTAGCCGATAATCTAAAGAGTTTGAGGACTGTCAAGATACACAATGAAACTGTCTGAGCAGTAAGGAAGGCAGGCGAAGGATGAGAACCAACTGTTGGTTTGGCATTGTGCCGCGGATATCAAACCCTCAGACAAACGGTGGGTGGCTCTGTTCACTCAACTTTCACTCTGTATAAACTCAAGGCCCCCAACTTCTGCAATTGGAGGTTGAAAGTTTCCAGATTGCAGTAGAGGAAGAAGCAGCACAGGTGGATCCTGGGACACTCTTGAGCTGAGAGGATGGAGCCGATGAAGGGCAAAGGATATCAAAGCAGAATACCAGAAGGAAGGGGCTACGGGTGGGAGAGAGGGAAAACGTGAACAAGAATGCCCAACCCCTTTGGAGAGCCACGGAAAGTCCCTCCTGTGGACCCAATGGAGCAGAGTTGGGCACAGAGAACATAAAAGAAAACTGATGGATGCAAATAAACCCAAATCCTACAGAAATAAAGAGCATGGACAATGGTGGGAACTCCTGTGGGGCCAGAAACTGTCTGTTCCTACCAGGCAGATTAAAAGGCCTCATAAATTATGGGTAAAGGGTAGAGAACTGAGGTCAGGATACTGTCACCTCATTCAGGAAGAAAAGTAGCCCCCAAATATTGTTCTACTCACACCTAACAAAGCAAGACCTCAAAGATGAAATTAGTGGCTGCATTGTGGAACGAAGTTCAAGAATATTTACAGAAATACAAAAATGTTCAGCACCCAAAAATGACTAGTATTCAGTTAAAAATTGTTAGGTTCCTAAAAAGCCCTAGCTGGGAGTGGTGGTGCACCTCTAAATCCCAGAACTTGGCATGAGAGGCAGGAGAATCAGGTCAAAGCAGAGTACAAGGTCAGTGTGAGATACAAGAGACCGTCTTCCAAACCAATCAACTAATCATCCACCCACCCACCCACCCATCTACCATTTCACCAACCAATCCAGCTACTCATCTATCTATCCAAAATCCTATCAAGACACAGAGTAACGGCTGGAGAGATAGATGGCTCAGTGTGTAAGGCTGCTTGCTATCCAGACTGATGACTTGAGTTGATCCCAGAACTTACAGTAGTAGGAGGAGAGAACCAACCCTTTTAAGTTATCTTCTAACTTCCAAGTGCATATTGTGCTGCATGTACACACACACACTAAATATTTTTAAAATATTGCTTGAAACTGGTGATAAAGTGAAAATACAACTTTTTAAAGAGGAAAAGAACAACCATGATAGAACAGTTCTCATTTATAACAATGCACCCAGAAAGCTGAACAACAGCTTTTTAAGTACTGGAAGAAAATACACCAGCAAACTTGACTTTCATACCCAGCAAAAATATCCTTCAGAGTTCTTAGAGGTAAAAATCTAAAAAAAGGCTGGGTAATAGAGCCTAGTGGTAGAGTTTGAGCAAAGGCCTGGTCTTGATCCCCAACAGTGCCTGCAGAAAGGATTCTTCAGCAGTGGACGCAAAGCAGAAGAAATATTAAAGCCCTTTAAGGAGTAGATGATGCCAAGTGGAAATGTGCATCAGCAGGAAAGGCATTAGCCGTGTGACCAGAGGGGTACACATACAACCTCTCTCTCTTGATTTTTAAATCTCCTTAAAAGACAACCATGGCTTAAGAAAACTTGCTGTTCTTTGAGGAGACCCTAGTTTGGTTCCCAGCACCCACACCAGAAAGCTCACAATAGTTTCTGACTAGTGCTTCAGGTAGTCTGACACCTCTAACTTTCTCTGGAAAAATGCACTCATTTGTACATACTCACATAGAGGCACACACACCTACACAGAATTAAAAATAATAAAAACATCTGAAAAAGAATTATTTACAATACAGCAAATTTGTATTATACATGAAAAAATGTTATACAAAAAATTCTAACATGCTGGCCTGGTGTGTGTTTGTGTGTGTGCGCGTGTGCGTGCACGCGCACACACACACACAGATGTAAGCCAGAAGTCAACTCTGCGTGCCAGTCTTCAAGAGCCATCTACCTTGTTTACAAGACAGAGTCATGTAGTATGTTGGTAACAGGACAAATTCAGTCTCCTCACCCAATGACAGAAAGAAGTTTCCACATTGTATTTCTCGATCAATTTAATCTCTTTAGATTCACGCGGCAGGCTGAAGAAAGGGCTCCTCAGGAAAGTTTATAGAACTTAATCCTCTTGTAGAGGACCGAGGTTCAATTTCCAGCAACCCCATGGTGGCTCACAACTATCTGTAACTCTAGTTCCAGGGATCCAACACCCTCTTCTGACCTCCTCAGCCACCTCAGGAACACATACGGTATACATACATACACACAGGCAAAACATTCATACACATAAAATTAAATTTAAAAAGTAATAATTTAAAAACCGGAAGAGCCCTGTGATTTCCTTTCTCTTGATGTTTCTTTGAAGTCCTTTCTGTCTATATTACTACAAGAAACTGTAGAGATCCAACTACACATGCCACCCTCACACTAGTAAATACAACATTAGGCAACTTTTATTTTACTTTATCTTTTGAGACAGGGTCTCACTATATACCCTATAGAGCCTGGACTTTACTATACAGACCAGGCTAGCCTGAAACTCCCAAATAGTCATCTGCCTCAGGATCCTAAGTGCTGGGACTAAAGGCATACATCACTATGGGCTGAATGACTTTTGAAATGATTAAATCATATTCAAAGTGCCAGAGAGGGGCCTACGATGGAAGGTCCTTCAGAATAGTACACACAAGTTTCCCAGTTATTCCCAGGGAAGCACCAGGGACATTTCTGAGTTCCAGAACATCAAAAACATCCTACCCGCCTAACAACCAACAGTTCAGCATCTCTGTCACCAACAGCTCCACAGTTTCACCAACAGGTCTAGCCGCTTCTGAGCCAACTCACTGTGTAAAGGACAGAACAGTTCCCGTGGGAAACAAATTAAGTCCCCAAAGGACACCCATCCCCTATCTCTAAGATCAGAACGGGCCTTTCCTGTAACGAACACCAAAAAACCAGGGTTCTCCAGGTGCTTCCAGGGAGCCTCAGCAGCAGATTCTCCACACTGAGGAAGAGCCTAGCTGACGAGAGTGCCAGGGTTGCCCATCCAGGCTTAGGCACCTTGGCTGAGGGATGCATGTATGGATCCCCACAGCTCCTCTGTTCTACACCAGTTTTATGATGCTTCTGTCTGATAAAGCTCTAACTCCCCATTACACCTAGTGTGGGCAAATGTTTTTGAGAGACTGTGGTTTGGAATTCTCTCACTTACCCACAAAAGGTATAGAACAAGGCCCCGGTTAGGTTTTTCTTTTTCTTTCTTTTTTTTTCTTTTTTTAAGCAGGAGCTATTACCTTTGAGGTTCAGAAGGAAAAAAAAAATCAAACAGAAAGGCCTCTGGCAGGGGCTCCTAATGAATACATATGAAATCATGCTCATTTTTCAGATGCTCTTAAAAGGATCTTGAAAACACAGTAGGAAGAAAGGAGGTAAGAAATATGGGCTGGAAAAAAGAGGAGAGCTGTAGCCCCGAAAATATACAAACCTGAAAATTCTGAAGCCACTGAACACAAGAGAAAAATGTTCTTTATTAAAACAAGCTTGAAAAAAAAGTTAGTTCATTGTATAGGAAAAGGATAACACACGAATAACTTTTACTAATGACAAAAATCAATAACAGACCACAGCTACCAAGGATCCTTGCTTTACTCAGTCACTCAGGGAAACCAACCATTTATTTGAGCAAGAACTCAGCTGACACCAAGCATAAAGTCATCCATGGGCCACAGCACAGCTAGGTGTCCACGGTGAGATTCTGTCAAGTTCATTTCCCAATCCATTTACGTTTTAACAACTTCTCGCTTATGTATCTTATAATAATTCTAAGCATTAGATGCTGTTTCATAGGTTATCTACTAGTTAAGAGACCAAACAGGGAACTAAACAAACAAACAAACAAAAACAAAACAAAACAAAACAACACACTATAGTTCAAAGCTTCTATTTTTACATTCATACATTTATTTATTTTGTGTGTGCAGGCGCACACACCATGGCTTGCCTATAGAGATCAGAGGACAACCTGCAGGAGTCAGTCCTCTCCTTTTACCCTGTGGGTCCTCAGGGATCACACCGGGTGACAGGCCTCACAGCAAGTACCTCTGCCCGCCAACCCATCTCATAAGATCATTCGTGGGGTCACATAACCAAATGACGGGGTGCTGAAAACCTGGCACTATCAAGGGTCTCTTAACACGTAGTGAGCAAAACCAAATTAAAATACAAAGAAGTGAGTGAGGAGTTTTTGACAGTGCTAAAGAGCCATGTTTGTTTTTAACATGTATTTGTTTATTGTGTGTGTGTGTGTTTGTGAAGGGCAGAGGACAACTTGTAGGAGCCCACTGTATCTCCGCCATGTGGGTTCTGGAGACTGAAATCAGGTCATTAGGTGTAAGGATGGCCTCTTTAACCCGCCATGCCAGCCTCCAGGCCCCACCCTTAATCCCTAACAGAAGGCACACACGAGCACTTTGGCTCAGATGAGATTGTTATGTGTTATGAAATGCAGTGTTTTTTACTGTCTACACACAAAGCTGTGTGTGTGTCCACAGAAACATGGTAGTTTAATTATGGAAAACAAAGTCCGTTACTTCCCTGCCATGATCCCTAGTAAGTATCATGTGCATATGGATGTAAATTAGTGCATATCTGTATTGTGCTGTATTAGATAAACATGTTCATCTCATTAGTGTGTAAGTTTGCTTTCATCTTTACTACATGGAGAATTATAGGTATACCAATGAATTATTTCAAATCCATTCTTTATAATCAGTGTGGAGAAGGTTTAGGAAGTCCCATGCTGGTTGAACATGACAGGTCTGGGAACAGCATCTCTCTCTAGACTACATTATTTCCAGATTAACTCAAGGGGAGAGGGGAGGAACCATTCATCTTGGAAGGCTTTCTGCGGCTCATCCTCCACCTACCCCTCCTCCTCCTCTGCTGCCCACCTGGGAAAGTTCACCTGTGGCCAACCTAACTCACAGATCCCAGATGCTTTGCTTTGCTTGATGACGGACCCTGAGTGAACTCCACAGAGCCCCAGGAACCCACATGGCCATTCCTATCAGCAGGGTTGGCTCTTTCTGCAATGTTACCATTATAAATGCAAAATAACCACCCAGCCAAAAAGCAGTGCATACACGCTAAGCAAACAAAACCTCAGGATTTCTACAAATTAGTCAAAGCTTATTTACAGGTCTGAAAATATTATGTATGTGTCCCAACCCGTACAATCCCCTGCAGCTCAATAGTTTTTAGACACACGGCTTGTTCCTGCAGTGACTGTGGTCTGATTTTAATACTGGTGGACTGACACTAACCTCTCCCCCTTCCTGTCTGTTTCCAGTCATACTTCTCACCACACACTAATATGTGCACGGAGGCTGTTGACGCATACAAAACAGGGAGGTAAAGAAAGGACCACCTGATTCACATTGAAGTTTAGGAGCGT
Source organism: Psammomys obesus (assembly GCF_907164565.1). Lineage (NCBI taxonomy): Eukaryota > Metazoa > Chordata > Mammalia > Rodentia > Muridae > Psammomys > Psammomys obesus. The sequence goes on from NW_026594462.1 coordinate 2,754,478, forward strand.
GTTCTTTGTATCATTGTTCTCAGCCGTTTACCAAGGTGAGTAATAATTAAAAAAAAAAAAAAAAGCCCACAAATACCTGTGTTAAAGAGACATGCCTTCTGTTGCATCAGCATACAGCTCTTTTTACAAGTCAGCAAAATACAACTTGTTATTGAACCCGAGAGCTTGGATAACAGGCAAGAAACCTTCGCCAAGCTGTGGAGGATCCAGTGGATCTGAGTTTCACGTGTAGAAAGTGACGAGGAGAAAATGTCCAGGGAACGCCTTCAGGGTCCGAAGCCTCACACCAGTGAGGTTCACAAGCTTGGTGTCTTGTACCTGGGTGTGCAGACATGTTCAGGTGTGTGAGCGAGTGTGAGGCCGGAGATGGACATTAGTTGTCTCAGGGACTGCTTCCCACCTTACCAGCTTGGCTCCGTAGGGAGTTGCTGGAGTCCCCTCTCTCCTTCCCCCCAGTGCTGGGATTACAGGCACACAGTAACGGAATGAGAAGCCTCACCATGCATGTGCTATGTTGTGCTAACTGCTTTAGTCACCAAGCCACCTCCCCAGCCTCAGGAGCACCCTCCCTTGTTGAAGTATGTCACTTCAACAAGTGATGGGACCTTGGCCAACACTAAATTTGTCAGTAACTTCAGCAGATCAGTTAGGAATGGGAAGGAGAATTCATGGGAAGCCATGCCAGAATCCTAAACGAAGCCCCACTGACGGCTCTGCTTTGTGACTAGCACCCTTAACCCCAAGAGGACCACACGCTCCTGCATCATTCCATGAGCACTTTCCCCCAGCCCTAGGGTTTGGTTCGAGAACTGCATGCTGTTATGAAGGGGGTGAGAGAATTTCTTCTATTAACACACTGTTTAGGACAGTGTTAGGACATGACATTCCTGTCAATGTCACTGGGGCACCCTTGCCCGAGGGCCAGCTTCAGAACTACCTTCCCATTCACGATGAGCAGCTGTGTTCTTAATCCTCATCGTCCTTTCCTTCTGAAGAAATGAGAGTTTCTACAGGGAAAACTACGCAGGAGAGCCAATAAATAAGGCCACAGATTTCCTAAGAACGATTCTCAACTGTTGCTACGGAGAAGAGAACAGTTAACACGGCAAACACCAGAAATAAGATCTAGAAGGGGCCGTTGCTCTTGAAGGTAGCACAATCCTGAATAGGTCAAAGTCTCCAGAAGGGGTTGAATCAATCTGCTAATGCCATCAAAACAGAGCCAAACAGGGAAGTCTAGCCCTGACCTCCCTGGCACTGGTGGCCTCTGGCATTTTATCACATTCGCTTGCAGCCAGCAAAATCAATGAGCAAGACCATTACAAAGAAACACAGAAGGAAGCAAACACTACAGCCCGAGTTCTTCTCAGATGGGAAAAGCCATCCCAGGAGCGATGGTCCATGCAAGCTGCTACATAAATGGCCAGTTTCTTGTTCCGCCTGTACTCACTGTAAGACCCCTATCTTTAAATAATGTGACACATTTATTGATTTGTTTGTCTGTTTATGGTGTGTGTGCACATCTGTGTTCATTTGCCACTGTGTCCGTGTGGAGGTGAGAGGACAACCTGTAGGAATCAGTGCTCTCCTTCCACGGGGGTCCTGAGGGTTAAACTCGGTTGCTCGGCCATCGTGCCAGGCCAAGGTCTCTTTTTGCATGCTATCTGGTCCCTGCTATAAGGAACTACGGGAGTTTAAAGGCTCGGCGTTCGAGCTCGAACACACAATGGAACTGCCTGGGGAACTTCTGAAAGTCAATTCCCAGGACTCGCTCTGGATACATGGGACTTATTCACACAGATGTGGGCAGGGTGCTGGCAAGACTTCTCAGGTATTTAGGGGATTCTGCCCTGCAGGACTGCCCTATGTTGAATGGTGGGCACAGTGAGGTTCAGAAATGTCTGCTGCGTAGGCGAGCTCTGCCTTTCCTGGCCCACAGCCACCGCAGGTAAATATGTATTCCATTCTGGTGTCAAATTATTCTTAAAGGCAAGAGGGGCAGAGGGATGAGGAGGAACAATGCTGCTTTTGTTGGGGGGGGGGGGTTAAACAAGTCTTCAGTGCCACAAAACTTCCTAGCATATTCTGGAAACCTGTCTGTCTGGTTTTTAATTACATGGCATTGGGAAGCATGGGCCCAGTAGGAAGGATTTTGGATGCAACGGAGTCCAAAGCAGCAGTGAAAAACTGTGAGCACTGGAAAATTCCGGAAGAGCCTTCCCACTCTAAGCACACGAGGGTCAAGTAACAGAAATAATCATTTCCTAAGTCCTGACGCTACCACATGCCGAGAAGGGCCAATCCCACCCACCCAGATGGCAGCATCACAAGACTGTGATCTGCTGTTACAAAATTAAATACAACTTCTAAGGAGGCCACTGGACTCAAACTGGAGTATGCTCAGATGCCCCCACCCCAAGGCTTAAGAGGCAGTCTGTCCCGGCTGCACACAGGATCATTAGTGTCTGACTCCACACTTGGTACAAAGTAACAAGATGTATAACCTCTAAACAGAAGGCGACATGCCATCTCTGCTTCCACTCTTCCCTCTGCCTTTAGGTCTGACGATTAGCCATTGGCTTTAGCCTTTTCTCTTCAGTCACCTTGAATTCTAGAAGAGCTAAGGACAAAAGACAGTGCTAGGCCTCCCCCCATCCAGGTGAGGGCAGTAATCCACAGAACAGGGCTGCACCAGAATCAATTACTTGGTAGGAATCCACCACCGGGATGTCAGCAAGGAAGGAATCAACAACTAAACATCAGACCATCTGCAGGACCAGAGCTGAGACAATGGCCAGGAGCATTCTTGGGCCAATGACTCTGTTTACATCCTGGTTTTGTTCTTTTTTTTTTTTTTTTGGTTTTCCAAGACAGGGATTCTCTGTGTAACCTTGGTTGTCCTGGACTCGCCTTGTAGACCAGGCTGGCCTTGAACTCACAGAGATCTGCCTGCTTCTGCCCTGAGTGCTGGGATTAAAAGCATGAGTAAGCACCCCCGGCTGTCTGAATACTTCTTGCCCTCTATTAAACCAAACCCTGATGTCAGGACCTTGAAGATGGACTTGGGGGCAGGGGAGAAAAAAAACACAGGTCACTGTAACCCTACCTGTTCTCCTTCCCAGTGTAGACACATGGAATAAATATCGATTCTTCTGCCTTTCACCACTGCACGTCTTGATAACTGGCTAAGCCTCCATGGAGCCAGGCTTTGTTGTTAGAAACAGCAGTCTCGTGTAGTCCAAGCTGACCCTGAATTTGCTACGTAGCCAGGGTGACTTTGAACTCCTGCTCTTCTTGCTCTTACCTCAAGTGTTGGGATTACACATGTTCACTCCCCACCCCCAAATGTATGCAGCACAGCGGACAGTACTGGGGCCTCATGCATGCTAGGCAAGACCACTGAGCAATATCCCCAGACCTGGGGCATCTGCCATAAACACTTAGTAACAGATCAAAGATGGGAATGTGTGTTCCCGGCAAGTTCCAAATAATGCAGATATTGCTTTGAGAATCACTATATTAAGGATTTAGAAAAGGCACGGTCCTTAAGTAACAAGATAAGTTTCTATTCAGCTTCAGGCCTGAGGATAAAGAGTGAAACACTTGAGGGAAATAAAACACTGTCTTCAGGTATAGCATGGGATTTGTTCCAAAATGCAAAATTTCATCATACCCCTCCTTTAGGACACACAGGTGGACTCAGTTCGTTCATTCATTCATGCTCACAAGTAAGCATTATTACCCTTGAGGGAGAAAGCAGGAGAACTGCCTTAACCCAGAGAAGGACCTAAATGCCCTCCCAAACCTCAAAGGTGATCCTTAGCTTCTGGTTGTATATGGGCACAGTGTAGATTTTTCATTTAAAACTCTATAAATGGAGTCATGGGCCAAGGCAGGGGCATCCTTTTGACAGTATTGAGACACACATCAGATGGGTGACATATTTAAATACAGAAAGAACAATACAACAACTCTTCTATGTGAGGGGGGGCAGTGAAGAGGTTCTCAGTGATTCACAATTCAGAAGCTGAAAAGAAGAAATGTGCTCCATAAACAGTAACTTCCGGCAGGGAGGTAGTGGGGCACGCCTGTAATCCCAGCACGTGGGAGGCAGAGGCAGCCTGCATCTCTGTGAGTTTGAAGCCAGCCTGGTCTTCAAAGAAAGTCCAGGACAGAGAAGGAGACACTGAGAAACCATATCTTGAAACAAAACAAAACAACAAAGTAACTTCTGGGGTCTAGTGAGATGGCTCCACTGGCCAGGAACTTGTTGTTCAAACATGAAGACCTGGGTTCTGATCCCCAACACCCATGTAAAGGCTGTACATAGCAGTGAGCAGCTATCTGTAAACCACCAATGGAGAGGCGGAGACAGGCCTCAGTGGGCATGTGTGTATGTGCACGCCTCACACAAATACATACAACTTCTGTATCAGGCAAACAAAATAACCCCTGGAAGATAATAAAGGAAGGGATCAAGCAAGGGGTAATTCTTGGAGGTCCTGTCAGAATTGAAGCCAATCTTCCTAGTCTATAAAGATCTCTCACATATCAAAGAGAAAAGGAAACACACACACACAAACACACACACACAAACACACACACACACACACCCCTGAAGTAAATAAAGCAAACCAGGCTCAGGGCATGCAGTGTGAGGGAGAGCAAGAAGAAGAGAAACACAAATGGCCTTTAAATGAGATGATGCTCAGCCTCTTGCAATTTTTAGCTATGCAAATTTAACCATATGGATACTGTACTTTTTTTTTTTGGTATGAGAACGGCAAGAATCCAGAATGTATAAGAACCTACTCTGCCGGCGCTTGCTCCTAAACAAATCAGTTCTTAGAGAGGAAATCAGGCTGGGCCCGCAGGGCAAGCCTAATCCCAGCTACCAGAGAGACTGCAGACTCAAAGACCTCTTGGGCTGTTGAGTGAGATCAATGCTGGCATGGGCAACTTAATCTTAAAGTAAAAAGTAAAAAACGAAGGCCAGCCATGCAGGTGAGTGGCAGAGCACTTGCCTGCTCTGGGCAAGGCCAAGATTCACTATTTATTTGGCAACTGAAAATAAATAAACAATAAATAAGTACCTAGTTATGTCAACACCATTAGACATACCTATGAACACACACATACTTGCCCAAGTTCCCTACATACAAGTCTTTCACATGTAGGAAGTGATGCTCATTTACCGGCCTGGACAACTCAGCGTTGTTCAATGTGCAGGCAAGCGGTAAATACCTCCTTGCCATCTGTTCGAAGACGACAGGGCAACAAACAAGTCAGAGGGCTGGTGAGATGGTAGGTGGGTCCATGGGTAAAGGCATCTGAGGTCAATCCTCTGGACTCTCACAGCACCAAGAAAGAACCGGCTTCTGCAAGTTGTTCTTTGAGCTTCATAAGGTCCACTGAGCCCTGTGTGCATGCGTGCGCACGTGCACACAACTTAAAAACAGATCTTTAAAAAAAAAATCTTTGATCTGGACAAGATGGCGTGAGCCTTTAATCCCAGACAGAGGCAGAAGTACACAGATCTGAGTTCGAAGCCAGCCTGATCTACAAATAGAGTCCTTCAGCGATGCACAGCCAAACCCTGTCTCAAAAACAAACAAACAAACAAACAAAAAAACAAAACATAAAAACTTTGAATCTCATAAACAGTGGAAGAATTTGTGAACATTTTTAATAGCATTGTTGGTCTGTGAAAGGCTTTACAGAGCAGCTGTGATGGGAACAGGCTGGTCAGCAGGACTGTCCAAGTGTAACATCCCATGGAGGTTTCTTTACAACAGTTACTGCGAAGCACCCAACTACATTAAATGAGGACTGGGGATACTGCTCAGCTGACAAAGTCTTTACTGTGCAAGTGTTAGGTGCAGACTTTGATCTCAGGACCCACATTTAAAATACCGGAAAGGCAGGGTGTGTATCAGGGAGGCAGGGGCAGATGGTTTTCTGTGAACTCAGGCCAGCCAGGGTGACATGGTGAGAGACCTTGTCTCAAAACAAATAAAAAAAATAAATCATCATCAACAACAACACCACACACACACACACACACACACACACACACACACACACACACACAC
>NW_026594462.1:2760579-2769175 GCF_907164565.1 Psammomys obesus
ACACACACACACACACACACACACACACACACACACACACACACACATCGGGTAGGGGGAGCAAGAACATGCCGGTTTTCTCCTGTGATCCCATCCTGGGGAGGCGAACACCTAGGTCTCTGGGGCTCAGTGGTCAACCTAGGCTAACAGGTGATCCCCAGGCCACTGTAGATAGAAACTGTGGCTAAAAACAGGGTGGGTGTCTCTGAGGAAGGGCACCAGAGGCTGACTGCTGGCCTACATACATGTGCATACATTCACATACATGACCCTTCAGTACCCACAGGAACATCTTTTACGGATGTGATTTTAGCACAGCCCAATGGCACTGACCTCAGAGATGGCAGGAGTCCCTGTGGCAAAGTCCACCCAGCAGACATGGGCTTTTCAGAGATGCACGGCTAAGGCAGAACTCTGAAGATGAAAGCGGCCAGGCTTTTAGCTTTATGGGTTCATTCAATTTCTATAAATACTGTCTTCCAATTAAGACAATGAATTTACATTTCTCTGTGGCCCGTGCTCTTAAGTGAGCTCCGATGTCTGCATGGGAGGTTTCTTACTATGAGGCACCCCCCAGCTTTGTTTTAATAAATAAACAATCAACGGGAACACCTAATTAAAGACTTCAAAGACAAAATCCCTCAGATCAGACAGGAAAATCTGAGGTGCCTTTCCCCACCCCTAAAACTTGCCATTTAACTAACTCAAAGCGAACTGGATGGATACTTTTGGACACTGTATAAAAGTCCCAGCACCCAACGTTTCTCAACGTCTCCATGTCTGCCTTTCACACTGTCTCTACATTCTTGTCCTCATGCTGGGGATCAAACCTAGGACTCTGTGCTTGGTAGGCGGCCAAGTGCTCCACCACTGAGTCACATCCTTGGCCCTATAAAGAAATGAATTAATTTCTTCCTTATGATCTTTTTTATTTCCTGCAGCCTCCCAGTTACTGACCTCACGTGGTGATACCTAAAATATGGATTCCAGGCTACTTGGTTCTTACGGCTTACTCCGGCCACCTGAGAACCCCATCTACCATCGAGAATTAAATGCGGGGACAGAGAGATGGAGTGATCTCTCCTAGGAAGACCCAGGTTCAAGTTCAGCACCTACATGGCGGCTCAGAGACTCTAGTTCCAGGGGATCCGATGCCCTCTACTGGCCTCTTCAGGCATCCTGCAGACATATATGTGACTCCTGTAACTCCAGCTCCAGGTTTGATGCTCTGTTCTGACTTCCAAAGGCACCCACACACGAGCACAAGCACATATATACCTATAGGGAGATACACACACACACACACCGACAACATTACTTCGAAGGCTATTCTCTAAGGTGTTTAATCCCTAATTGTACAGCAATGCCTGCACAAGATGGCATAACTCCAGTGTAGTTTCCATTTCCAATCCATCACGACCTCGTCTATGGAGGCTTCATTAGTACAGGCAGGGTAGAGAAAGCCCAGAAAGTTGCCGGGGAGCCGCTGCGCTACAGTGGGAAAGTGCCAAGACCTGCTTAAGTTTAGAGTTCCCGAGTCCCAGGCAGAAAACTCAGTTGCTTGGGGGCTTGGTGCATTCCTGCACCAAGGGGTAAGGGTGAGCTGTCTGATAAAAGGCCAAAAGAGCAAGACTTACCAGTTTTCTCTCTCGTGTTTGTGCATGCACGCACGGCCATCTGCGCTCACACACACCTCTAATAACAGTATTGCTTAACCCTTTTGTCCTTTGGGCAAGAAACTTCACAAGAGAAAAGGTGCCCTTCCCCCACGTCTATCACCTGCCGTGGAGCACCAGGCCCTGGCTGGGGACTCTCCCTCCACTATGACCTTAAACAGGACATGTGGACACTCCTGGACCTTTAGGCTCTCAGACGATGTGCTAAGCTAACTTGTCACATCCTTATTACCCAGAAAGACAATTCACAGAAGGCCCACCTCTGAGTCTAGGGCGACTGTGTGGCCCTACAAAATGGTGACATTTCACAAACCTGCTGCTGGTAAAACATGTATTTGGTTTTCACTTTGTCTTCTCAGGTTCCCTTTCGGTGTTGAGCTGCCTACCCTACGGACATAACCCAAAGTAAGAAAAGAGTGGTCACGAAGCTCCCTCTGATTCCCAGGCCACGGACAGGCGTCTTACATCATGTTCAGTAATGATTCCACCCCGAGCGTCAACTGTAGTGTTTGTTCCACGCACCTCCCGTGCATATCAAGCAGACATTTCAATGCCTTCAAGGGTAAATCCATAAACCTTTGGTGAAACAACTCCATGAAAGCAAGCAAGGTTAATACATTCGGGCCTTCCGCGGTAAGTCAGACTGCTGAGGAAACCCAGTTACTTCATCCTCTCCAAGTCACATGTGGCACAACTCTCTTGCTTCTTAGAAAACTGCAAAATGGGGGAGCTCCCACGGTATGACAGTAAGGCTACAGAGTGGAGACTCGAACCCCAGAAGGTTGAATCTGTAACGACCGTTGAGCCCAAGTCCTTCTAAATAACAATTAGTAACGATCACGCTGTACTGCCTCCAAGAGTGAGGACAAACTTTCTGGTCATATGAGGCAAGGATGACAAGATATACCACACTTTATCATCAAATGCAGAGGAAGGGCAAGGACAGAATTCAAGTACACAGATGAAATGGGACATGTCTTAGGAACAGAGGAAATCAAATGGGGCTGGAGAGATGGCTCAGTGGATAAAATGCACTGCAGAGACCACCTGTCTGGAACTACAGCTCTGGGAGACACAACATCCTCCTCGGGCCTCCTCTCACACCTACCCTACACAAACACGCACATACATACACACACATGAGCACATACACACAAAGACACACACACGAGCAGCAAAACGGAGAAATAAAAGTAATTTTTATTTTTTTCAAAAAGGAGAAAGTAGAAGCAGGCATTTGTACAGTTACCAACCCCAAACTGAAGATACCCAGGGGAAAATCTAGGTGTCTGTACTCAGCACATGCATTTGTTTTATTGTTCCCACAAACAACACAGTATTTAGTATAGCATTACACGACATTAGTTACTATAAATATCCTAGAATGGTCAGAAGTGTGAGCGGGTAGACACATACTATTTCTTTTTAATAAGAGTTTTATAAAAGAGACGTGTGTATTTTAGTATTCCATGGGGTTGTTTCCTAGAAACAACCGATTATATGTAATGATCGGTGGTTAGTCTTCCCAAAGCCTTAGAATCCTGGGAAATAGTAAGGCAGACAGTATTCTTTTCAAGGATGGCATGCTAGGTTACCAAGAAGTCTTAACTGAAAGGAGTAAGCCACTGTGCTCCAACCCCCACTCACTTCCCTAATGAAGAAGAACCCGAGAGCATGATGACTAGGATTCGTCCAAGGGAACTAGGAATACCACGATCAATGTGGGTCAGTGCTAAATCCTACTGTGTTAGAGGAGTTATGCTGGGCCTGGGCAAAAACAGCCAAAGAGTTGGATCTGTGTCACTCTGGAGGACTACATCTCCATGCTACCACACCCGTTCATGACTCAGGGGGACTTCCCAGGGCCCTTGGATTAACTTGTAACGTCTCCAAAGACTTAATAACAAAGTCTCCCACCGAACAGTTAAGAAAATATGTTTTCTGCTTTGCTGCTGTGGTTGACATAGCATTGAATTTCCAGGGACCCTGCTTGCTTGTAAACAAGCAGACAAAACAAGCTGTGCAAAACTGCAAGGCTGGCGTAGGCTTTCTGCACTGTCTCCTAGGCACAGCTGTACAACGAAGAGCACACACCAGTGGAACGGCAAAACACACTACGACCTGACTTTTCGGGAAAGGTGGAAGCTAGTGCTTCTGAGGGCTCACTAGGGATCACGGTGGGTACAAGATATTCTTTTCAGGAGGAATGAGCTAAGAACCAAACACACCATTCAGCTGTCTCATGCCTCATTTCTTTGGCCACCAAAAAATGTTATTCTTGAGGACCGGAATCAAGCTTTCTTTAGAAATGTGTTACGCTCCCACACACATATTAGCCAGGTACAGTGGGGACAGGAGGACTGCCATGAGCTTAAAGCCAGGCTGGGTTACATACTGAGTGAGTGCGGACTAGCCTGAGCCAGAAAGACTGTCTCAACCAAGATGAGTCTGTCACGTTATAACAGTCTGTTAAAAAAGTCTAAGGCAGTATGGGACAGTGACCTGTAAGCTTTACCTCTAAGGGTTGTGACTGAGCTCAGAGCACCCTGCCAACTCTAAAGATCAACAACAGGGAGACCGACAGGAAATTCGTACCAAATCAACGAAAGCACTATTGGTTTATAAAAGGCACGCAGGGGCAGGCACATGCCGTGTAACTTGTGAAGGCCGGCCCTACCAGAATCCACATGCTATCCAAAGCACCACAATTGATTGGTTATTAGGAATGGTCCCCAGCTGAAGATTTCAGATTATGTGTTTGTAGAGAGTAAGGTATGGAAAAGAATTCTGATTGAATGTTTAGCTTTATGGGTCCATGAATCCATTAAGAAAAATAACAACAAAACAAATGAAGTGTCAATGGGCCTCGTCACAGAAAGGAAGGCAGATGGCCCGACTTACATATGGGACTCCCAAACGGTACCTCAGAAAACTCTTGGACAGATCCAGATTTCTGTGTTGACAGCCTCCTTATCTGTCAAGAAGATAATGGCACCCACAAACCACCCACTGACCCTAAAAACTTCAAAGGTTGAAGAAAAAAAAGAAAACAAAACACTACGCAAAGAAAAGGAAAGGCTTCGTCTACGAGCAAGAAATCTTGTCCATTTGTAGGACACACGCGATATAGGATATACATGACACAGACATACCTAATGCAAAGTGTACAAGCACTTAAAAAAAAACCCCTCAACTTCCTCCCAAGACTTTCTTTCACTGGAATGACACAAAGCATCACAAAATTGGATATTCCAGGGGCTCACACTACTCTAAACTTTGCTTTGAGAAATGAAAAGCATCTGAGTCACCCAGATAATTGGTAAAATAATACCTGACATGCAAGGAGCCTCTCCTTTGGGCTGGAAGAACAGGATGAATTTTTCATTCGCATGAAGCTGCACCTCTTACGATGCAGCGATGGTTTCCAAAAGAGTGAGAAGGCTCATGGCAGTCTGCGGTGGGGCACAGGGGCACACACACCACTGTGTCAAAGGAACTTTCATTCGCCTGTGGTAAGTGTTGTCTTTCCTACTGCTCACCCAGGCCTAGCCCTGGAAGCTTCTAGCCTCCAGAGAGTCTAACCTTGGCCTAGAATGTTTTCAGCCTCTGAGACTTACTGCTTAATAAGCTCACTCTTTTTTGTTCTTACTGAGCTCTGGGCTGGCTGGTCCAATTCATTCTGGCTCAAACTCCTCTCCCAGATAACTTAGTCAACATCTTTCTGTAAATCAGTCTCTCAATCTCTCTCTCTCTGCATTGCCTCTTAAGTAGCTTCCATTTCCTCTCTCTTCTCATGACAGTTGGGCGTATCCTGTTCTGTCAGTCTTCTTTGATTGTCTCTTTCTTTTTCTGCCACTCAACTAGACATCACTTTCAAACATGGGTGCTTCCTTCTACAAAGTAACTTTACCTTCACTATTTGGAATTAAAGGCATGTGCCACCATGCCTGAACCTAAGCTTTTCTTTACTTTAAATCTGCTCTATACCAGGCTGGCCTTGAACTCAGATCTGCTTGCTTCTGTCTCCTGGATAAAGGCATGTTTGTATTCCAGCCGGATCACACAGACCTACAAGTTCTTTGGGTGTGAGCTCTTGCCAGAGCAGCCACGTTCTGAATTAAAATTCCTCTGCGGCACTGCTCCCCTGATGCTTAGAGCACAGTTGCAGAGTTATGCCTCCAATACCTACAGACAGACATGTACACCCAGCATGATCAACAACAAACCTGCAGCCACAGGACAGGGGAGGGGGCTTGCCACAGACCTGAAACAATACCGGGAGATGGAGTGACCAAAGATGAGGCAGACTGAGTGAAAGCAGCAGGTGGCTTTCGAAGGACTCAACAAGCCTCCTGCCAAGGCCTTCTCCTATATGTAGAAGGTAACATGGTTTGGTTACTGCAGGAAATTCTCAGTTCTTCAAAAAGTTACCCACTGTGTAAGCATATGACAGCAATTCTATTTCTGGAGATATACCCAAATAAGCTGTTACAGGTACTGGGAACTAAACCTGGATCCTCCGCAAGAGCAGCTCATGCCCTTTCGAAAGATCTCGAAGCCACTCTTCTGTCCCATACCCAAAGAAGTTGAAAAGAGAGACAGTGCAGGCATGCTAACGTCCAGGCAGCATTATCTGTGAGAGCCAAATAGTGGAACCATACCGACAGCCCATGAATGATAAACAGAATGGGCGGACACACATAAAAGACCATCACTGTCATAAAAAGCTCGGAAGTTCTGATCCATGCCACAGAACGGATGAAACCTGAAGACACTGACTGTGCTAATTGAAACAAACAGCTCACATAGATGTTTGAGTCTGTCTGTACGAGTTATCTAGAGCAGTAAAGTTCACAGAGAGGAGAAAATAGGCATAATGAGGGGCTGGAGGGAACGGGTAGCCTGTGTTAGGATGGTGAAAACGTTTTGAAAATAGACAGGGATGATAGATGTACCTGGTGCTATTGTATTACAGACCTAAACACAGTCAAAAAGGGAAATGTTGGGCATGGTGAGATGGTTCCATTGGTAAAATCCTGCATGTGCAAAGCACCGGAATCTGAAATTAATCCCAAGTATTCATTAAAAAAAAAAAAATCCAGGAAGGTCCCTGGAGTCCACTGGCCACTTCCAGTTTCAGTGAGAGCTCCTGTCTCAAAAGATAAGGTGGAGAAAACCTGATGTGGACCTCTTCTACATGCCTGTACAGAGTACACATGTACACAAATAAACACACATACACACCAAATTAAAAAAAAAGTTAAATCTCCATGTTCTATCTAATTACCACAGCAAAGTAAAACCAAAAGGCAGGCCAAGTTCCCTAAGCTGCTCTCACCAAGGACCAAGGCAGGCCCTGCCCATCTGTGATCCACCCTGGATGCCCTCCCCATAACCACCTGTAAGTTTCTCCTCCAGGAAGTCCACTGAGTTTATTCCTGGCAACAGCAGGCACAAGTCAATCTGGAAAGCAGAGTTCAGGCAACCTTGTGCTTCAGCGTGTGGCTTCTAGTTCCAAGAGGCACAAGTCCCTCTTAAGGGGCTTCTTTCAGAGAGGGCTAATTATCAGCATTGAAGACTATCATGGAAAGAAAACACCTAGTGGGCCGCAGAGAGGAGACGGGGTCGTTTTCTGCAGGTGTCACTGACTTCCAACCAACAAGAAGCCAGAGAGCTGGAGAGGGAGCAAGCACTCCCTGTGACGACAGTGCGTCTGCATTCTCTGCCCCTGGCCCCCTGCACAGGTCGCACTCTCTCCTGTGTCTTTAGATTAGTGACTACATTTCTCTTGTGAAAAACCTTTTCTGAATAACTGCGTTAAATACTTGCAACCATTTCTTTGGAAGTAACGTACCTGGCTAAGTATTTGTGAGATGAAGACCATAATAAAAACGACTCCCTAGAAGAAAAGTTGATCTCAAAATGTGACAAACGCCGGACGTGGTGATGCATGCCTTTAACTCTGGCACTCAGAAGACAAGAGGCAGGTGGGCCTCCTAGAGTTTGAGATCAGCCTGGCAGAAAAAGTTCAGCAACAAAATGACAATAAATAAAAAATAAACTTACAAAATCCTTTTTATACAATAAAGAGGATCAGAAAGCACATGGTGCTTTTCTACTACACATGTGCCCTCGTCATAACTAAAACACAATCCTACAGAAAGAAAAAGACCAAAAGTGGCCACAGACTTATGCATTCCTACCACGTGTGCTAAATAAGATGAGGTCTTTCTGGGAGATAAAGAAATGTGAACTATCTCTTTTTGTTTTGAGAAAGGGTCTTACTTAGGCCGGCTGGCCTTGAACCTTTGACCCTCCAGCACCCCCCCCCCCCCCGTGCGGGTATCCTATGCAATCATCACCATACCTGGCTCAGGTTGTGCTGAGGATAGAACCCAAGACTTCTTGCATGCTAAACAGCAGTCTACCAACTGGACTTCATCTCTATAAAGGCAAGTGCATCCTTCAAAGAAAACACAGGGATGGAGGCCAGACACTCAAACAGTAAAACAATCTCATAAACTCTTATAGAAACATTTTAGAGATGGGGAGATGGCCAAGTGGGGTTCAGTGCTTGTTAGGTAAACAAGAGGTCCTGAGTTTGATCCCCAGCACCCATGAAAGGAAGCAGAGGATGGCTGTGTGCTGCCTGTCATGCCAGCATCGGGGGCTGGAGACAGACAGATCCCAGGTGTTACGTGGTAAGCTCCAGGTTGAGTGACCATGTCTCAGAATCAGGTGGAAAGTGTACGTCTGAGGTCAGCCTCTGGCTCCAGATGTACATGCAGCACGTACCCACTCATACGCCACCCACACATTAGCAAATGAACACACAGAAAATGCTATTTTAGACAGTTAAAAGAGCTGTAACTTACACACACACACACACACACACACACACACACACACACACACACACA
>NW_026594462.1:2769185-2796815 GCF_907164565.1 Psammomys obesus
ACACACACACACACACACACACACACACACACACACACACACACACAGAGTGAGCGAGCGAGCACAAGAGAGAGGGAGCTCAGTGGTTAAAATCACTGGTGGCTCCTCCGGAGGACCCTGGTTCAGTTCTTAGCCCCAAGATGGCAGCTCACAACACTCTAACTCAAGTTCCAGGGGCATCTACTGCCCTCTTCTGGCTCTCCTGGGCACTGCACACACATGATGCACAGATATACAGGCAGGCAAAAACATCCAGGTACTTAAAAATAAGAAAATTATGTCTTAAGTCATCTGAAAGAACTGGGTGATAAGTTAACAAACAGAAAAGTTAGAAGCAGCACCTGCAGGAACCCTTCCACCTCCGCAAAGAGCCAGCTTTATGCACCTCACTCTCCGTGGCCTCTACACCCAGAGACTGGGGTCAAAACACGGATGAGTTTTGCATTCTGTTCCACAGCGACAGTTGTTCTTTGCTAAGACTTATTTATAATTTAATTCCCTCGATGGTTCTAAAAGCAAGGGAAGAAATAGTTTCAAACAAAAATCATTATTTATACAGCTGGCGTTTCCATTTTTGTTAGAAAAATTAGAAGGAAAAAAATGTTTGGTCAGAATTTTAGATAAGTTTTGAAGGTTTCACAAGACCTCATACTATCAACTTCTGACTCCCTCTTATACCCCTCAACATTAACTAGGGAAACCTCCAAATCAACCAAAATTCATGAAAATTTGTTTGGGGGGGTAATTTCCAAATTAAAATAGTTCAGTTAAAATCACAGTGTGATACTAAGTTAGTTTTTGCTTGCAAACAAGTAACTTGCCTGTATAAGTAACAGGAGCCAGTCACTCAGGCCAGGACCTACAAAACAGTGAGCAAGAGAGACATCTGGAAAGTATCTGATTCCGTTGATTCACTCCTAAACTCACTCTGTGTCCACTTTACCCAGACTGGAGTTAATCCACAGAAAAACTAGAGTGTAATTCTCAATTCCTACTCTGTATCCACAGCCACACCTAAGAGCCGTTTTAAAATGGCGGCCGTCACAAGCCATTACCGACCCATCATCCCTAGCAAGGAGTGTGTTGGGATTTCCACAGTGTAAATGAAGTGGCTTTCATCTTCTGAATGCAGTTATCAAAAATACACACATGCCAGGAGTGGCGTGTACCTTCAGCCAGAGTGATCTGTGAGTTCGAAGCCAGCCTGGTCTACAGAGTGAGTTCTAAGGTCTACACAGAGTTGCTAGACAGCCAGGGCTATAGGGAGACCCCGGTTCAAGCCTAACAAAGTGAAGTAAGACAACAGTGCACGTCTGCCAAGGGAATGACGAATTAGAAGAAGTGTATGGTTGAGACGGAGACAAAGGCTGCAAGAGAAATACCATAACTGCCAACATGTAGACTTCCATAGGGGGGGAAATACTGTGTAAACATACATACAAAAAAAAAAAAAAAAAGGAAGAAGAAGAAGACAACGACGACATGGTGAGGTATGTCTGCATCTAAGTGCTTGGAAGCCAGAGACAGTAGGGAGTTCAGGGCCTACCTCCCATGCTAGGGAAGTTTAGAGGTAACCCAGGCAACATGAGAACTGATCACAAATAAGAAGCAGAAATACAAACAACGTGAGAGAGGGAGAGAGAGGGACAAAGACCAAGACTGAGTGAGCACTCGACCATGTGTTTTTGGTGGACCAAAGACAAGGGAATGACACCTTCCTGCCTGCTTGCCATTGCTTTCAATTTTATAAAGCCCTTCTTCATGGCAAAAGAGAAAAAAGTTCACGAGTGTTAGGACTCCCATTTCATGGATCAAGAAAACAAGCGCCCACAGATGTACTCAAGCAAAAGCTAATGTCAAAGCTGAAACTTGAACTCAGGGCTTAGGATCCAAGTTTGGTGTCCTTTTCCATCACGCCTCATTGGACGCTAAAGTTAACTTAAAGCAAATAAAAACGATCGTGTTGCCCAGCCACACCTGCGGTATTCACGATCATGAATAGCCTGAGCCACACATGTCATTAAATAAATCTTACAACCAAGGAGAGCTTGGGTGCAGATGGCAGGAGAGGGCGGGGATGAAGAAGCTCTGGCTGGCCCCAAGCAAGCATTTTCTGCTGGACTTGTTACCAAACTAGCAGAGTGAAGGAGACAGGAAATCCCGCAAAAGTGGTGTTAGTTTTTCCTTTGGATCCTAGAGGCTTTTGCTCCAAAGTTTGCTCAACGAAAATAGCTGTTACTTAAGGTCAGCAGAACAATCTACCAACGCTAAAGGAACAAACTACTTAAAAAACAAAATAACCCCCCCTAATTTTAGTGTTTTCTGTAGAGGGCTGCATTGTTTCTTTGTATTTCCGACCTTGACTGACTTAGGCCAGTTTTCATGCCCTGAAGTGGATCGTGAATCAGAATGGCTCCTATCTGCATCAAAAACCGAAACACTATTTCTGAGGCTGGTGCTGTCATGCCACCAGCTATCAAACCGAGTCGAAATGACGGTCACCGGGAGGAACTGCTACTGCCCAGTGTTCTAGCAAACCCTATTGGTGAACCAACTGGGCCTTCTTTTTCTCATCTGGGCACACTCGGTGTGTGCTAGAATGTGTACATGTGTGCTCCAGGGAGGCCGGGGGCGGGGGGCGAGCTGAAGTTGCAGGCACTTTTAGCCGTGCCTGGCTTTTTACCCGGCTGCCGTGGATTCAAACTCAGGTCCTCGCGCTGGCACACCAAGCACTTTCACCCACTGACCCACCTCTCCAGCCCCAGAGGCCAGCTTTCAGTTCTGAAAGATTTCCCACTCCGTAAGGGGACCCTGACCCTCTGCTTACCCACGGCTCTCCTTATCAGAACTGCAGCTGAACTGCTTAAGCAATAAGCAGTGGGGATAGTCCCTCGGTCTTTATGGCCCTGTTCTTGCTTGAAACTCACAAGGCAGCCCTGGCTGGCCTCTACCTCACAGAGATCCATCTGCCTCTGTTGGGATTAAAGGCATGAATCACTGTGGCCTGGCCGGGGACTTCTAAGGGAGGGAAACAGGGCTCCTACTGTGGGAAGCCAGCTAGCAAACAGGGCTGCAGCCTCTAACAGAATCACTATCTTAAGCATGCTAAGACTCAAGCATTCCTCTTAGTTTGAAAAGTTCTCTTTTTCTTTGAGCATGTTGGAAGGGACCAGAAAGCCGGGAAAGACTATAATAAAATAGCAATTATTGTTATTATTATGTATATACCCAACAAAGAGCTCATTCCTGCCTCCCCTGTCATACTAATTATTGTCTGCCCAGCAAGTCAATGCTTATCACCCCACCCCCCTTTCCCTTTTAAAAGAACAAAATGGATGGTAAGATCTTTGCCTTTTAATCATCCTTTTTGTCATCCTGGATTTTGTTTGCTTATTTAAGATGGGGTCCCCCTCCCCCTTGCACTAGGGAGGCAAAGGCAGGCGGATCTCTCACTTTGAGGCCAGCCTGATCTACAGAGTTCCAGGACAGCCAGAACTTCACAGAGAAACCATGTCACAAGGGGGGAAAAAAGTGAAGGGAGGGCAGGTCCTCTCTGCTTCCCTAGTGTTCCCTTCTATTATTCTTAATCGATTTGATCTCACTATCAAGCTAAAATAGCAAAGAGTAATACTCAATCCTCTCACAGCAGGCAGTCAGGATTGGCTGCTTTTTTTTTTTTTTTAAACTTGGTTTTGGGCATGTTGTAACCAACTGGGGCCTCACGCTCCACCTCTGTAAAATGGATACACCACTTAATGGCTTCAAAGAACAGCTGCTGGGAAGAACAAATAAACCCAGAGGGACCTTGCTCAGTTCAAAGCCACACCTATCTGCAACTGGTGCCAGGGGTCCTGGCTCCTGCACCGGTTACTGTGCCACCATGCCTTCTTCGATGCCAGGGCCTGCAGCAGGTCACCCTCTAGAAGACTCCATGGATACATGAAGGCACCTAGTGAGTCAGAAGACTGAGGTGCCACATGGGGAAATTAAGTACTATACATCTTCCTTCTGGCACCACGATATCACAGTTTCTAATTAAGCCACAAATCACGGTGTCTTCAAGTTCAGAAATTCTTAGATCTCAGAGATCAATCCTCCCCTAATTACATGCATCACAAATTGTTAAGTACCCAGTCCACGGTGTCTTGGCTCCTGGTGTTAGTTCACCAGAATTTAAGCCATGACTCCCACATGGGCGCTCTGTTTGAGAAGACAACATTGACTTGCTCATAGTTATTTTCCTTTAATAAATTCTTGCCACAAGTGGACCGAGGCTGTTTTTAATTAAGCTCTTAACCAAAAGATCATCTGGAAAGCTCTGTCCCTCCCACAAGGCAGGACAAGCTTGTTTTGACCAGCTGTCCTAGATCCTTCTGCTCCTTCATCAAAGCCTGGATATCCTGTGGCAGTCCCGATAAGCTGAGCAGCCCTCCCCCCCCCATCCTAACTCTATCATTATAATCCACTCTGCAACTGGCAGGCGTGGGAGGGACCCACAGCGGTGAGGGGGGCGCATTTCCTAGAGGGAGCTTCACTGGCAACACCATTCTACACAGACGTACCCCAGATTTGGGTCTCAAGTATTCCAGGCTGCCCCTGAACTTCTGATCCTATTTGATCCCAAGACATATACCACCGAGCCTGTTTCTGCGGTGCTGTGGATTGAATGCAGAGCTTCCTGGGTGCTAGGCAGTCAGTGCACCAGTGGAATGAGGTACATTCCAGCCAGTTCCCTTCTGGCTGTCTAGTAGAGGCTACGGCAGTGTTCTAGGCCTAATGTTTCTACATACTGAGAAATAAAACACACCAAGGAAACGCTCTGTATGGAAGCAGCTATTCAAAGCACCGAAAAGGCTGTGTGTGATGAAGTAACGCCCCTGTTCGACGCACAGGTCCAGCAGGAGGTCCAAAGAACTCCTGTAGCTTTAAAACTGTAAAACCATGTTGAATGGATGCAGTATCTCAAGACAGTGGCAGCATATGAAATGAGACCTGAAAAGACTTGCACAGATAAAGAAGTCACTAGTTCCCTTAATTCTACTATGGTTTATTACTTATATTCAAAATGGAAGGAAGGGCTACATCAATTACATAGTATATACATATCCAGCATGGTGAGACACACTTACAATCCCAGCAGACAGGGAGCTGAGGCTGGAGGATTACTGCAAGTCTAAGGCCACCCTGGAATTCACATAGTGAGTTCCAGGCCAGCCAGGCCAGGCCACATGGACAGACCTTATCTCAGCAAATAAAACAGAATGGGTGCTTTCTGGAATTCTGTCCAAAGATGACCTGTTTAAAACCTAGCCTTTGAAATTCTTTCTGAGGCTCTAAAGGTCTGATTCCATCTTATTTAAGTTTTTAATGTTAAAATTTAACAGGAAAGTTAAAATGTCATGTCAGTACTCAGATAAGATTTTCATATGCTTTTGTTCCTCTTGACTCTACGTACGTCCTGACTACTTTTATGTCAACTTGACACAAGTTAGAGTCATCAGAAATGTCATCTCAATTGAGAAAATGCCTCATAAGACCCAGCTATTAGGCATTTTCTTAACTAGTGATTAATAAGAGGGCCCAGCCCATTGTGGGTGGTGCCATCCCTGGGCTGCTGGTCCTGGGGTATACAAGAAAGTGGGCTGAGCAAGCCATGATGAAAAAAACCAGTAAGCAGCACCCCTCCATGGCCTCTGCATCAGCTCCTGCCTCCGGGATCCTGCCTTGTTTGAGCGCCTGTCCTGGCTTCCTCTGATGATGAACTATGAGATGCAAGTGGAAGTCTTTCCTCCCGGTCAGAGTGTCTCATCACCGCAATAGTAATCCTAACTGGCACAACATATTATTGTTTTGCTTCCAAGAGTGAATTTAAAGTTTTACTTATTTTTATGTGCAAGGGCGCTCTGCCTGCATGGATGCTTTCATTCACCTAGCAGATAATAATGGAACACTGAGAAGGTGTCAGCGAAGCTAAGATTTTGACTTTCGATGGTGAATGACAGCCCAAAGCCTGACGCAGAGTGGATGATAGCAAAAGCTCTTCTCAAGTTTCACTAGTGATGACAAGCCACTAAGGTGCGAGGCAAGGCTGCAAGGCTGCTCCAGATAGAGGGGACAGGGGGTTCAATGACCCAGGGCAGGATGCAAGTTGGCAACAACTACAAGGCGTCCTTGGACAATTTTCCATCATGGACACTTTTCTTAAGCTTTAAGTTCCTTGTTCGTAAAATCCCTGTTTAACATACCGTCATAAATGCCCCAGGTCTCTTCCAGGTCCCAAACAAGCCTGTTCACTGCCCCTTCTATCTTCTGCTCTATCATTCACCCTTCACCCTGCAGGCCACACATACACAGATGTATGTGAGGATTTCTGAGCCAGAGTTGTTCCAAAAATCATGAAACTCAACCACGACCACCACATACCCTCACCGTTTCTTTATATGCTCAATACCGTGGAAGCAAAGTTCCCTCTAGAGCTCTAAGCTCACTGTCACATGGCCTGTCTCCAGAGACTTGTGTTCTGTACAGGTGTTATACTTCTCTAGTTTGGCAGCAGATCTCCTTCGAGGCCCTCCCAGACCAGAGCATTTGGAGTACAGGGGAACTTGATGGCTACCTAGGGGCACCTTTTCTCTTATTTCAGACCCATTTGAAGACTCCTACAGCAGGTCAATTTCAGATAAAGTAGAAAGTTTTGTGAAACTTCTACTCTCAAAGCCAAGTAATTCCACTGAAAAGCCCAAATTGTCTTCACAGGTGTTAGTATGAAGTGAACTGTGGCCCCACAAACCCATATGCCGAAACCCTAACCCTGGCACCTCAAAATGTTACTGTATTTGGAGACAGCGCCTTTAAAGAAATGAAGCTGTAAAATAAGGTCTTCGGCGCAGGTTGTAATGCTATACGCCTGGTCTGTATGAAAAAGATACAGTAAGAGCACCTGTGTACAGAGAGAGTCGCTCTGGGAGCACACAGCCACCTGAAAGCCAAGAAGACGCCATGGCCTTGGACTTTTGGTCTCTGGAATGGCCGGAGAGTATATTTCTATTGTTTAACTGGAACCTACCCCAGAAAGCAGGTGGTCATGTAGGGGAATATGGACAAGAGATAGAGAACAGTGGCTTAATTCTGCTAAGGCTCCCCAGGAAGTGCTCAAAATGCAATCCTAAATAAATGACACTCATTCATCCAATGGCTTGGCTTCTGCTCCTCCAGGGTGAGAGGCTGTTCCTGAGACATCAACTGTCCTGACTTATAGGGTGTTGTGGGCAGGCAGGGGACCCAGGAAACTGCTGGTGAGACCACTAGGCAGTTGAATACCATGTACACCTGATGGCAGAACCATCAACACAACCGCAGCTTGCACAGGGCTGCCTGGAAAAAGAAGTGAGCCAATGGGGACATGCTGCGGAACCAGAGAGAATGTTAGGTCAGTAGACAGCTCACAAGGGCCAGAAACACCTTCAAGGTCACAGGAGCTAGCAAGGTTCTTCAGTGGCCTCATTCTGTGCGTGGTGTATGCATATGTAGGCCACAGGTCAACATCAGGTGTCTTTCTCGATTGCTCTCCACCTTTTTATATACATTTTAGTATTTAATCTCTCTGTGTACTTCGATGAGCATGTGAGGGCCAGCTCACAAGAGTCGATTCTCTCCTTCTACCAAACTTGGGTCGTCGGGCTCAGAGGAAGTGTCTTTTACGTGCTGAACCACTCTGCTGGCTCTCCACCTTATTATGATCTTTAATTTGTGGGGCTGTTTTACCTGCCTGTATGTCTGTGGACCATGTGCATGCCTGAAGAGGCCAGAAGCTGGTCTGGAACTGGAGTTACAGATGGCTGTAAACAGCCACGTGGGTGCTGGGAATCAAACCCAGGTCCACTGGAAGATCGAGCAGACGGTGCCTCTACCTTGTATTTTGAGACAGAGTCTCATTGAGCCTGGGGAGACTGGCAGCCACTAGGCCCTTGAGATTCCAGTGTTTCTAATGGGATTATAGACATGCTGGTTTTAAGGATCCGAACTCGGGTCCTTATGTGTGTAAATGTATATATATATATATATATATACACACACACACACACAAACAAGCGTTTTAGCCACTGAGCCACCTCCCCAGTCCCACCCCCACCAGTGAACTTGTTTTAAAATCACAACAATGTAAAGATGCTGGAGGCAGCCTGTAGGTATGGGTGTCCTTACCCTGATGAGTCCTGAAGAACATTACATCTCTACATTCTCATTTTCAGCAGATTTCTGTGAATTGTCTTTGTGTGTGTGTGTTGTGTATGTGCATTTTCTACAGCAAATCTCTATGCCACCATTTACCTTTTCTACTTGTTAACTGATCCTCAAGACTAAAATAAAATCTATTATTCATGAGCAACATGAAGGTTTTAAGTCCTGTCTCGTTGCCTCACTGGACCTCTAAGGAATCCCTGAAGTCACCCATGAAAAGGATTCTCTCTCTTCTGGCCAGCTTTGCCTCTGGAAAGGAGGTGTGGGTCAAATGTGGTGTCCCTGGATGTCACAAAGGGCATTACTAACCCAGGTAGTGATTCCCTCGATGTATAAAACATTCCCTTATGAGAAGAGGGAGGGGGAGGGCGCTCATGAAATATTAGAAGCTTGACTCAGGAGAGGTCCCTCTCTGAGGCCATCTAGGCCAGGAACTACTGGAAAAGAGGAGATTCTTTGGTGGACCTGCCTGTAAGTTGCACAGGGAATTCCCGGGATGCGGCTCCTGAGTCATGACCCAGGCTGGGGTGGGTTCCATGGTGCCGCTGCCTGAGCCTCCTGTGTTCCCGAAAGTCACCTCTCACTCGCACTCCTTTAAATCAGCTCAAATTGGTTCACCAAACTAGATTTCGAGGGCATTGCTTTTTGGTTTGGTGTCTTTGCTTGCCTGGAGGAGGCAGGCATTTATTCACGCCTTCCCAGGAAGTCACACCACGTCTGTTTATTTGAGCTACATTGTGAAACAAACGAATGCAACCATAGAACACATTTTGTAAATCACTTTCAGAAATTATTTCCTTCCTTATGGCAAGTAATTACTTGAGATGTATTATTTAACACTTTGTAAAGTGCAGTATCAGAGATGAAGTTATGCCTGGAGATGTTAAGGATGGGTGGCAAAATGGGTGTGGTGGCATGTGACAGTAATCCCAGCGCTGGGGACAGAAGGAGGCTCCTGGGACTTGCTGGCCAGTAAGCCTACCTGAACTGGTGAGTTTCAGGTTTGGGGACAGGTCCCGACTCACTGAGATGGCCCAGTGGTTAAGAGCACTGTCTGCTCTTCCAGAGGACCTGGGTTCAATTCCCAGTATCCACATGGCAGCTCACAACTGTCTATAACTCCAGTCTCCAGGTATCTGACACTTTTGTACTAATGCACAAAAAATAAACTTAAATAAATTTAAACACACACACACACACCAAAAAAAATGATAGAGAAATTGAATGGATGCCAGACCTCAGCCACTGGCCACCACATGCAAGTGGGAGTCCAAATACCACAAGTATCACCTCCTCCTCCCCCAGGTTCCCTCCCTGAATCTGTGTAAGCATCCTCTACTGGTTTCACAGGATCCCTCCAGGAATCATCTTACAAGCACAATGCTTTCTGCTGTAACACAATGTCAGGAACACTCGTTCTGTTCATGTCTCCTACCCAAAGAATCCAATGTCCTTTCCATCCAATCTGCGCCCCACCAAGCACTGTGACCATAAATTCGGCAGTTTAATGTGTGACAGCAAAGCCAGCATTGTTCTTCCCCACTGTTCGCCGTTTAACAGACAGGCTGGTTTTTACTGTAGATTGCAGCAAACTCAGCACAGTTGGTTTGGTTTGGTTTTTTGTCTTTGTAGGTTGAGAACCTCCACCTTTTTGCACGAAGAAAGCACTTCACAGCTTCTCTTTGGCAAATCTGAGTTGCCGCAATCACTACGTTTGTGCTTGAGGCCATTATTAAGTCATGTGGGTTTCTTGAACACAAATACTGTGAAAGCAATCAATCTGCTAAGTAGGATGACTCAGTAACTCATGGGTGAGTAGCTCCTACAATGTCTACACGCTGGATGAAGGGAAGAACTACAGCCAGAAGTGGCACTTTATCGTTGATGCCTCTCATTAAGAGCATACAATTTAACTCAGGAAAAGTACTTATTTTGATTATGTCCCATTTAATACCCTTAGTTGACCAAGGGCTGCTAAAAATCCAGAAAGCCAAACCGTGACTTCAAGGGAACTACTGTACTGACATCTGAGGCCAGGTAACTCATTTATTGCAAGGAGGAATTGCCCTGCCTATGTTAGCTTGTCTAAATATATTGAACTCCACGGGTCTGATACTAGTAGCAGCTCCCATACCCAGTTATGACAATCAAAAATATCTGTAGACAATGTCAATTTACCTGAGGGGCAAAACCATCCCCAAGCTGAGCACAAATGTTCTAGGAGGACCACTGCTGCCTTTTATTTGCGTTACCAATCAAATGTTCCCAAGGTCCTAGACTAAAACAAACAAACAAACAAACAAACAACAGAGCAGTGGGGCTCAAGACATGGCTTAGTGTTTAAGAGTACTTGCTATTCATCCAAAGGACCTGGGGTCAGTTCCCAGCACTGATACGACAGCTCACAACCATCGTCAATGCCAGTTCCGGGAAATCTGACAGCCTCTTCTGGCCTCTGTGCCAATCACGCACATGGTGTACACACATACACACAGGCAAAACACCCATACATGTAAAATTGAGAAGACAGTCGGGAGACTGCTTTTGACATCACTCTCTTGTTCATCACAGCAAGAGCCAACTTTATGGACCCTACCTTTTGTTTTGGTTTGGTTTTTTTGGAGACAGGGTTTCCCTATGTAGCCTTGTCTGTCCTAGACTTGCTTTGTAGAACAAGCTGGGATTAAAGGCATGTGCCATCACACCCTGCTTATACATCTTTCTTTTTTTAAAAAAAAAAAAAAAGTGTGGTCATGTGTGTAGATGCACTCATGCATGTGTGTGCGCACGCACATGCCTGCAGAGGCTAGAGGACCATCTGAGGTACCAGAGTTTCCACTTCCTTTGAGACAGGGTCTCTGTCTGACCCAGAGCTCACTAAGTACTTAGACGAACAAGCCCAATATCTATCTATGTCTGTTTACCCAGAGCTGGGATTACAAGTATGCACCAACCACTACCCTTGGTTTTTTTGATATAAGTTCTGGGGCTCAATCATTGCTCTTGCAAGGCTTTACTGACTGGGCTACCCCGCAGCCCTTTGTTTATCCGCTCGCACCCCGTTTTCTCCAGTCCACCTCCTTTCACAATAGGTCATCGATGGTCCCACATTACAGACTTGCCCAGCTCCCACAGTATGTAAGATCTTAAACCAGAAAGACCCTGAAGTCCAAGGCTAACCTCCTCTTTGGGGACGGAGCGTCTGCTTCTGACCTTTACCCCTCTCCTCACCTGCAACTCCAAAATAGGATTTCAGTACTTCAAAGCCTCACGAAGAATGGAGGCATTCAGTGAGGCATTCTATGTATGGAGGCATACATAGAGTTTGGCTAAGTCAGTCAATAGAGTACTGGTAAGGCATTAAATCTTGGGGTTACAAAGGTTCATTGGGAATGGCTGTAAGAAAGAGACACCAGGAGAGTTTGGGATTCCTATTACATAAGAGATGTCACCAGCTTGAAGTTAATTCATGAGGCAGCAGACACTGCTCCCTACTTCATCACAACAAAACCCAACACGGTGCCTCGTGGGGAACTGTAATTCTCAGGAAGCGCCAGGCCTATTGCTCCATTTCCTTCCTTCAACATCTCATTTCAGAAGCTACTGGAAGGTGGCTCGAATGCCAATCATCCAGACTCTCTGAAAAGGAAAATGTCTCGCCCATCATTTCATGAAGCCACATTTAGATTCTAGGTCTAATTTCAACAGATATCAGCATAGCTTAGCTACAGTTACAGTGGACAGATCATTTGTCAAGAATGGAAAAAGCCAGGATGCCAGGGCAGTTGTGTTGGGGGAAGGGAGGATGGGAAAGACATGTCAAGTACGAGTAAAGCCCTTGGGGGGAGCGAGGGCCCAGCTGGCTGAGCCCAGGTCAAGACTCCAGGCACACAGGGCCCAGCAGTCACCGCGGTGCAGCCCTGGAAGCTGACCTGTGCCCATAATGCCCGTGTGAGGCTGAGAATGGCAGATAGCCTAGCCCCGACTGCTGGCACGAGAAGCATGTTAACAACACAACACTCACTCCTGTCCTCAGTCTAGAAGGAAACCATCTAGGCTTTCATAAAATTAGGAACAGTCATGCAGTAAATGCAAGAAGGATTTAATTAGGAGCCTTCTTTCTATTTGTTAGTGCTGGGATTAGACCTAGGATTTTGAACAGGTCAGGCCCCTAAGGAACTCTACCAGAGCTGCATCCCTAGCTCCTGGTTCCTTCAACAGTATAGACAAAAATCAATTAATATGTATTGATAAATAAGAGAATAACGCAAAACCACGTTTTTATAAATGCTATGAAATTGACTTAAGTGCTGACATTTAACTGTTGATAAAACATGCAGTAAAAGACATTGGATATGGGGCTAGAGAGCTCTGCCACCGTGAGGAACTTAGTTCAAATCCCCAGGTAAAGCTGGACTTGAACCTGTCTGTCTAAATCCCAGTAGCCTATGGTGAGACAGGGACAAAGGCAAGAGGATCACCAGAGACCCATGACATGAGTACCTGTGAGTGCATGCGTGCTCAGACACACACACACACACACACACACACACACACACACACACACACACAAACACACACTTTCTGAAAACAAGACAAGTAAACTTAAATAAATACACCACATACACACAAACCAAATTAGCCAAACCAAATACACACAAAAAGCCCACTAACTGTCTCACCATCTCCATTCTAGGGCATGATGTTTCAGCACTGTTACTCTGCTAGATGCCTTAAATTATAATTCAAATGGACTGATGGTCAGAGGCCGCTCTCTGGGTCCAGTTTACACACACAATCAATATATTACTACTAATAAATAGGATTACTTCCAAGTCTGATGGGAGCTCACTGAGTCTTGTTAGGGAGTCAGTTTCAAAGGTCCCCAAAGAAAATCACTTTCCTGATGCTCACCCATGAACAGCCAGCAGAAAACACTAGAGTGAGTAAGACTCAAGGGGTTATCCTACCTGGTGAGAGGGGAGGCTTCCATCGTGCCCAGCCTGAAGCCAAATCGATAGGAACGTGGCCCAACACATAATTTTAAACTTACACAGACCATTATAACCATTAAAAAAAAGTCTGATTATTCAGGAATCTCACACCCTGTGCCTGATTGCACTCATCTCCCATCTTTCCCATGTCCAGCCCCCACTTCCGGTAATCCCCTCCCCAAAGTCCATTTTATGTGCTCTACCTATCAACTGGAGTATGACCCAATTCCTAGTGGCCAGCCCCCAAAGGGAGGATTAATCTTTCTCTGCCTGTTGTCAGCACCAGAAGCTATCAACGGAGGAGAGCCCTGGGGTAGCTGCCACCACCACTACAGTGTGCAGGCCAGCAAGGGCTGGGGCCAGCTCTCTCTCAAGAGACAAGCATGGTCTCAGGTGCTTAGACATGCCACTCACATTGGCATAGCTCTCCAAGGCGGCAAAGCATGAGGACATCAGCAAGGCATTGTGAGTTTCAAGCTTTATCGCGGTCTGGGGTGGCAGCATGGAGTGGACCACAGACAATAACCATGGCCTCCAGAAGCATCGTGGATCATGCTGGTCTTCCCAGGAGGTCCAACCCATGGAGTGAACCTTTCCTCATCTCAGGCCTCCATTGTTGCCCAGAGCCAGGGGGTCCCTTGGCCAGGCAGCAGGTCTGGAGCCGAGTCTGTGTCTGCATAAGCTCCAGGGTACTGTACACCATTCCAACGACCCTACGAGCCAATGACAGCATCAAGACTTCAGTCCTCTCTCACCTGTCACCACCATCACCTGCCTCTTTCCCTAATGCACGCACCACTCAGATTTCCAAGCTCTCCTACCTCTCAATCACATTTGTTCACTGTAGTGGTGCTTGGGTGTCTTCCGGTGCTTGATTTGAGCATCTTTTAAAATAACCTGATTTCATAGTTCTTGAGTGTGAGCTATGTAGATGACAGGCTGCATCATCTTCTTGTGCCCCCCCCCCCCCCAGGGTTGTGTACACGTCTCCTCTGGCCAGAATGTCTAAGGATGTTATTACCTTTGTGGTGTGGTTATTCTTTAGTTCCCGTGGGTATTGGACCTTGCTGTGGTCCCAGATCCAAAGATGCTAAGTCCTTCAGCAAAATGGCGTCCTACTGGCTTTTCTCTTCCACACACCCAGTGCACTTTATTCATCCTTACACTCTTTCCGACAATGCTAATGTACTTGTTACTCTGCTGCAGTAGTTCTCAACCTTCCCAGCGCTGTGACCCTTTACCAGTTCCTCATGCTGTGGTGATCCCCAACCACAAAATTACTCTCACTGACACGTCATAACCATAATCTTGATTCTGTTACAAATCACAATGTAAACAAATTTTTGTTTTCTGATGGTCTTAGGCAATCCACGTGAAAGGGTCACTGTCCAGGCTGAGAACCTTCTACATTGTTTAGAGGGTACAGACAAGAAGAAAAAGAACACAGCTGCCTGTGTTCAGTGCAGATAAACTTAAAAGTATATTGTATTCCTGGCTGAATTTACAGGGGGAGAAGCTGTGGCTATGGAAGTCTGTCTTCTAAACCACAGACCTACCACTCTAAGAGGGCTGGGGAGTGGAGGGAGTGCCAAACAGTGGCACAAAAGCACCTGATATCTCACATTAAGCAAAAATAACACAAAGGCCATAGGGGACGGAAGAAGGGAAAAAGAAAAAGTCTAAACAGAGAGGGGAGAGAGGAGTGGGGGAATAGTGATAATACATGTGCCCTGTGATCCCAAAACACACACACACACACACACACACACACACACACACACACACACACAGAGTCATGTGTATACAATAACATTTAGTTAGTGAGACCACTTATAGGCAATGATGCCCTAAGACCAAAACAGACCTAAAAAATTCTTATGACATGGTAGCTGTGGTAACCCGCCAGCACAATGACAGTACTGACACTGACGTAAACAAACCCATGTTCCAGTCACAACAGCAGGGACACCTGCACAATTATGGACACACACAGTATTTGATAATGAAAATAGATCGATTACCTACTGACTTAGATGTTTTCCACATTATACCTCGTGTGTGTGCGTCTTGATGTGTGAGGGTACATGTGAAAACCAGAGATTAACCTTAGGGGGAGCTCCACCTTGTCTTTTGAGACAGGGTCTTGCATTGGTCCCAGGGGCTCACTGATTATGCTGGGCTGGCAGGCCAATGTGCCCGGGCGATCCTATCTCAACTTCCCCACAGCCGTATGCGATACCACACTTAATTTTTTTTTAAGTTCCTCATATTGTGCACATGCACTTTAGCCTCCGCCATAATTATACCTCTTATTAATAATTCAGGTGTAGCCCTACTTACATGGTGACCAAGTCTTCTGACTGCACAAGAAGGCCACAGCTAGTGATGGTCTTACGTCCTCTACATTGTTAAGGACACTCAGTAATGTTCAGCAATGGCAGTGTCACCCGATGACACATTTCAGAATCCACAATGGCAGCGACAGCAGCGGGGGCAGTGGCAGCAGTGTTAGTTTGTGCCGTGTGCGACGAATGATAGTGTCCTCATTAGTAGTTGATGGAGGGCTATTTGTGGCTATCCAATGTAGCACTATTTAAAATAGTAAAAGCTAGAATCAAAAATAACAGAAATCAAGTAGGCATAACTAAATACCTTCTGGCATATCCCATGAGTCGCCATCAGAAGGAGTAACAAACATCAGTATACGCTGATAAGGAGAAGCATCTGCATAGAGTACAATTTGCAAGCCAGTTTATATTCCCTTTGTATTTTAAAATCAGTTGTACTTTTATAAAAAATACATATTTGCAAATGGATATGAAATGGACAGACACAAAATTTTATTGTGGTCTAAAGGTATTTTAGGACTAAAGGTATCTTAGAATTTTACTCCACTTTCTACTTTCTGATTTAAAAAAGAAATGTCCTAAAACTAAGTATGTTCTATCTAAACAAAGTCAGCGTTCCCCATCAGTGATGGACGTGGACACCTCGGTCAACAACTGTATCCACATGTTCCTTGGTCAACGTCCACCTCCAAGGCCCACTCCAGAAAGGCGCCACCATAGCAAAACAATTCTAATGGGGCCGTTCAACTTGTTTATTCTTCCTCTGATAAGCATGAAAATATCTGTAATTGTCCATTTGGCAGTAGTATTTCCTGAGGTAAATTAATAAGTATGCATTTTAAGTTTATCAGCCTTTGGAACTGATTAACACAAAGCAATCTCCCAGAACAATACACATCATTTCTGGGCCAGTAAGGTGGGAGAAGGACCTCTTCCAACAGCCGTCACTCCCTCCCAGGCACAAAGATCACAGGAGACCGCCTTTCTTAAAAGGACAGCCAAGTGATGGCATTGTCACTCTATTGCTCATATAGCAGAAGAAATGGAAACAAGACTCCAACCAACGACAGGGCTCAGCAGCCCTGAGTCATCTCCCAGACCCACAAGACGAGAACCAACTCCCCCAAATTACCCTCTAACACCCTTCACACACAAGATACACACACACACACACACACACAGAAACTAAACAGATATAACTGACCTAAGAGTTCACCCCTTTCATAATCCAATCACTAGGTTCTAACAAATATTTATGAAACTCACTGATGCTAAGACAGTTTGGCCCTATTTTAATGTCTTTTCAAGAGGACAGGACTCCACGTTCGGGCCCCAGGGCTGGCTCCAAGAAGAGCGGTAGTGCTGAATCAAACTAGAGTTTCATAGGTGGTGGGTGTCAAGGGGCCACCTTTGCTCTACAGAAAAGCAAACTGAAAAGCCAAGGCGAGAAGCTGATCCTTATACAGTGCAACAAGTCAGGAAGCAAGAAATGATTACCACCTGCCTTCCCTTCACGGGCCCTGTGGTAAAACCAACCACAGATGGCAAACTTCAACCTACTGCTGTGGCCAAAAGTTATTTGAGCGCAAGGTGGGCAGAAAAAGAGGAAACGCCACCAGCAGAGAGACCATTTTTAGAGAAATGAACACACCTGGACCATGACTACCTTTCCTATGCTCAGCCCGGACTGTCTTTGTTCAAAAACAATGAACTCGGGGTTCCAAACATGCCTCTTAACGTGGAGGCAATTCATGATTGCCTCCATGCTAAATGACGGATGTTTATAGGAAACAAGATTTGTATTCCTGGGTGCCTTCCACTCCCCAAGGCAGGAAGTGTCCAGTTTGGGTCTAACTTCCCAGGAAAATAAGCTGTAGTGTTTATAAACTTAAAGAATTAAATGATGGTTACTAAGGGAAGAGGTCACTTTTAATTCATATGTGGGGGCTAGAGCAAAGTAAAGTTATATTTTTTTGCCAATCAGATTTAGCCTTTTCTAAGGAAAAAAAAAAAAAAAAAAGAAACCTCATCACACACGTATACACAAACAAATAAATTAAGGACCATTCATTTTTTTAAAAAAGTCTTTTAATTTTTTCCCCCTTTTGTGGTATTGGGGGTGGGCATTAAGGCCTAGTACAGACCAGGTAAGCATTCCACCATCGAGCTGCATCTCCAGCTCTTTACTTATTTACAAAATAAGTTCTCACAAATCAGGACTTTAGATTCTATGCTTCTTGTACTTTAGATTCTATGCTTCTTGTTCTAAACTGAATCCCAAAGTTTTCAGACAATGAACCGTGGTGCTTATTTAATGCCTTGGTTTTCCTGATGAACTGGGATGGGGCAGAAGTCATGGACATTTATCCTGAGGCTACGCTGTGCCTGGTTCCCAGCTGGACGCTTTCCCATGGTCTACCATTTCATTACTCCTCATGATATCTTTAAATACTCAAACTACCAAACATGTAAGGAGAGCCACCATTCCATTTCCAAATAAGCTGGTGTGCTTGGCTGGCAATTTGATTACACATATAAAGATTTTTAATGGGAGCAGATAAAAGGACAGCTAAGAAATTAAAACAAGAAAAACAATGGTCAAACAAGCATACTGTGAGTGACAGCAGTGAGAGCAGGACATAGTGGGTACAGGCCTGCAACTATCACTTAGGAGACTGTAGGAAGAAATTCAAGGTCATCCTTGACCGTATATTGGTGTTCAAGGATAGCCTAGGCTACAGTAAACTTTATCTCCAAATTAAATTAAAAAAAAAAAAAAAGGAAGCCTCCAGACAAATGAAGTACTTTCCTGTTTACTGATTAAAAGCCAATGAAAGAGCCAAGAATTTCTGTTACCCGGAAGCCATCCTTCAGTTATTCTACTTAAAGCCTAGTTGGTCCATACAAAGAATTACCTTGACATACCCAGGTTTGTAAATTCTGATGCTACAATCATTACACAAGACATACTCACTTGTTACCACAGAGCACCGCAGCCCAATCAAAGCCTTAGGTTCTTCCCAGAACCCTTTCTCTCTCAGCACTGGCTCTCATACTAGTCCTCAGATAACCTCCTGACCTTGACACCCAAGTTTTTGACTCAGTACGTCTCGGGGTCCTGCAGGAACATGTTCCCAACAAGTTCCAAAGCGATAACCCTGGTTTACGGCCCCTCATTCTGAGCTAAAGTTCACGAAATGCATCAGAAATGGTAACAGAAGCGGGTATTTATTAAAGGGGAAATTTCTCGTTAGTTATAAGGCCACACGAGACAAAGAATTCCGCCTGTTCCGATACCGCTGTTCCCAACAGGTGACGGTGGTCACTCTGGAACATGTCTGCCAGTCAAGTTAAATAACTCTCTGAACCCAGTGGTGGACACTGCCGCCCAGGGAAGGCAAGCGCGAAGAGTTGCCACCGAAGCTGTTATCCAAGAGAGCAGCTAACGGCTCGGCAGCCCCGAAAGGGAAGCCTGACTAACAATGACCATATAGGTGATGAAGACAGGGCAGAGGCCCTTACCATAACTGCTTGCTACCCTCCGAAGAACACTCGCTGGGAGAGGCAGGACCTAGAATTTTTCTCCTGTAACAGGGGAGGAAGCAGGCTGAGAAGGAAAATGATATGCCCAAACTCTCAAACCCTGAGGTGGTGGGCTGCGCTTAAAGACCAAGTAGAGCAGCGGATCTGAGAAGGTCTGTCTTAACTGGCCAGTTAAGACAATGACAAGTGATAAGTTACTTCTCTGAACTGCAGACTTTGAGCCTTTCTCTTCCGAGTTGCGGAGAGGCTCCTTGCAGCACATTAATATCATGCTGGTCGTAAAGCAGACAAGAGCTTCAGCCAGCTGCACAAAGTCCCATCTACCGAGAGTGGGAGCAGGAAGCTACAGCTGTGGTCCATAGGGCGGCTGGGCATTCACAGTGAAAATTCGGGATGAGGAACCACTGGCTTGCAAACTTATGCTGTTTAAAACATTAAAACTACATGCACACGCATGCACGTGCACAAAAGAACACAGATACGTGCATGTGTACGTTTAGGGCCAGGAGATGGTTTAGTTGGTAAAATGCTTACCACACAAGGCTGAGGACTGCAGTTCAAGACCCATAACCCAAGGTAGGTGTGACAGTGCATGCTTGTTACCCTAGCTCTAGGGAGGCAGACACAGGTGGACGCCTGAGGCCGAACAGCCAGCCAGGGCAGCCTGCCTAGCGAGTTCCAGGCCAAAGGGAAATGACGCCTGAGGAACAACATCTGAGTCCGCCTCTGCCGTCCACATGCGCACACATCAATACACGTACAAAAATACCTATAGTATACACAAGAGGCGCACGTATGATCCCGCAACTTCCCTTCCTTCGGAGTCTAACCCAGTGGTTCTCAGTCTGTGCTGGTTTTCCACCCAGGACAGTTAGTAACATCTGGAGCCCATGCTGATCATGACATCTGCCAGGATGCTGCTGGCATCTAAGAGCAAGGAGGTGAGACATGTCAGGTATCCTAAATGCCCAGGACTGTCTCCCTCAACAAAAAAGTATCTGGTCACTAAAAATGTTAACAGGGTTGGGAGCTTGCTCTATTTTAAGCCTTTCTAAGGAGGCTTTATAGTCCCCCCCCTCCCAGGCCTTCAAGTCCAGATGCCTAAGAAACATCATTGATATTTTTCTCACTCCCTTGTACATTATTATCTTCATCCTTAGTGAACAATACTCCTGTCTACTGAGGCACCCCTGGAGGGCCACAAAGACAAATTAATTAACTCTTGAGCCCCCAGAGTACCAGGACATACACACCAAAAAGGGGGTGTTCAAAGAAGTACTGTTCACAGCTTGTTTTCCTGGGATGTTAGGCCAAAACTAGAGACTTCCTACCTTGGAAAGTGGAGGGTACCCAGGAATACAAATCCTGTTTCCCCTAAACACCATCCCATTTAGCCCTGCCGGCCAGCCAAGGAGGCCGGATCACTAATTTAGGCAAGTGCGTCTCACCAATGGAACTGGTGAAAGGTCACAAGCTGTGAAGTAGGAAAGGGTGTTTCTCGAGTCAGATCGCCCAAATCCCACGCTCCTTCCATATCCCACTGCTGTGTCATGCGTCTCCAGGGCTGAAAACGCACTTTAAAGACTATATTCTCAGCATCAGAGTGTCTGAGATGCTAACACACAAAGCAGTGACGTGAACTGCGGGCAACCCTTAGACATTATTAGAATGATCGTTACATACTTCGCTACCCAATATAGCCAACAAAATCAGGCAGTTCAAGGAGTGCTGCAAACGGCCTTCAATGTGATTACATATTTTTTTTAAAGATTAATCATAGATATTTACAATCTACTTGCTTCTATCCTCTGAAACACTCTCACCATTTACAAATTTTAATTTGACACAGCCTAAGAAAAGTTTTAAGACTTTTTTTCCACCTTAGAAAAATCAAAACAGCACAGTAAATTATGAAGGGGACATACCGGTCTTAGGCATAATGACATGACCTGTCCTGCTTTGACACAGCAAAACC
Source organism: Psammomys obesus (assembly GCF_907164565.1). Taxonomy (NCBI): domain Eukaryota; kingdom Metazoa; phylum Chordata; class Mammalia; order Rodentia; family Muridae; genus Psammomys; species Psammomys obesus. Next base: position 2,790,284 of record NW_026594462.1, read on the forward strand.
TGGGCTACCGGAGCTTAGCAGCCAGGCGCAGCCTGGTAAGGCGTCACAAATAACATTTGATGGTGTCTCTGGGAGCCCTGACTGTATGGATCCCCACCACCATCAAAATCAGCCTGATGAATCTGACTTGGCTTCATATTACAAACGGAGAAGCAAAATGATGAGTTTCTGTGCTACTTACTGTACATATTATGTGGCTTTTCCTTCCAAAAACTAGAAAGACTAGTGTTTGGCCTGTGGCTTCTGAGCAGTTCCACTAGAACATCTATGCCAGAGCCATGAACGTTTGTTTCCAGGGCTCAGCCCCAGGCCCTTAGAAAGCCCATAATAAATATTCCTTCCCGGTACCTAGTATTCCCTTTACACAGCACGTCCACACAATTAGGGTTGTGCTAAGCCTCAACTATTCTTCCGGATCCCAGAGTTATATATCTTGAGTCAAATACCTAGTAATCCCTCCCTTTTCCATCTTTCTTCCAGTTATGTCAGTTCTATAGCACCACATCCTCAAAAGACATGCCCTAGCTCTCTTCCAATTCAAATCCAGTTTTCTGTCCATTTGGTTATCTGTTCTGGAGACCAGGCTAACAGAGCAGAAAGCCTGCAATTAGAGCAAACCACTCGAGGCAGGATATCCAGTTGGTGTCAGTGCCTGGACACAGCAAACTTTCCCACTTTGACCTCCCAAACTTAAGAGCCTCAAGTCACTTGGAAAACTCCTTCTTGTATCACCTTTGGGTTTTATGTGTGATTTGTGTATTCTCGCGGGTGCATGAAGGGATGATTTCAGCTGTCTTCCTCCATCACTCTCCATTTTATTTCTTTTCCTCCTCCCCTTCTTCCTCCTCTTCCGCGTTCAGACAGGATCTCACCGCACAGCTCTGCCTGGCCTGGAATCCAGAGATCTGCATGCTTCTCCCTTCTGAGTACTGGGATGAAGGCATGTGATTCCATGCCTAGCTTTACGGTATTTCTCAAGACAAGGTCTCTCATTGAGCCTGAAGCTCACCGACAGGGCTCAACTGGCTGGGCAATAAACTCCAGGGATCACCAGCCAGGGTTGTCTGCCACTCCAGAGATGGGATTCAGACAAGTGTCGCCATGCCTGGTGCCCTTTGGGTTTTGTTTAACTTATCTTTGGATGACTTGCCTTGTAATAACTAGCAATCCAGAAGCTGGTATTGACAGAGTAGGCACGAAGGTCTTCAGGTCTGTTCCTTAAAATGGAAGACTGGTTGAGCATCAAATACTCTATATGAGCTTCTTGCCTGCTGGAGAACCTTAACCTGTATTTTTGGCTACTCAGGTATTTCACAAGATTAGATGTCACACTTCCAACTAAGGATAGGGCTGGAACCTGGAAATCTTTACCTGGATCAAATGCTTCAGGCTAATCTTACTACAGGTTGGACATCCCTAATCTGAAAATTGGAAAGACTTTAAGAATCTGAAACTTTGAATGCCAACATGTCTCCACAAGTGGAAAATTCCACATCGTAAAATGGTATCCTACACAAAATCAGAAGCAACTTATAAAATGACCTTAAAGCTGTGTCGACAGCACAAATTAACTTGTGCTTAGACCCTGAGTCTCACTCCTAAGATAACCTCACTAGCTATATGCAAATGGCACTGTATTAGAAACAAACAGCAACCAGCCAGGATGGTGCTTTCCTGCAATCTCAGCACTTAGGAGGTGGAGGCAAGAGTTAGAATCAGCTTCGACTACATATTTAGGTGAAGGCTGGTCTAAGCCATAAGTGGCTGTCTTAACGTCCCAAATAGAAACACTTCTTGTCCCAAGCACTTTGAATAAAGATTCTCCAACCTGCATCGGGTAAGATGCTAACTTAGTTCCTTCAAACAGGTATGCTGGTTTCCTGCTATTTACTTAGCCCAATGCCAGGCCAAAGGATAAAGAAGAAAGAAGCTGAGACTCTGAGGCCAGGCTGCTTGGGCTTAATTTTGGTTGTCCCACTTATTATTAGGACCCTAAGCCAGCCCCTTAACCCCTGGCAGCCTGCATCCTCCCACGTGGAACAAGGGTGGTAATAACACCACTTCACAGGTTGCCATGCAGCTAATGTATAGGTGAGGAAGGCCCTTAGTCTAGGGCCCTTGATACCCACAGGCACGCCACAAACACTGGCTATTATTATCCCATAGACCATCCGCTGCCGAGTGGCAGCGCTTAAGCCAAATCTGGCCTAGAGACCTATTTTGTTTGGCCTTCACATTTTCCTTTTCAATCAAACCAGCATTTAGAAACTGGTTGATTTTTAGAATAGGTTGGATGTCTGGCAACACACAGGAATAGCCTGGCCTCTGGCAACCAGAACCCAAGGCCAGGGACCTGGGCACTCTTTCAGTAACACCCACCTTCTCTGCAAGGACAGCTCTGTCCCACTGGAACCTACCCCCAATTAGTCCCTTACCTTGCCTGTTCATGAATGCAACAATCCCTATTCTAGACCAGTTTTTTCCCCCTAGTTTTGTAGTTGCTGTTAATCTAGACTGGCCTTGAACTCAGCAATTCTCCTAAGCACACCTAGACCAATTCTACTAACGTATCTGTCTCCCATTCCCCACACTGACACCAGTCCAACTGGTGGTCGTTATAACTGACTTCCTGCTGCCTGTCTGTGGGTTAAAGTCTCCTCAGCCTGGCCAAGAATGTTCAATGGGTGGCACACACCGAACCTGTATGAGGCATTAAAGCCAAACTTGCTCTCTTCACCTGGCTAGAGAGTCCAGTGAGCAGCACATAATGACATTGTCTGGGGCATTTAAAAGATACATCAGTATCTTACCCCCAGAGATTGCTAGTTTGGGTAGGGCCCAAATATCTGTATTTTTTAGTGTACCTGGAAATACCTTTTAAAACTATATAAAGTCTCATGTAGCTTGGATGGCCTTGAATGTAACATATTGGCCAGGTATTTTTCTTCCTGCCTCCACTTCCCAAATACTGGGATTAAAGCTGTGTGCCACCATGCCAGAATTGACAACTTTTGTTGTTGCTGTTTTTAGAGACAGGGTTTATCTGTGTAGCCTTTGTAAACCAGGTTGGCCTCGAACTCACCAGAGACTTATCTGTCTCTGCCTCTGCCTCCCCAAGTGCTGGGATTATAGCCCACACCACAATGGCCCACAGGATCACTCAACAACATTTTAAGGTGCACATGGATGTGCTCTGAGACCAGCCACCGCAGGAACCATGGCCTCTGGTTCTGAAAGCCCAGCGGAGTCTAGGGACCGTCACTCTCTCATCTGGTACTTCCTGTCTGCATCATACAAAGGACTGGGTGAGACTTGTTTTCTTTCCAACTCTTGCTTCATATTGCTTAGAGATGGACTTGTATTTAAAGCTTGTCTCCCCAAACACACTGTAAACTCAACAGTGGGCAGATCCCACCACATCCTTCTCTTCTACCCCAACAGAACTAACAGGGTGCCAGGAGCGTTGTCTAAGCGTTCTCTTCTCAAATGGTTCATTCTACAATCGAAAAGGCCTTGCAGAGAATACATGGAGAACCTGCTACACTGATCTCTGGAGGCGGGAAAAGCACAGGGCAACAAAAAGGAAAATACCTCGCTCGGGGTAACCAATGCAACCTATGTCCACCCAAAACACCCACAGGGAGTACCCATTCAGAGAGGCAGGGAAAAATAAGGCAGGAAAAGTCTTATCAAGATTTCAGCATACCCCAAAGCCAGGGAACCAGGTGGAAGTCACTTGGTTAAGAAGCTTTTCAAGGCTGCAAGTCTGACCCTAGGAAAAAGGCAGAGGGAGCAGAGAGAATACAGAGAATGTGAAATGAGAAACAAAGAGGAGTGTGGTGGCTCCCATCTGGGAGCTCAGTTCTGGGGAGGATCAAGAGCTGAGACCACTCACAGCTAGATAAAGAACCAGAGGCCACCTTGGGCTTCATGAGACCATCTCAAAAACAAAACCAAACAGAGAGAATTATGGAGAAAAAAAAAAAAAAAAAAAAAAAAAAGCTCAGTGGGAAGTTTAGCGGCCTCTGGCAAGCAAGACTGTTCCTGGCCCTCATACCCAAGGCACCTCCAAGTTAGACAGGGTTCAGCATCCAGTTCCTGAACTAGCCTTAAACCATGGCTTACTGTACAGACATGAAATTATGTCAACAGTGAGATTTGATTTCCTCGTGCCACTTCACGAACACGTTCCATCAGAGAAATAAAGGTTTTATTCATAACACTAGTACTGCTGATTGTACCACGACAATAAAAACTTATTCTTCTGTTTCTTCTCCCAAGTCAATGGGCAGCTTAGAAAGAGGTAACAGGGGCCCAGTGACTTCACAGGCAACATCCACCCAAGGAGACACACCTCTCCCCTCCCAGGCACCGCTATTCTCACAGGTGCGAATGGTTATGAAATGAACACTAACGGGTAGCGAAAGACACAGAATACGGTGCGAGAGATGGCCTGGCAACAACACCACACATCTGCGGGACACTGGCTTAAACACTTGCCAGACATCAACACATTTTCATCTTCTCCCCCCTCATGAGTATACCCGCCCCACCCCAGAATGAATGAGAAATGAAGATGCCTAAGTCATACAGCTTTGACAAGTGGTGGCAGAAAAGGAACCCAGGCAACTCCAGCCTCCATCACTTAACTTTTTAAACCCGGTTGCCTCCCACTCTGCCTTTTGGGAGGAGAATGTGGCCTTCATACTCAAGCCACCATCTCTGGACAGTGAGGCTGAAAGCAGAAGGGCAGAGGTGACGTTGTAAGTAAGTTGTTTTCCCAAAGCCACAACGCACAAAGAAGATGTAGAACAGAGCCTGTGCCTACACCTACGGGCCCACAGCCATATACAACTGGACCATGAGACTACAACAGGATGGAGTTCTCAGCAATCACTCAGAAGCATGCTAGAAAGGCTACAGGGAAGACGTTGACTGGCAAGAGCTGGCAGGGAAGGCCAAGGGCATTCACCTCCTCCAGCCATCAACTGTGCTTCCAGAGGAACTCAGCCCTGCTGATAACAGGGCTCTCATCAATTGCTACTCACGGCTCACAGGAAGTCAGCCCTTACACACACAGGGGACCTTCCTGGCTGGTGGATTACAGATAAACAGATACCCTTGTCCCGGGGCAGCCTGTGAGCTGCAACCATGTTGGATTATATTTCACTTTCCGGCTTCAGGGCTTGAAGCAATTCTATTTTTAAGCTTTCTCAGTTCCACAAGTAAAATAAGGTCATTTTAAGGAAACGAACTTTGGCTTTAGACAACTTCCTCTGAAAGAGTTAACTGATTGGTGGCTTTGACACATAGAAATCTTCCTGATGTTAACCACAGAGGAAGAGCCTCTTGGTCAATGGTACAATGCAAAGGCCCAGGGAACCCTGCAAACTGTGACTGAGACTCAGGATGGGGATGGTTCAGGACAACCTTTGCCGTGACGTCCCCCTCTCAAGAAAGCTTCAAAAGTCCTTTTAGGCTGTTGCCGATTAAGCAAAATCGTCCCTCGCAGGACACCAAAAATGTCACATCTAAAGAATAATAATTAAAATTTCAGATATCAGATCAAGCTTTCAAAAACACTCCTGCCACTATTTAGGAAAGCCTGTCATTCCTTTCGATCTAAAAGTCCTTTTCACTGAGCATCTAAAGTACCCTTGATTTCTCAGTGGCTCTGGGAATAAGCTGTGACTTCAGAGCTGGGTAGTTCAAAGTACACTTCTTCATGAAACCCCGGAATAACTACTTCTGGTGGAAACTTAAAATGTAATCCACACACCTAAGCCTCCCACATGAGCCTATAAGACAATTAACCCTCTCCTCACGAAAGAGGTTCTAAGAAAACAAGACTCTCCAGTTTCAGTTCTGGCTCAGCACCCTTGCTGACCTGTGACCTTGGTTGAGAACTTTAACTTCAGTGGGCCTCTAACTGTTATCACCTGCAAAAGGAGCAGGTTGGATAGTAAATACTGTTATGATTCCAAGACCATCAGATTGATCAAGTATTGAACATGCTATAACCTGAAATATTGTCGTCAAATTAGAAGAATGGCGCACAGACATTGCAAATGGCCCAGATGGTTGGGCTACAGTAGAGAGAGCAAAGGGAAGTCAGTCATTAATTTTCTCTTCTGGGTTCTCCCAGCTATCTCTTCACTGGCTTCAACCTCAACCTGACATACCTCCTGCCTTACACTACAAAGCACAAACCTGGTACAAAGCACAAAGCCTGGTACTCGAGGGTCTCCTGCAAAGTCATGTTCATGGGGGCCTTTGGATTCCATCCTAGCTTTACCACCTCTTCAAAGCTGCAGATCACAGTGGCCACGAGACTCTATTCTCACTAAGGCTAGCAGGGTAGAAACATATTCTTACAACTTAAATGCTTGAGAACATGTAAGGGAAAAGTATGAGATGAAAATAAACCAAACAAGCCCCCTCCTATTGGAAAGGCCTGTCAATAATCCCGCTGGCTGTATTAACGCCACCCCCACCTTGCTGGTCTCCTTAAGTTGTTGCTTTCTAGTACCTT
>NW_026594462.1:2796825-2825486 GCF_907164565.1 Psammomys obesus
CACACACACACACACACACACACGAAGTCCATCCAGCCTTTTGCTCTCCAGGTGTAGGTATTTATTTCTATCTAAGCCCTAAGAGGAGATTCTTTTCCCGAGTTAACTTTACACAGCACACCGTTAGACTCTGTCTTTCCAAGTATTATACAAGGTGGTGATTTTTAGAAAAATACATGCACACACACAAAAAAAAATCCTTCCCTGTTCTCAAGCTTAGGTGCTTTAGCTCAGTTAAGGGTGCTTTGTTCCCAAGGATGATTAGGGTGGCACCCTTGGTCCTGATTATAGTGGAGCTATTTGCACTGCCCACATCTGGGCACTGCATTATATTAAAACTTCCATTTTGGGGTATGTAGTGACTAAAAATTCTCTCCCAGCTTCAACTTGGCATCAAGCATACATCTCAAGGGAAGCAAGATCACTGCATACAGAACCACAGGAACCTGCATTTTTCTTCTTTCAAACTTGTCCAGGAAAAGAGACCCTGCTGAAGCAGCATCTCCAGCCCTCCGAGCTCAGATGAGATTTTCAGGCACGGAGGGTTCTTTAGAGAAATATAATCAGCAGGTCGCTATGACTGGATTAAATTCAATCTGACATGATAGGCTGCCTTTTGCATTGATAGATTCTCAATTTTCTGGAAGAATGAAATTACATACCACTTTGGGAAACTTACGAGCATTCTGCTCATATAGGTAAACAAAGGGACAGCACATTATGTAGTCTCTGACTCACAAAAATGCTTGATTTATGAATACGAACAAGTTTTATGGGGCAGCTACTATTTGCCAGGCCTAGAGTTAAGTATTGTACATTCATTATTATATTACTTTTTTTTTTTAAACGCCTCAAAGTTAGTATAATTGTTCTATCTTGTTGGATAATGAACAATTTTGGCAGATGAAGTTTTCGTCTAAAAGCAGGCAACCTGTAAATGAAGACAGAAAGCTATACAGTTAGCAAGAAGGCAAGCTACTTGCTTCTGTCAGTTTCTTAGATGTTCTAGAGACTCAGGTGGGTGTAGAATTCTGACCACCTCAAGAATTCCCTTCCTCTTCTTCAACATGGAATGTTCGGATAGCCCTACCTTGCTTCATTTGATACACCTTCCCAAACTTAATGCTTAGGGAAGAATATCAATAGAAGTCCAAAAGACACAGTCATGTTATGTCTTTCATCTCAGAACTTGGGCACTTGAGGCCAAAAGACCAGGAGTTCAAGGCTATAAGAGACCCTGCCTCAGAAACAAAATAAATTCCAAGACTCAACTGGAAGCCTACGGAAATACTGATAAGAAAAAAAATAAATAAATCAAACTTTGCCTTTAACGCTTAGGACTTTGTATGCACTTGAGAGATAAACTTCATACCCCTCCCAGAAGATACAGCTCTGAAAGCGTAGATTAACCAGTGATTCAGCATACATTACAATCTTACATAAAACTACATCTGAATTATGTATAAGAGGCATTTATATTCCTATAATGAAACATTATTTTTGAGTATACAAATTCAAAATAATCTACATTCCTGGAATAAAAACTTCATGGCAAGAAGAATAATAAAACTTGGAAGATGGTGAGGGCAATATTTTTATACTTTAAATACTTAACTACAGTGAACTTACATATAAATTTGGTTAGACAGCCTTGGTGATCTGGTCCAATGAATAATCTAATTTTTTTTGTTTTAAAGAGCAATTTAGTAGTCTCACCATTTCCTATCATCAAAAACAACTTTCCCTGCACATCTGAATCTAATCCAAGAAGTGTGTCAATGGCCGGTTGTTTCGGGTTATTTACAATATAGGAACCGAGTGTGTAAGGGGGAAATAGGCTTATTGTATGGCCAAGCATGTTCAATCAAATAGGCAGAAGTATTTACTGCTAATGAAAGCATGGACTATCCTGTGCCTGAGAATCCAGAACACTGGATACTCTATGTGTTAGCAGGTACTGCACTCAGCTTCCCCCCTGCTGGCAGACCCTGTCACTAGAAGGATGAGCCTCTTTGACTGGGACTGTATTACACATCCCCAGTAAGTATCTTCAGGCTGGAAAGCACTCAAGAGCCAATCCAGGGCAAAATCATGACCAGAAAGGGAATTTTTAAAAAATTAAGTATTTCTCTACCCACCCCGTTCCCCAAAGTCCTATATATGTGCACAGACTTTCTTAAAAGACCCCCGGCCAAATACTGATTGTGCAAAAACAAACACATCTAGACCTAAGACTAGGTGAGGTCCCCGACTGGTACATCACGTAACCATAGGTATCTGCGTCCGGGTGGGTTTTAGCCTGGTCTGGGCCAAGCCTCAACACGAGGGTGAAGACAGGAGGCATGGAGGAAGGAATGCAGGAGAGAAAGGAGTGGGGGGGAAGGACCTCGGGGCCACACTTCTTTCTAGTAGCAACAAAAAGGGAAGCCGCGATACTGACCTAAATCATCTCTCAAAGGCGCTTTATAAATTACAGGGACAAAGGGAGGGGGTGGCGGGTGGCCTGGGAACCCCACAGACACCCTACCCTCTGACCCGCCCCCTCCCCCTCCAGCACAAGGGAAGCAAGACAGAAAGCAGCTCAACTCGGCCACCGGCTTGAAGCCCTCATCTGGGTTTCAATTGCCCATCCATCCACCCCCCAAAAGAAACACACGTAAACACTGTACCCACCCCGGGGGCGGCCACTCCCGCCCCGGGGCTCCCAGGAGCGGAGGCCGGGGATTTACTTAGTTAGATTTTTCTTGCTTACTCATTTCCCTCAAGCACCCAACCCCCCGTTCCCACTCCAAAACCCCGCTCGGTCGCCTACCCTCCGGCTCGGGGGGCCCCCGGGGATCCCGGGGACCCTCGGCGGTGGCTCGGGCCCCCGCGCGGTCCGGGTCACTAACCTGCTGCTGTAAGGGCATTTCCGAAAGCAGCCTGGCTCCGGGGGGTGGTGGGGGGCCGGCTGGAGAGGGGGCCCGAGGCCGAGCGGAGCGGCGGCGCCGGGCGAGGGCGGGCGCCGTGGGGGGGTGGGGACGGGAGAGGGAGGGTGGCGGTGCCGGGTGCGAGGGCGCCGGGACCGTCCCAGGCCTGGGAGCCGGCGAGCAGGAGGAAGTGGGTGCCCCTCTCCCCCTCCAGCGCCCCCTCCCGCCGCCGCCTCCTCCCCAGTCACAGGCGCGTCCTCCGCGCACGTGTGCGAAACGTCACCGGCGGGTCCCGGAGAGAAGGGACAGATCCTGGCGGCGGGACGGGAACCCGGCTGCCCCCGCCCTCCGTCGCCGGGGGGCGGGGAGGGGGACAGGGCGGGGAAGGAAGGGGCAAGGGGAGAGGCGGGTCAAGGGCAGGCCCGGGGCCCGGTGAGCAAGGCCCCAGCGCTCCGGCCACGCGGGCGCCGCCGCTGCCACCGCGGGAGATGCGCCCAGGCCGGAGCACCCGCCCCGCCGGCCCCTTGTCGCAGACAGCACGAGCCCTGGCCCACCGGGGCTCTCGGCTCCACCTCCCCCACCGCGATTACCCCTCCACCTTCCAGATCCCCTTTGTTGCCGGGAGCTAGGTCCCCAAAAGGTGCCAAGCACTGGAGCCCCTGCGCTCGGAGCACGCCTGCGGGACCCCCGGCCACCCAGGGGGAACAGAGGCGGGAGGGGGAGCTTGCGCGCCTCGGGTCCCCCGGTTTACCTCCCCTGGGGTCCCCCCACTCTCCAGTGCACTTCTCCCTCCCCCACCCCCTTCTCCATCCGGGGCGTGACCCCTTCCTACGCCCGAGAAAGAGGAAGCTTCGAGTTGCAAGGGAGGGGAGAGAGTGGGGGTAGGGAAAAGTGCAGGAAAAGAAGGGGGGGCGCGAAAAGTTTTAAGAGTGTTGGACGTGGTTCGCAAAGAGGGGCTCCCCGCCGCCCCGCGCGCCTGCCCAGGCCCCCAGGTCCTCCCAAACGTCCGCAGGGAAGCACCCCCCCCACCCCGAGTCTTAACAATAAGCACACGCCGGAGGGACGGCAGCGAGGCCCACGATGCTCAGCCCCGCGCTCCTGCCGCCACCGCTCCCGGGAGCCCGCCTCCCACCCGGGCCAGGGGACGCTGCGGAGGGAGGGTTATTACCGGTGGGCCGCCGCCGCCGCCGCGTCCCGGTGCTGGTGGCTGCTGCAGCAGCCCGGCTCTGCTGGAGGGTCCTTGCGGCGTGGTGTAGAGGAGGCTGCCGGCGGCCGGCTCCGTGCCGGGGACACTGGGGAGGAGGGGGCCGGCGGCCAGGGTGCCGCTCTGGAGGGAGGTGGCACAGGACGTGGTGGAAGGGTTCGTGGTGAGGATCTGGATGTACGTGCCCGGGGCGGCGGCGGCGGCGAAGCCGGGGCTGGCCAGCAGTGCCCTTTTGTCCATGGAGGCTGCAGCGGCGGCGGCGACGACAGCCGCCCCCTCCCCACCCCCGGCGGTCACCAGGTACGGCTCCAGGGCGGGCTGGATCCCCTTTCGCATCTCTCGCTCCTGCTCTCTCTCTCTCTCTTTTTTTTTTTTAGTGTTACGATATATCAACGTATTGCTTTCAATCTCTTTTTATTATTTTGCAGCCGGAGTTTCCAAGTCTCTCCTTCTCGCCTCCCCTTCCCGGCGCTTCCGAACCCTCTCTCTCTCTCGCTCTCTTTTCTTTTTATTTTTCCGCACCGCCCAGGCCCCGGGGGCCAAAAATAATCGGGGGTCTGGAGAGAGGAGGGTCCCGGCCGCACGGATATCTGGCCCCGAGGAAGGATGGAGGCGTCGGGGGCGGCCGATGCAACGGATTGCGAGGCGGTGGCGGCAGCCCGGGTGCTGCGGCCGGCAGCTGAAAAATGGCTCCAGGAAGCTGCTGCTGACAATGAATGAAGGGATACGGTTTACGCGCCAAGGTCCTCCCGCGAAACTCAGATTTCCCGCCGGCTTTTCAAACCATATTTGCATATCTCCGCCCCTCAACCCGCCGAGGGCTGTTCCCACAGTTCATTGGATCCCCGTCGCCTTACTTCGGTACCAATCCTGGAGCGAGGTCGCCACTGGCTGTTTCCCATTGGCTGCCGTACATCATGGTTACCGGGGTGACCCGAGCTCTATTTGCATAGGCCAGCCTGATTGGCTGGTGGCAGAGCAGGCTTCTTAGGGGGAGGGGCAATGTTCTACTCTCCCACGGACAGCCACGCCCATCCCAGGCCCCTCCCTTGTTCCCGCCCGCGGGGCTGGCTTTGATGACCTGGGCAGGGACTCTGCCTCGCAGACTCAGTATGGAATCTAGTCTGGAGCGCAAGTTTCGGTTTTGGAGACTGTCAAGGTGACATCCTCCGGGACTTCTTTCGCTTCCACCAGTCAGCGTAGTAAATGAAGGACTGGTAGAGATTCTCCCAAATACGTGTCAAAGGCAAGTTGGACCCGGCCTGGCAGGTGGAAAACTGAGCCCTTTAAATCCTGGGTTTCTTCCTTCCTGAAATCCAACCAATGACGCGAGAGCGATTCCGGAGGCCGAGGCTGATAGACAGAAGCATGTGGGCAGACAGAACCGTGGGGGTAGAAGGTTCAGCTGACGCGACTGCAGGCACACTTGGGTTCATATTCCAGATCATTCCTGGTCGCTTCATGATTAGCCCAAATTGGGTTTAAGTAAAGATTAACTCTTTGGTACAGTGAACTCTTACCACAAGTATAGGTTTGAGTCTAACAGACACCCTCTGTTGCCTAGAAACACCCAGGGGAGTTAATCAGGGCAAACCTAGAACTGATCCGCGGGGTTTTAATCCGCCATGTAGTAATCCGAAGAAGTACAGGCTTTTAAGGTGACGTGGGACTTCCAGTGAAAGCTGCCTGCCAAGGCTCTTTCGGACTCCAGGAAGTTCTCCAGCTAACAGCAAACACTACAACCTAAACCTAACCCAACGTATTTTAAAAAGAGAGGGAAAATGTATGCATAGATATGTATACGTGTAAATTAGAAAATGTCAGGAAAAATGGAATGGTTGTTGAAATAGCTTATATATTGAGCCAAATACTCGTGGATCTATAAAATGAGGATTCTGGGGCTGGAGGGATGGATCAGTTTGTAAAATGCTTTCCTACATAAACAAGAGGACCCCAGTTCGATTCCCCAACACTCACATTAAAAAGCTAGGTTTAACAGCCTGTATCAGTAATCCCAAAGCTGAAGATCCTGGGGCTTGATGGTCAGCCAGTGAAGCCAGTTTGTAAATTCCGGACTCAGTGAGCTACCCTATTCTGAAAAATAAGGTAGTGAACTATTGAGGAAGATGCTGGAGGTTGATCTCTGGCCTCAATATGGGCATGCATACACAAGCATGTGCACTTATGCATACACACACAAGCACGCACCCACGGAAAGCATTTAAGTATGAGGAAGAAGGTGGGGGAAGATGGAGCTCTAGAGGCCAGATCTTCATTCAGTAGCTGAAAACTGTACAAAGTAGCCGGAGAGATTCATCCTTCTACCTCAGCCACGTTATAATTTTTAAATGAAAGATATTTGGTATAGCATGCTCACTGGGTGATGAGGATTGCAATTATACCCAGTCTTTCACCTGACCATTGTTTATTATTATTATTAATTCCCCCCAGCTGACATTCAAACTCCATAGGAAGCCTCACAATTTGAGTCAGTGCATGTAAGGACCTTCAGATGCTTCAGTTCTGCCACCTTCTCTGAAGTTACAAACACTGTCAAGTTTTATACCTTGCTTGTAAATACTTTGGTTTTGCATTCAAGATTGTTGAGGATCCAGAGGTTTTGTACGTTTTGAAGATCTGTGGGCACGGACGGAACTGGCCAAATCTGTGGGCTCAATAAGGTGAAATTCAAAATAACGTAAATCCCTGTTTGAGCGAAAGGAGCCATCGCAACGTCTTTAATCTTTTTTCATCACTGTCGCTTTGCATTATGGGTCACTGGAGAAAGCTAACCCCGTAGGCTAGGCTATTGGCAGCTGCATGATATTATGATTGCTTGCCTTTGGTGGAGGTAGAGAGGTGTTGGGGGAGGGACGTTGCGGCGTGTAGTCACTAAAGAGCTGCATGTGACATTAGAGACAATGCCAGATTCCGGACTTTGCAAACTTGAGCTCTCCGCAGGTAACAACAGCGAGGTAAGTAGGACAGCGCCCTAAGGGCTGGGGAAGCAGGCTGGTTGGTAAATCATCAGGACCTGAGTTCAGACCCTAGAATCCATGTGTCCTTGGTGGAGAGTTAGCACCTTTTTAGTAGGTTTGCACTTAGTAATCAGGATAATCTGGGGTTGAGTTCTGGCCCTGCTGCCTCATAACTGTTAGTCCCCAAACCTCCCCCCACCCCACCCCCCGTTTAAAAAGAAAATAAAGGATGGACGAATGGTTCAGCTGGTCAAAGTACACTTGTTGCCAAGAGCTACAACCTAAGGGTTTGATCCCTAAAACCGAAGTAGGGGTAAAAAGTTGACCCCAGAAGCCATCCTCTGGTCTCCACCCTCTGCTGCATATGACACATGTATCTTTATTATCGTGTTTGGGGGGAGGGTAAATGATGCGTGCGGGTGTTGGCAGGGTGTGCGCCTGTAGCGGCACGGATCTGGAGTCCAGAGGACAGCTGTGTGGACTTGGGCCTCTTCCCCCGACTTTACTGGGATTGAACTCAACTTATCAGGCTTTTATGCCAAGCACTGTTTCCAGGTGAACCAGCTGACCTGTCCTATGGGAAATGAAACCTCATTCTGTGGAACTCATGCTGCAAGGCGGTGCTGAAAAGAGGCAATAACACATTTGCAGTGTTCGGGGGTGGGGGGGCAGCGGCTGTGCAGTAAGGGATAGCTACTTGGGAGCCTACTAATTCGTATGAGCATGCTTTGTAGCTCTTTGTAGGACAGTCTGGCTCCCAGCCTCTAATCTTCTGAGAGCCCCCACTGTCCACTTGCAGGTGCAGCTTATTTTTTTCCCCAACTGAAAATACAGTTGTCTGCAGGTGACTAAGGATTGTAGGGTCCTGGCTCAGAAATCGAGGGGAATTCATGCAGTCAGCTTCGCCCCTCATCCTGTTCCAACCTGCTCCTCCGTTAGTGGCCCACTTCTGAGCCCTCTTCACCTCTTGAACAGGCTTTGCCATAGTTCTAGCTCTGACAACAACCATTCCCTCTCTTTTTACTCTGAAAACTAGCTAGTCGTCTTAGAATCGGCCTGTGTGCTTGAGCAGGACCCTCAAGAGATGATGGTCTTTGCAGGTGTGACTAGGGTGATGTTTGCCACCTGCTAGCTATATAGCAGTCCTCTTTTCTTTTGTTCTTGAAAAGATTATGGAGAAAGGTCTCTGTGGGTCCAGGTGCCCTTGATGCTAAGCCCTATGATTCGTTTCATTCCTAGAGCCAACACAAGAAAAAGAGATATGAACATTCTGGGTTATCCTGGGGTGCCCCTAAATCCAGCATCCTTGGAAGATACATCCAGAGAGGAGGACAAAGCTCTGTGAGGATGGAGACGGGGTACAGCAAGCAGTTGCAGTCAAGGCACACCTCACAGCTGCTAGAAGCTGAAAGGCAAGGGGGGGGGGTGTCTCCAAACCTGGAGGGAGCAGGGTCCCGTCAACAACTTGAGTTTGGACTTTTGACCTTTAGCCCTGTGCTAGAACACATTCCTACTGAGCTGTCCGCTGTGTGGTGATTTGCATGACAGCCTAGGAAGCAAATACTTTTCTCTTACCTACCTACCCTTTCAAGCCTTTTGTCTCCAACTCACATTGGGGGTCTCCCATGGGCATATCATTCCTTGTGGAACACCAGTGATTCCAACTGTGGTCTGGGCTATAGACTCTGGACAGGAATTTTGAAATATAGTCTGCTTAATGGAGGAGATTTAGAACATGCAGGTACCTGGGGAGTCAGAAGGTATTGGATCCTTTGGAGCTGGAGTTACAGACAGTTATATGAGCCACGTGACATGGGTTATGGGAATCTTACTCAAAGTCTCTGCAAGAGCAGCAGACACTCCCAACCACCAAGCCATCTCTTCAACCCACCCAAAGACTCCTTGCTCCTGTACTTAAATTTAGTGTCTGTAATCTGCCTGGTGCTTTCTCATCTGCCTGTCAGTTAATGAGAACTCCAGATTCCCCTTCCTATACTCATTGACATGTACATGCATCAGCTGTAAACCACTAACGAAGTTAGCAACCTCAGAATCTAGCCACTTCTCAGTAGAACTGCTGGCTGGAGACCAGGCCTTCCTCATGTGGACCTGTGGAGGTCTTGCTTCTAGGAACTGCAATAGAGTCTTATCTATTTAATAAAAACGACACTTTGTTTTCATGGTGTCTCTTAGGCTTATGGTCCTTCATGGTTCTTCACCAATCCCTTTACAATTTATTATAATGATGATTATTATTATTGCTGTTATTATTTTGCAATCTAAATTGAAGAATGAAGTGCATTGAATGCTGGCCCTCTTCAGAGATATGCCCATTAGGAGCTGACATTGTGGATCTGTGAATAAGGACACTTGCTGCCAGGTTGGCTCTATAACAAATGCTTACTTGTAGGATGGTTCACAAACACAATAGGAGGGCTTCAGCACTGTGGGTGACAGGAGCATCCCTGGCCTCTCAAGAGAAGAGGAGCTGGGCCTTAGTGTACCCTGAGAAGGTGATTTCACTCTCCTGCCCTTGCTAGGGACAGAGTTAGTTCCACCTTCCACCCCTCAGCCAGGAAGCCACTTTGGTGACATATTTCATTCTAACCATTGTAAGTGGTAAGGGGAGTGGCCTGGTCCCTACCATTATAGGGAGGAGTCAAAGGATCAGGAATGCACATAATGGATTAGGCCACATGATAGGGCAGATGACATCATCAGAAGCATATGACTAGTGGGGGGGAGTTACTAAACTTCTGGGCAACCTAGTCCTGGGTTAGCAAGAGGGTAAGGGAGATGGACAGTGCTTAGTGTTTGGCATTGACAATGTCCACAAATTCAGGCTTGAGGGAAGGTGTGTGCTCTGAGCCATCACATCAGAGACATTGGATTTCAGCCATCCCTGAGCTTCTTATGTACTTTCTGGGTCTGCTTCGGTACTTGTCACTACCAATGGCCCAGACAGATTCATGGGCTAAGACAACTTTGGTCCAGTCCCCCACATTATGTGCAATGACCTTGGTTTGGTCAAAAACAGCCTTCTCAGTGATGCCAGCTTCCCTTCCATCTAACTTTTCCCCATTGCTGGTGCCCACTCCAAGTCCCTCTACTAGGGAAACAGCCACTTTCTGTCCAATCAACTTATTGGACTCCCCAAAGAAGACATGCCTTCTCTGCGAGTGCCCAAGTACTACCCACTTGGCTCGTAAGTCTTTGCTCATGCCAGGGCTGACAGCCCCATTGGCTACCTTGTAGCAGTTCTGTGCAGCCACAGCAATTTTGGGATCTAGCTTCTGCCTGGCAAAGTCGATGTAAGTGGGGTGGAGGGTGCACAAACCACATCGGTGTCTGCTAGTACCTTGGCTGCATTCAGGGTGCAGATGAGCTCTCCCAGGCACTTCTTCCTCCAGTTCATCTTCCAGTTGCCCCCCGCCCCAAGGAAGAACTTCCCGGAAGGCACCATTGCACTGGGACCTACTTGCTCAGTACTTGTATCCCCATCTTGAGCCATTTTCACTCTACTCTCAGTGGTTTCTCCTCAGTGAGGGACCCTATCGTTAAAAGGAATGCCAGTGATGAGAGTGTGTGTTTTTCTTTAGGTGCTCTTCACCTTGATTTTGAGACAGGGTCTCTCCATGCCCTGAAGTTCACCATACAGTCTACACTGGCTGGCCTGCAAGCCCCCAAAGTATGCCTGTTTCCCCATCAACTGAGTTACACCATACCTGATTTTTTTTTAATGTGGGTTCTAGAAAATCAAAGCCAGGTCACCACGCTTGCAGAGCAAGCATTTTATTGAATGAACTACCTCTCAAGCCAGTTGGGCATCATTTTTGAGAGGGAGACAAGTAGAATTGTCCCAAGTCCTTTAGATCTTCCAGCCACAGTCCCTTGGCCTCACCTGAAGCTGGATGACAAAACCCTTCTCATACCTAATCATTGGCATCCAGTGGAGATCTGTTGCTGCCTGGGGCTTCTCATGTCCGTGGGTCCCCTATGCACGGCCTACTTCACTGATATCTCATGGTAGCTGACACTGATTCCTTGCACCTTGGGGCTCAGGTGGTTTATAATTGAATTTTGTTTTAATGCTTCCTGTGAATTTGGGGCTCTGCTTTTTAGAAGTCATTTTTGTTTTTTTGTTTTGTTTTGTGTGTGTGTGTCTTTTACAAGGGAATAAGAACAGATGGAAGAAATGTTACTAGCTATCACCTTCAGATGTATGTTCTCTTTTCTTTAAGACAGTAGTTCTCCTTATCCGGTGGATTCCTACCCCTAAGGCAAAACTCTATCTTAAAAAAAAAAAAAAAAAACAACCTTACAATTCATAACAGTAGAAAAATTACAGTTATGAAGTAGCAATTTTATGGTTGGGGGTCACTACAACATGAGGAACTGTATTAAAGGGCCACAGAATTAGGAAAGTGAGAACCATTGCTTTAAAATACTTATTTTGAACCCACTGACTTGGCTTGTCATTGAATCATGTCACTTAGACAGATGTGCCCACAAGCATCAAAGAAAAGGAGGTGGGCTGTTTTATTTCCAGTTGCTCAGAGAACAAAAGCAAAAGCCAGCTATCGGCGGCGGAACAGGAGGGGAAGGCCTCAGCTCTTGCGGGCAGCGATGACACGTGGTTTGTAGGGGAAGAAGCAGAACACACAGTACCTTTCGTATTTGGTAGGCTGCTTGTGCCTTTTGTGGGGTTTAGGTGGGACACACTGCCGGCAGCGTGTCACAAGGGCCTGTGAGTAAAGAATTATTTTTTCTTTGCAGTACTCCTTCTTCATTTTTATTCTACTCTGGCCTCTTGGATCCCATTGATGGCTTAAAAAAAATTTTTTTTTTCTGTATTTCCTTAAGTGCCACTCTTCTTCTGTACATTCTCTCTTGGACCACTTCTTCTTGTTGTGGTTAAATGCTCACAATATAATATTTAACATTTTAGCCATTTGTACGTATTCAATTAAACACATTCACAATGTGTAACCAGGACAACTCCTGTACACAAAACTTTTTATCATCCCCGACAGAAACTCTGTACCCAAAAACACCAACTTCCTGTGTGACTCACTGCTCTCGTTGTTGTGACTGAATTCCTGCAAAGAAGCAACTTCAGGGAAGAAGGGCTTAGTTGGAAGGAGAACTTATGGCTTGAGGGCACAGTCCAACATGGCAGGAAGGTGGGGGTGGCTTCAGACTTCGGCAGCAGAAATGTGGGGCTGCTTTCTTTCATCTCCATGGACCAGAGAACAGAGATGGAGCCAGATGGGGTGTTGCCCTATAAACCTCAAAGTCTGTATCAGCTCCCATACACCCCAAGGGTTTCATAACCTTCTGAAAAAGCCAGGTATCCAAAAAGTGAGCCTGTGGGGCATGGGGGGCGGGGGTCGCATTTTACAACCACACTCATTTTCCATGCCCTCTTATAACTCCCTCTGCTATTTTCTAGCAGTCAGACGCTAGCAGGTGCATCTCATAAGTTGAATCTTAAGCATTTTGTCTTTTGGGTCTGGCTAATTTCACTTGTCCTAATGGTTCCGAGCTCTGCCCAGATTGTGAGATATCCCCAAATTCTATTCCTTTTTATGCCGGAATAATATTCTACTATCCATGCAAACACCATGTTTTGTTTATCCACTTAATTGCCAATGGGCTCTTGGCTGTCGTGAATGATGCTGCAAGATGAGTAGGTAGATAGCCATTCAAGTTCCTGCTTTCAGCTCTTCTGGAGACGCACTTAGGAGTAGAACGTCCGTTCTATGTTTTACCTTATTTAAAAATTTTAACTCCTGTTCATGGATTATTATCAAACAGAGCTTTCTACAATAGTGAACAGGCTCTGTGATTTCATGGCATCTACTGTGCTAACCCCCTAGCTGTGTGGCTAAGCACATAAAGTAAGGATAGTATGGCCAGTGAATAGAATTTTAAGTCCCACTTGTCTTTGGTTTATTTAAATTCAATATTAGATAGGCATATATAGGTGAATATATGGTACAACATGTTTCTAAAACTTGAATTTTTCTAATTTTATACTTCTAGTCTGGCCATGTTTTTGAGTAAAAAATCCCCAGATTTCAAAATCCCAAGAATATAATTTTGAAAACTATAATTTTAGAAATTACTTAAAATAACATATTTTTAAAGAAATTTTACTTGAGAAATATCAGAATATTACAGGGCACTTCATAGGATACTTTATATGTTAGTCAATAACAGATCTTTGCAAGCATATAATAACTCAAGTGTACTAATGACAGTCATGTGTGTATAAGAGATATAAGCATTTGAACGATATTCATAAAGAAGCAGATAAAAGAGCAAACTATATAAGAGTGTATCAGCCCAACTGGGGACATGTCTGTAATCCCAGCACTTGGGCGGTAGAGTCGGGAGAATAAGGAGTTCAAGGTTATCTTCAACTTTATGATCAATGAAGTCAGACCTAGACATGAAAACCTGTCTCAAAAATAAATAAATAAATAAATAAATAAATAAATAAATAAATAAATAGATAAGTAAATAAATAAGTTCTGTCTCCAAGGTTCGAAGTTAGTCTTTTGACCAGATAGATCAAAACCTACCACATACAGCTGCCCATCAAGGTACTTAGCAGGAAACTATCTTTCGCAAATGCAGATGTACAAAAGACAGTTCTGTGGTCACTGAGAAAGTTTAAACATTTTCGTGTGCACACTTCGTGCTTATATGCAAAGTCAAGGTTGTATAATGTTCTTTCACAGACTCCAATTCATGAAAAATACATGGAATGGATTAGAACTCTGTAGACATTTTTTATATAATTTACACTTCCATTATAGGCAATGATGCTATGATGACACACACAGCATAGCAAAATTCAAAAGCTGATGCTGGTAATTTAAAATAGTGGGGTGAAGAGGAGGGGAAAGTGAAAACTAAAAGAAAAATTTGGCCTTTAAAAAAAAAAAAAGGCATTGTAGGGGCCAGGCAGTGGTGATGCATGCCTTTAATCCCAGCATGTGGGAGGAAGAGGCAGGCAGCGTTCTGAGTTTGAGGACAGCCTAGTCTCTACAGAGAGAGTTCCAGGACAGCCAGGGATACACAGACAAACTGTGTCTCAAAATGAATGAATGAATGAATGAGAAAAGAAATGTAGGGCTACATTGTATGAAACCCTAGGTTCACTCACCAGCACTGAATACACCAGGAATTGTGTTAACCTACAGTCCTAGCACTCAGAAAGTACAGGTAGGAATTCAACAAATTCAAGGTTATCCATGGCTACATAATGTGGGGTCAACCTGGGCTACATGAGACCTGGTTTAAAAAGAAAGAGAATCCTCCTCATCCTACCCCCCAAACAAAGAAAAAAAACCTAATGTTAATGTGGGGCTAGATTGTGGCTAATTAATGACATGGAGGTTCTCCATCAGAGCTGGCTGACTCTCACTTCTGGAGCCCCATTTGAACGGCTCTCCGTTGAATGACTCTTTTGGAAATTCTCATGATTCAGTAGATACTACTCAAGCATTCCTTCCTAAACTCGCCCATCTTGTGGGTCGCATTTCTGCATTCTTTGGGATTTAGAGATTCACTCCACCTAACTCACACACAGGCCACGGATTTGCTAGAAACAATAGTGGTGATAGGACTCCTCCCCTGCCCCAGTGTCTTCTCACCTTGCTCCACACTGATTTTCTTAGAAGCTCTTGGTATGTCTTCAGATAGAATTCAGCCAATGCGGACTATAAAAGTAACTTTTTATTCACGTTTCAATTGTTTTATCTGTTAATTTAGACCTAATCCTGGAAGCTTCTAGTCTCTATACAGTCTAACCTAGGCCTAGAATGTTTTCAGCCTCTGAAAATTACTGCTTAACAAGCTCACGCTTGTTCAACTCAGCTGATCTGGCTCAAACTCCTTTCCCAGCTGACTTATTCAACCTGGCTTCTTTCTCGGGGCCTGAATTGCTCTGCTTGGCCTCAAAGTAACTCCAGCAATCTGTTCTAATCTCCTTCTGGAACCTTTTTATTCTCCGCTTGTTTTGTCTTTATCTGTGTTCTCTCTCTGCAACCATTTTCACTATTACTGTCCTGGTAAAACTGCCTCCTCTGCTCTCTGCATTGCCACTTAAATAGCTTCCCTTTTCTCTCTTTTGGTTGTGTCATGGTCTGTCAAGTCTTTCTATGATTTTTCCTGTTTCTGCCACTCCATTAGACATCACCTTCAAGCATGGGCGCTTCCTTCTACAAACTAACTTTACCTTCATTGTTTGAGATTAAAGGAGTGTACCATCACCTAACCTTTTCTTCACCTAAAACTTGCTCTGCGCCAGGCTGGCCTTGAACTCAGATCTGCTTGCCTCCGTCTCCTGATTAAAGGCATGTTTGAATTCTAGCCAGATCACACAGACCTACAAAGTCTTTGGGTGTGATCTCTTGCCAGAGCAATCATGTTCTGAATTAAAGTTCCTCTACAGCAGACATACATGATGCTTTTTTACATTCCAGTTTTCAGCCTCATTGTCAAACAGAGTGGCCAGTCCATTCTCCTGCATGTTGTGGAATAAGCAGGAAAATAAACTTTACTGGTAACACTTCACAAGTTAGTTATTATGGCTTGTCATAGTGGTACATACCAATAGTTCCACCATCCTTAAAAACATAATAAATCACTGGAGAAACCTTGATTGTATCCACTTCCTAATCTGTCATTCCAGTTTGGGGACAATTGAAATCGATTTCGTTTTGCAAAGTCCACTGACTCACCAAGTTCATGCCTACACAATATCTCACCTTTCTCAGTCATTAATACTTAAGCAATCAAAATCCTAGAATTTTTTTTTTATTCATTCAACAAGGGCATAAAGTGTATATAGTTGATTTAAAAAAGAAAAAAAAAAAGCAGGAGGACCAATTGTCCAAGAACCACCGTTGTACATTGTGGAGAACACAGTCCTTTGTCTTACAGTAGTAGTGCGTTAGTTACTTTTCTATTTTACGGTGATCAACACCTGATGAGAGGCAGGGCTTATTGTGGTTCACAGTTTGAGAACAGATACAGTCCCTCACGGTGGAAACTTCACGGCGGCAGGTGCCTGAGGCAGCTGGTCACATCACCTCTGCTGTAAAGGAGGAGAGAGTGGACAGGCTGGGCAAGACACCTGCCTGGTAAAAGCCGCCATGCCTGCCAGACTGAGTTCAATCCCTGGACCTACACGGTGAAAGGAGAGAACCAGCTCCCAATGGTAGTTCTCTGAACACGTGTCCGCATCAGCGCGCGCGCGTGCGTGTTTAGAAGGCTTGGGTAAGGATTAGAAGGTGTGGCCTTATTGAAGTAGACGTGGCCTTGGTGGAGGAGGTGTGTTACTGGGGATTGGCTTTGAGTATTCAGAAGCCCACATCAGGTTCCACATCTCTGTCTCTCTCCGTCGTTGGGTCCAGATGTTATGCCTGCAGCTACTGCCCGGCACCAGGCCAGCCTGCTTCCCACCAAGACGCTCACGGACTAACCCTCTACAGCTGTAATAAAGTCCCCAATTAAATGCTTTCTTTTATAAAAAGTTGCCTTGGTCATGGTGTCTCTTCATAGAAACAGGACAGTAACTAAGACAGTGCGATAGACAGATAGATAGATAGATAGATAGATAGATAGATAGATAGATAGATAGATAGATAGAAGAAAAAAAATTCAAATTTCAAGGATGGTCCTCCATGACTCCCCTTTCAGCAAGCCTCCACTTTCCAAAGGTTCCACAACCTTCCAAAACCCTGGAGAGCAAGGGTTCAAACACAAGAGACTACAGGGAACATTTCACACTCAAGCCAGAATCGGTTACTAGCATCCCAACCTCTTCAAGGCTTAAATCACTAGGAATAGTGCCGACTTGGGTGCATTTTTGTATCCCCCTTCTGCCGCCCCTCCCCCCAGAGGAACTTCCACATTTCCCACATGTCTTTGGCTCTGAAGGCCACTGAGTTTGCTGTAGTCGTTTGCTTTGTTTTATGCAAACAACATGCTTTGGGTGAAGGTTCAGAGGTGATACCCAAGTGGATCACCGGACAATAGAGACGTCTGTATTTCTCACTTATGTCTTCATTCTTGAGAGCTTCAAACCCGCTCAGTTTGCTTGTATTTGGGGAAAGGTGGTACTCTAAAACTGTTTTAAATATATAATGCTGCCTAGTTTGAATTCTGGTTATTAATCAGCTGTTGCAAAGAAACGCTTCTGTGTTTTCACAGCAGGCAGCGAACTAATCCCTCTCCAGAATTTATCTTTTCAGACTCTACCCCTCCCTCCAATGCTGCAGGGTGGGGTGGGGAGGTGGGGGTGGGGATGTTTAGCTTTCAGACTTTCAGACTTTCAGTTTTCAGAGTTATGGCATTTGGTCTTTTGAGATTGTGACCCAAGCCAGTAGGAGAGACCCCTAGACTTCTTATTGAAACCTGGACTTCTTTTTTAAACCTGGAAAGGTCACCCTCTGCTTCTGCCCAGCCAGGAACAAGAAGGCCACCCACTGGGGAGTAGCTGTTGTATCCTGTTGCTGAAGGGAGGTGAGCAGGAGGACTTGGATTTGACATTAAGTAGAAGGGGCACACAGAATTCAGGGAGCAGGAAGAGGAGGGGATGCTGTGTTGATGAATAACAAGAATGAGGGAGTCGGAGGAGCAAGTTGGTGAGCAGGATTCTCGAGAGCCATCTTCCTTCTAATCAGCCTTATCTAGAGTTGCCTTTGTCTCTGCTGGGCCCAAAGTCAGGAGGCAGCCAGAAAGAACAGATGAAAGTTTATTTCTGTAGGCTCCCACCACTCCTGTTTTGAGACGGGGAGGAGGAAAAGGAGAGTGAGGAGGAAAGTACAAGGAGAAAGTAAGAAGAGAATGTTCTGAGAAAGAGAAGGAGCCTTCCAAGAAAGTCTTTCACTCTGAGGTAGCCGTGACCTTGGCTTTGGACTACAACAGGAGTTAATTTTTTCTGTCACCTTTGAAAACCCTCCTCCCTTCTCAGGTTACTAAACAGAGGTGTCCTCCACAGAGAAGCTTTTGGTCCACTGAATGAGAAAGAGGACACCATTTCCTACTTTTTAGAAATGCCTCCATAAGCATTTGTCAGTTGATTGATCACGCCCACGTTGCCCTATCCAATCCACATCTGCCCCAGGTCTGCAAACTTCCTGCTCAAAGACACACTTCCTACATGTCACACCGAAAGAGAGAGAAAACAGAAGGGAACTCGGCCAGCAAGCGTTTGGCAGACGCAATCCAAGTTCACCCCGTGCAGAACCAATGGCAGAAACGCACAGGGGCTAATGGGATTCAGATCAACAACGGTTAGAAACTGTGTCTGAGAACAAATAGGCTTTCCTCAATGAGCACCGGCTGGGAGGGAGAGAGGGATTGGGGTATGAAGGAATGCATGGAATTACTGGAAGAACATCTGGTTCAATTAAAGAATAAAACCCTTAAAAAAAAAAAAAAAGCAAAACAGGGGTCTGCTGGTGTAGCTAATGTTGTAATGTTGGTGATTGCTTCATAAGAGCTGGGATTTACTTGTTTTGGCTAAGTTCCCGATATGCCAAAGCAGGGGCACAGTTTCTGCTGAGTGAGTGAGCGAATGAATGAAGCTATGGAACAATTCTTTGTGTGTGAGGAAACTCACTCAAGCTATGATTATTAAAAATCAATGACATGAAGTTTTAGACATGAGATTCTCTGTTGCAATACAGTCCTGGTGAAGGTAAAGAGCTGCAGTGATGTGAGCTCGAATGGGAAGTACGTTACGGGCTTTACACCCCTTCCTGGCACAGAAATTCCTGTTCATAGGTCTGCGGAGCAGCATTCAAGGCCTGATGTCCTCAGGAAACGTTCTGGGTGATTCTGACGCAGAGGTAGGTTTGGGACATTGTCCCAGGGTTCAAGAGTGGACTTCATCAGGGCAGGGAGAATCTTTTTCACACCCGGAAGTCAATGTTCACCGTGAACCTCGGCACTCCCTTCCTTACTTCTTTTACCACAGGAGTTGCCACTTTGCAGTCTTTTCAAACTTTCCCTCGGAGCTAATTTTGGCTTTTGTTTTGTTTATCTGTAATTTCTGAGACAAGGTCTCGTGTGGGCCAGGCTAACTTTGAACTTTAATCTGTACGCACATATCTTCCTGCCTTCACCTCCCAAATGCTGATATTACAGGCATGGCACCACACCCAACTCCCTGTTTAAAATTTTTAAATTTTCTTTTTTGTCCAGTCTGGGCTACATGTAGCCCAAGCTAGCCTCGAACTTACTATATAACCATCTAGCTATGAGCTCTATATCCTCTTCTACCTCCCAAGCACTGATGTGACAGGCATTAATGATGGCGAAGGCTTTCCTCGTTTGTTCCTGGTCAAAAGGCAATTTAAAGAAGGGCTGGAGGCTTGGCTTCCACACAAATGCCTGCAGTGGTTGCTGTTCCTCCAAGAAGAGAAAGTTGGTTTTGTTTCTTCGGGTCGTATATTACAACAAACCCTTACTTACGTGTCTTCTATTTAGCAGACAAATGGTTGCTTACGATCACTACAAAACTTCGTAATGTTGAGCAGTGGACAGTTTTATAACTCATTGGAAAGACTATAAGCTTCTTATCGGTTTATGATATTTTATATAATTTGGACCCCTGGGCCCTTTTGAAAGCTCTCTAGTAACGTTCTCATCAGCAATGTGCATAGAAAATGTTTCCTACTTCTTTTCCTGGAGATGGCTTCCTGGAAAAGTCTTTAGCAAACTCCTCTTGTGACTAAATCCCCAGCACCTGCTAGAACCTATGAAAGAATGGATGGGTCTCCTCTGAAAGGTAAACAGTTGAATGAATCATTTTACACTTGGCTCCCTGAAGTTTTCTAGATGACCTTGAAAGGGTAGCAGCTTGGCATTTAACGAATATCACGGAAAGGTAAATGTTAAGACCCAAACCAGGAGAAGAATTCCTTGGGTTCTTTCCTCAGACTTGGGTCCATGTATCCTAAATATGGGTGTATTTACAGACAACGATCATGTGCAAATTTATGTGGAAATACAGAGGATTCTAATCACTCCTTCCCTCTGGAGCATCTCTCCTCAGTCTGAGTATAATTTCTTTCAGTTTTGATCAGGATGTCAGGATGTGTGATGCATAACTAATGGGCTTCCCACTGCCATCTGGCAAGCTGCGTGAGTCCACAGCACACATTACAGTAGAGGCCAGACCACAAGCCTGGTGTAGAGGGAAGTGGGTTCCAGGAGGGCCGTACCTGTCAATAGCGAATCCTCCTGGAGCTCCATCCATCTCTTTCTGGCTAGAGTTCCAGCTTCCACCACCAATAAATATCTGTAACTCTCAAGACAGCGCCTTTTACCTGTGCTGATGAAATTGAAACTTAGTTTTCAAGTCCTTTCCTTACCAAAAGATAGCCAAAAGAATACTTTTCTTGCCTGTAGCATTTAAAAGTTGTCTTTGGTTTGAATCATTCACACATCACTAACTGTTACCAGAATTTTTTTATTATATCAGGATTGTGGCCTTTGAGGGCTTTCCTATTCTGGAGAAGATGCTTATGCATGTGAACTGAGATTCAAAGTTTGCTTTGATAATTACAGAAAAATGTCTCCATTGACCCTCTTGGAGCTACCGTTTCTTCCATTAGTTCCCCATCTCAGGACAAGATGGTTCACTGGAGCACTTCATGTAATCGCAGAGCAAATGAGGATAGTGGCATTCGCAATTACATTCAGCGACATTTGTGCTCTTAATAATTCTTCCCTGAATTTTTTTTCTTCAGAAGTAATTATTGCCATGACTGTTTTTTCACATTATCTCATTCCCAGGTTGGAAATGTTCTATACGTCTCATCTGCCTATGTAAACCCACAATATATTAGTTATTGTAAGTCAAAGCAAGTCAGCTTGAATTTTCGTGGAATAAGACATCTGTTTTGCTGGTTTTAGAATGTACGTTATGTTTCTTCTTTAAACACTTTTAATGAATTTGCTTATTTATCATTACTGTATGTACTTGTGTCTGATGTATGTCTGAGTGTGGGCACATTCGTGCCAGGGCGCGTGTGTAGATGCCAGAGGACAACTTTGGGCCTTAACTTTGGGTTAAGGCAGTGTGCCCGCTGTGTCTGCCATGGTGCACACTCGGGATGGCTGGTCCGTGAGCTTCTGGGTGATTCTCATATGTCCATAGGAACGCTATGATTGCAGGCGTGCACCAACACATCCAGCCTTTTTACGTGGGCTTGAATTCAGGTCATCAGGCCAGGTGGGGGGCACTTTCACCCTGAGCCATCTTCTCAGCCCTGTCTTTAATATCTCTGAAAGGGAAGTTGGGGAGCAGTTTGTATCCCATCCGGCTTTAATCCCAGTCCTTGTCTCTTACCTTACCTAAGAGACAGGGTTAACAGGGTGGCTCCTCTTCTTATCGGCGGTAAACCTGAGCATATAGGGTAAGTTGCAACAAGGCAGTAACACGGCTGAGTCTCCAGAACTACAGGATTAAAAGCTTGTCTACAACCTTGACTTCCTTCATTTGGTTGTCTTTATTTCCATTTTAACAGATAACCGGTTCCTCCTCTGCAGCAAATAACTGCTTTTGGTCAGGTCCTCATTGTTGTGACCTGACAAAAAAGTGACTTAAGGGAGGAAGCTTATTTTGGGGCTCAGTTTTCTTAAGAAGGAATACCATCCATCACAGCAAGGAAACCATGGGAGCAGGAGTATGAGGCACCTGGTCACACCGGGTGGGCAGTCAGGAAGCAGAGGCAGTTAGGGAAGGGTTGGGATATAAAAACCTCAAGGCCCACCCTCAGCAACTCACTTTTTCCAGTTGAGGCTCCACCTCTTAAAGGGTCCGCCATCTTTTACGAAAGCACCACTGTGTGAGGTCTAGCACTGGACACATATAAACTTAGGAGGTTATGCTTCGCATTCAAATCATCACAGCTACCAGTAGCTCTTCAGGTTCTTATCTCATGAGTTCCGGCACTCAGTCACACCAAAACTCCCAGCAAAGTTTCTCAGTTTCTTGGTTGGGGTGAGGTTCCCATTGCTAGATCGATATCATTGTATTTGACTGGGCGCATTTAATCATGTAAGAATGATAAGGAACAGAACCGGATCAGACTGCTTCTGGCAGGGATATGAGTGTAAGTGTGGCAGGGTGAACTTTCAGAAGAGGTGAGTTCAGTGATGGAGGGATTACAATTGACATTCACCATTGTTTCATTACATTAACTGACTCCAAGGGACTGCCTCTTACTTTGTTGGCATTAAATATAAGTGACTGACTCTTGATTTGGTGGTGTGAAGGCTAAGTGACTGGCTTCCTTGGTTTGGTAGTGTTAAAATCTTTACCAGCTTCCGGTTCTGTGTTTTGTTTTCCTCACAGCTGGAGCCATTCAATTCCGCTCAATTTGCACTCATAGGCTCAGCCCTGCATAAATCTTAGGACAAATCACACAAAGGCCAATTCAGGAAAAATAAGGTTTGTTTATAAGGCCACTTTCTCACCAATCCAATAGAGGACAGCATTTTATCGAATGGTTAGAGTAGAAAGGATGTTTGCCTCTAGCGGAATCCACCGGTTGTGTAGGCTCACTCCAAACCCTTCTGTGGCATGTCTTGAGGTTAGATCGCTAAAGCAAGTTTTCTCCAGAAACCTGGAAGGTGGACTGAGCCGTGGTGCTGCCATCCAAGGAGGTAGCAGGAGCTTGGGATGGAGTTTATGATTTGCTGGGGCCATTCTCACGGTAACATTGCTGTCTGGTACTCAAAGGTCAAGAGGTGCTGAGAGATTTCCTGGCCTTAGATAAACTCCTGTGTGGTTAAATGGTTCCCTGATGACGTTGTTTCTGGACATCAAACTTGTTCTTGGCTCTTTTAGAAATTCTGAAAGCCTGGATAGTAATGATAAATCTATTTGTGTTGATGCTATTGGGAAATGATTCTGCTGTTTGCAGTGCATATCCCTAAGCAATGGTAGGCCATGAAGAACGCAGATAACTGCCATCAAATGGAGAAGTACTCCGTCGGCTGTTATCTTATAATCCTTTCTATCCTCGATACCCACAGCAGAGCTCATGTAGCATGCTCCCCTACATTGTCTCACTAGAGACAGACAGACATTCACAACTCCCCAGGACGTGTGGAAGGATAGATGTACCAGCTTCAGGCAGTACATAGTTAAATTAAAACTATCTCACTGTGAGCAGTCAATACAGTCTGAGCCAACGAGTGTCAAACAACACTCTACACCTGTGCACAACTCTGAACTGGCTGTGGTCTACCAAATTTGGTGTATATTTCAGGTGGATTTTGGAGCGTGCTCGGTGGTACCACCACTTCCTTATCTGCCCTGGCTCTGTTTTCCCTCTTGGAGACCGGTCTTGTCTCTTAGATAATGGATGCTTCTCACCTCACTATATTCATAGGAAGCCCTCACCAGAGCAACTGAATAACTCCTGAGGTGTTACTTGTTCTTCTTGTTCCAATGGCTGCTGATTTCAGGACCGCCAGGGCTACACAGTGAAACCCGGTCTCTGAAAAACAAACAAACAAACAAACAAGGCACCAATGGCTGTTGAACCCCCTATTGCTTTGGTCTTTGGCAACCTGTTGGTGCTTCAGAGAAGAAATCTGACAGTTTCCTATCTTCTTACTGTGGTTGCTTCCAGTCTGGTCCCTTATCCTAAACCATACAGGCACCCTGTCATGGTCTATGCCATTTCATCCCTCAGTCCACCTCCTTCCTCATTTCTGATCACAGAAATTGAGTTTTCTGTCTGTTATACTTTCAAACTGTTGTTTATAACATGGGCTTTTAGCTATTTCAAGGCTTTGGTTTTGATGCACAATACCATGTTTTGCTAACTGGCCATCCGTTTCCTTCTCCCAACACTCAGGTCTTTGAAACTGGATGCTTTGGCTGTGTGTTACCAGTGTCCCTGGCTGAGTGCTTCATGACCTTGATCTAATGGTGTATGTATAAGGCAGGAACATGACTGTGAGAGTTAGAACAGAACAAGATTTTTTTTTTGTCAAAAAGACAAAATTACAATGATTGAAATATTAAAATATTATCCCACACATAAAGAAAAATTTGGGAAGTCTGCCTGGCTGTGATTATTTCTGAGGAATGGAGGAGGGTTGATAACAGTGTGAAAGCAGATTTCTATTTCCATTCTGTAAACTTCTTTTTGTGTCTGTAATTATTTATAAATATGTTTGAACATTAGCTTCTGTAGGAAAACCACTGATTATGAAAAACAATAACAGATTTTCAACACTTTAATTTTGGGTATATAGTACATGTGTGAATACTATATACTGACCTCTTGTCTGTCTGTCTGTCTGTCTCTCTCTCTCTGTGTATACACATGCAAAGGCCAGAGGAAGGTTTTAGGTGTCCTCCTCTATCACTCTCTGATATATTCCTTTGAAGCAGAGTCTCCCTAAACCTGGTGCTCATGATTTTGGGTTAGGCTGGCATGTCGCGAGCTTCATTGATCTTCCTGTCTCAGTGGGACCATACCTGGCTGTTGTGCCAGCACTGAGATCCAGACTTGGGTACGTACGCAGGTACAGTGAACACTCTTAACTGTCGGGCTGTCTTTCCTGCCCTTAAATTCTCACCCTTTACTCTTGATCTTTACAGTTTATGTTTAGTATACCAATGTCAACCATGGCTGCACTTTTCTATCTGCCCAACTCTTTCCAAACACTGCCAAGAGCTCATCTCCTCTAGAAGCCTTTCTCCTTTCCAGACTGGGTTGTATGTACGTGTCTGCTGGGACACCCTAAAAACCGTTACCGTGACACTTACAGTGGTGACATTTGTGTTTGCATCAGTGTTTATCTTCTCCACTCTGCTGTGAACTCTTTGAGGATAGAAATTGTATCTCATTCATTGTTTCATCTTTAGATCTCTGCACTTTGCTTATTGAAATTCTGTTCCCACATCTCCAGCATAGATTTGCTGCCCTGACATAGGCGAAATAAGTGAAAAAACAAACACTGAGGTGACTTAATCACCCTCTGCTACTTGACAAGTTATTTTTTTCTACATCTTCTTTTATTTTTTTTCAGATCCATTGTATCTCTTCCTCACCAACCTTCTTTCTCCTTAATTTCCTAAGAAAACTCAGTTCACGCTCCCTTTCCTCTACCCTCAGCTGATAATGAGCCCCCTTTTTTGGGAGCAATACCACCACTTCTGGTTTTGAAAACATCTTCCGCTTCCTCTTGCTCAGAAGTCCTTTAGTCCGTGGACAATCACCACTTTCTGGGCTCTGAGACATCACTGGACTACACTTGGAGAACTGCGGCTAAGTTACACATTGTTTATTTATTCCGTTGTTACTGAGAGTTTATTACAGGCCAAACACCATGCTGGATGCAGGGTGACATCAGCAAGTAAGACTCTACCTCCGTGCCTGAATAGTGAGGATCTTTGAAGAAAACAGATGACATTTACTTTTTTTTTTGATTTTTGTTTTTTTGTTTGTTTTTCGAGACAGGGTTTCTCTGTGTAGCCTTGGCTGTCCTGGACTCACTTTGTGGACCAGGCTGGTCTCCAACTCACAGCGATCCTCCTGCCTCTGCCTCCCTGAGTGTTGGGATTACAGGTGTGCACCACCATGCCCGGCCAGGTGGCACTTTCAACTGGAATAAGTTGAGGACCATATGGATCATTTAGGGAAAACACATCAGATAGTGTCGTCTCACCATCACCAGGCCTGAAGTGAGATGTAGGAGCTTAGTTGATAGAACACGAAAGTGAAAGAGAGGTACTGGTAAGCCAAGTGGAGATGCTTCCTGCCTTAGATGTCCTAAAATTAATGTCACAGTCAGCCCATGGCAACAGAGCAGGGAAGGGCCCAGGGAATATGTATTCTATCTGATCTTGCTGGTGCTCCATTCCAGACCTGTGAGAGTAAGTAGAAGAGGAAGCCCACTGGGACAGCCTCCTGGAGCGTAGCTGGAGGGAGATGCCCAGACTGGATCAGCAGGTGGAAAGCTGTTCTGTACCTAACAGGACTAAGGAAGGCAGGATAAGGAGATGGTGAGCTGCACCCTCAGGAAACCCTGGGGACCTGGAAAGGACGACCTCAAAGTGGGGTGGGGCTAGAGATGGATACAGAAGTAGTGGAGGAGAGGAATGATAAGGCTGGCAGTCTGGCTGGGAACAGGGCAATGGGCTTGGAAATGCTCCATTTCCAAGGTTAGAGACTGTGTGTGAGAATCGAGGGAAGACTTAGGACTCAGAAGTGTCTAGCTCATGTCATTAATAGAAGACAGGACCTTTAGCTGAAAGTAGCAGACTAAAGAGAAGAAGGTCCGTTTGGGACTGGGGCCACCTGGGTGATATGGAAAGTGGCCTTAAGAAAAACCACCTTAAACAGTAAGGAAAGAGGTATAGGCAGGGCGGATATATCTGATGCTTATTAACATGTCAATGGAGGCAAGACTGGAGGTTTAGGCTTGTGATTCCAGCTATCCGGGAGACTAAAATAGGGAGATCACGAGTTCAAGGTCACTCAGGGCAGCAGAGATCAGCCTGGGTCACTTAGTGAGGCCTTGTTTTAAACTCAAACCACTTGCTCGCTCCTGCAGAGCCCCTAAGTTCAGTTCTCCGCACCCATATGAGGGTGCTCAGAATCACCTGTAATTCCAGGTCGTGGTGCCTGGGTACCTCTGGCCTCCAAGGGCACTTCCATGCATGTACACATATATGCATAACTAAAAGAAAAAGCAAAGCAAAGAAAGGACTGGGAGCCTGACAAAATGGCTCAGTTGTTAAAGGTGCTTGCCGACAAGACTGAAAACCCACGTTTGATCTGTGGGACCCACATGATCGAAGGACTGAATTCGTTCCTGCATGTCCACTCAGACCATGACATGTGGGCGCGCGCACACACACACACACACAGACACACACACACATACACACACCACACAAAATAAATATACACATACGTAAATAAATATAGTCCAACAATGTTAAGGGTTGATATTGTAGGTTAATGGAAGAATGCTTTTAGAACATGTGTGAAGCCCCAAGTTCAAAATCCCCATCGCCAGAATAAAATAAAATAAAATTATGTAGCTAGGATATAGCTGAAATATAGTTACTCACTGAGTCACTTATGAGGAATGCATCAATAGACAACTTTGTCATTGTTTGAACATCATAGAATATACTTCCATAAACCAAGATGCTTATATTACTAGACAAATTTAATCTTTTCTAAAGATGTATGTGGGTGTGATATGTGTATTGTGTGGATGTGTGTGTGTTCATATGTGCAAATGTGGGCTCACGCATGGTAGAAGGTGCATGTGGAAGTCAGAGGACAACTGCATGTTTTGGTCTTCACCTTCTTGTTTTTCAACAGCCTTGTTGTGCTGCATCCGTCAGGCTAGCTGGCCCTCAAGATTCTGAGGATTCTCCAACTCTGCCTTCTATCTTGTCATAGGAGTGTTGGGATTTCAGAGATAAGGGTGCTGCATCCAGCTTTCTGTGGTTTCTGTGGATCTGAACTCAGGTCGTTACATTTGCACAGCAAAGCTCTTGCCCACTGAGCCATCCTCCCAGCTCATAAATCTAATCCTATGGACCACATTGTATAGTTGTCTGTCACTAACTGAGACATTGTAGCTGATACATTATGGGCAACAGCTGTAGACTGAATCACCCATGACTGTCCTAACAGCGAAAGAAAAGGATGCCTAAGAAAGAATATAGTCAGGCAGAAACTGGCTACTAAAAGCGGGTGTGTAGGATCCAGAGAGGATTTTTAAAAAGAAGTTAAAGAATTCAAGAATCCTGTTTGGATATATTTAACAAGGCTTGAGACTCCACTCTCCTAGCTTCTGTGGGGTTTTCCACGTTCCTTCTTCTCTTGACACTTTTTAAAATTTCTCCACCAACCAACTTCTTTTCTTCTGTCCCCTAAATATGTGTACTCTCCCAACCCCTTACACAGCGATGTCTCTAACTCACAGTAGTACTTATTGACTTGAACTCACTCTCTGGCACAGCCCCCAGAGCCTTCCAAGATATGAAACCATTTTCCAACACAAGAGATGTTCCTCAGAGAGGTGCTTTTACCTGCACTTATCTTTCCTTTGGTCACTGTCCTGTGACTGCGGTCTTTGGTATTCTTTTTCTTATTGACTTTGCAATAAAAATCTTTAGATATGTGGACAAGGTGGGTGTGCCATAGAGAAAGCAGTAATAATAATATAAAATAATAGCTAAAAATCATGGAGCAAGTGAGTTTCTTCTGATCTTCTATTGTTGTTGTTGTTGTTTTCTTCTCCTTTATACCAATGCATCAAATATTTCAAGGAGGACCAAGGAGCAAATGAAGCAGGAAGTACTTAGTAGGGAGAAGAGTGAAGCATCTACCTTAAACACTCTCATATCTCCCTGGCCTGAAGCTCACCAAGCTTCCCCTATGCATCTGAGCCGAGGCTCTTGGTTTGCACCTCATTTCTATGTTTGATTTGAAGAGTTCAAGCAGTTTAGATAGTTCCTTGAAGTAATAATAATAATAATAATAATAATAATAA
>NW_026594462.1:2825496-2895843 GCF_907164565.1 Psammomys obesus
AAAAACAAAAAATATTTTTATTTTTGCTCAATGTCTGTCCCTTCTTTTTATGTTAAATTCTATTTGCTATTGTGAAAAAAGCATAAACACATAATAAATATTTGTTACTGTCATTCAGTCAGTGTTTCTCCTCTGGGGATTCTGTACCGTTCATGTGATTCTGGGTGTCCTATCAAGTGAGAGAACTTTTTTTTTCTCATCTCCCTCTTCTCTTCCCCATTCAACATACACAAACATGAAATTTAAACTGGCACATGTGCTAATTAATGGATACCAGAAGAGGGAGAGAGAGTGACAGAGAGAATGTATGTTGTAAGGCTGTGTGTGTATGTGGCATGACCGACGGTCAATGTCTTTCCACTCTAGATAGCCTCCTATCATTTTACCTAGACCTCTTAGTTATTGTATGTACTTGTTTCCGGTTGCTTCCTCTGGTGACTTGGATTGCCCCAAGCCTGGGTCCACCTTTCCTATCATTTCAGTTCTAAGCATCTCTGTTCATATCACTTTTTATAGAATAACCGTTCCAGGAATAGTATCTCCAGTGTCATTTCTGATTCAGTAAATACTTGCTGACCAATGACCACAAGCCAAGCTATGTGCTAGGTGCTAGGAATTCAAATAAAACACGTTAAGGAATCTGAAGAATCAAACGCACCATGAATGAGGAATCTGGAAGCTCAAAAAGACCATGGATAAGAAATATGGAGGCTCAAAAGGACTATATTGAGCTGCTAAGAATGACTTTGGAGATTCTGGAGATTCAACACTGAAGCCCACTTGCTGACCCCCGCCTCCAGGCCCTGAATTATATTTCGATCATATCATTTTCTATAGCTTTTGCAAAATATTTTGGAATAAGTCTCTACAAACGATGATGCCAAATCTATAGCATAACTCAGTTTATGCAAGCATATAGCAGTCAGAGAAAGGTTAGTCTTGACTGTTAACTTGTCAAATTCAGAGAATCCTAGGAGAGTGGGAAAGCTTCTATGCAGTGTAACCATTATTCATGTTTTCTCTAATGTTTTTACACAGTTGATTACTCCTTCCTTCTCTTTGGAATTAGGGTTAGTGATGGGACTTGGCTTGACAAATAAGCTGGGAATGGAAGCAAAATGCCACCTGCACACAAGAGCAGTTATTGGTGAATTCATAGCTTGCCATGGCGGTCAGTGGCAAACTCCGTAATTTTGGCTCTCTTCACCCCTGTGTCATGGAGTAAAGCTCCTCACCCACAGTGGGCCAGGACCACAGTGTAAGCACAAATAAGACTTTATTGTTCTAGGTCACTGAGATGTGGGACTGTTTGTTATCTTTAGTTTTCTTATTCTTTTTTCTTCTCCAAACATCAACATTTTTCTTTACGTAAAATCTCATGAGTTAAATTTCAACCAATATAAACATTTGTATTTGTTATTCATATTCAAAACTGCAAAGTTTATAATTTTAAGCAATGTATTATTTGATGGACCTATCACTATGAAAAACTAATCTGTATTTACATATTTTTAAAAACATATTTTAATCTTAATATAATTACATCACTCTTTTCTTTCCTTCCTCCAGTGCCTCCTTTGTCCCTGGCTCCATTCTCTGATTAATATCTTCTTTTCTTTTATTATTATTGTTGCATGAGCATGTGTTCTCACACGCTCGCTCGTGTTCACGCACACACACATGTCGTAAACACAGCTTGTTTGAAAAGGGCAATTTAGTTTTAGTGACAGATACAATGGACATATCTCCAAATAGGTAGGAATTCTAGTGGATGTGGTTTAGACATCATGGTTAATGGTTATTGTTTTCTTGACACAACCTAGGGTCACTTGTGAAGAGTGAAGAATTACCTTCATCCAGATTGGCCTGGGCCATTGTCTGGATTGCTAATTGACGTAAAAGAGCCCAACGTGTTGTGGGCTATACTATCCCTAGGGCAGGTAGTCCCGGGCTAGATAAGAAAGCTGAATGAACCAAAGAGTTCTATGGTTTCTGCTGCAAGCTCCTGTTTGAGTTCCTGTCCTGAGTTCCCTTGGTGAGTGATTGTGACCTGGAATTATAAGCTAAATAAATCATTTCCTGTCCAAGTTGCTTTCAGTTGGAGTGTTTCACCACAGCAAAGGAGATCAGGCTTTCCAGCCTGGCTATGGATTGGGTGGCTCTGGCGACTTACAAGATTAAACAATTATGTTGCTGAGCGTGGACTAGCTGTAATCAGAAGGAATTGTCCCCTCAAGCTCTGTGTATTTTATGCTCAAGAGGTACTTCACTGTGCCAAGAAAGTCTTTGAAATTATACATCCCAACAGTTTGACAGCAGGAAGTCCATAACTGAAGAAAGGAAAAGGATCATGTCTGAGAACAAGCATTAAAATTATCTGTGACAACAGAGCCCTGGGAGAGGCTGGGCACGCTGACACACCCCATGAGAATCTCTAGTCTTGAAATGTGAGCAGCCCACATATCCTCAGTACCACCTGCTGTAGTCATTTGATCCGTATTTCAGTGGAAAAAAAAGAATGGTGTGGACGTAGCAAGAAGTTAAGAAAATATCAGATAAAGTATCATGAATGTGTCCTCATTTATTCATTTTACAAGATATTTAAATTGTTCTGTGTTGGGAAGGTTGATGGAATGGCAAATTACTATAGTCCCTTTGCAGACTGATAAGGTAGCATGTCTCGAAAGTTCAAAAAAGATGTGTACGTAGGTATGTGAAGAATGGATGAAGTCCCGAGTGAACATGTATTGCTGACATGGACACAGCCATGTCTCAAGTCCATGGGACTGGTGAAGCCTTCCCCTTGTGAGGCTCAGGATAACTGGCAACGCCTTCTCTTGTCCAAGGATGAGTGTTTACCAACAACTGACAAGTGTGTGCACAACCCAGCAATTACTGCTTCCTCTTCCCAGATGACTGCAATCTGAGACTGCCTCCCTACAGAGACCTCCCATTAAGACTAGCTAACCCTCCTTCTTGTGCTGAACAGAATAAACAAGCTGAGTTTCCATATTACATAGTAGGTGCCCTCCATCAGAGTGAACGCAGCCCACCCGATTCCAGCTCTTCCGTTTGTGTGCCTGTCATTTCCTCATTCTTGCATCACCCCTGTCAGGTTTCCATGACCACACTTTGAAGGATGACATGCCTATTAATGCTTTCTTCGAAGGTAAAATTTTTAGTCAGGATGCCCCAAATAAAGATTACATTCCCAACTTACCTTGCTAGCCGGAACGGGCAGATGAGTAAGTTCTGTCCAATGGGACAATAATGGAAGTGATGTATGAAGGCTTGATAGCGCAGGCTCATGGACACTTGCTTTCTCTATTTCTACCTGCTCTATGGAACAATTATGTGATGAGTGGATGAAAGTACTATCTCGGGTCGGCAGAGCCACGACAACTGGAAGACTGTGAGTACTTGACAATACATGGCAGAATCACCACACCAGCCGCTGACTTTACTTCAGATGAAATTTACTCTTCCCTTACTTCATTCACTGGGTATTTCAAATGTAGCCTAAATATCCTCACTAATGAACCAGAATGCTCATTTTTGGAGCATTATCCTAGATCAGTGATTGCATGCTTCATGCAAAGATTTAAATAATAATGAAATTTATGACAGACATTTCTAGATCTGTGAAAGATGCAAAGAAAGTTGCGTTTTTGGTTGAAACAGACTTTATACAATGGAATAGTGGTATTAAGACCATCAAAGTTACCACACAGAAAACTATTATTGTAGACAAGCATTCATTGCCAAATGATCTATACCTAAAACGAACAAACAAACAAAATGCTTATTTGTGCAATCTCAACTTTCTCTCTCTATTCTTGTAGAAGAGAATTCCAACTCTGCCCACTAATTTCCTTCTCCTTCCTGTCTGGCAGGACCTACTTTGTCAGATATAGAAAAGAGTCCTGAACATATGTATCACCTAGGGTGAGTAGGGTAAGATTTTCTCTTTTTGGTTTCCTGCTACATATTTCCATTTTTAATAAAAAAAATCCTAAATGTTAACATTTATTATTATTAGTTGCTTTTCTGGTTTCTTTAA
This sequence comes from Psammomys obesus, assembly GCF_907164565.1. NCBI lineage: Eukaryota > Metazoa > Chordata > Mammalia > Rodentia > Muridae > Psammomys > Psammomys obesus. The sequence goes on from NW_026594462.1 coordinate 2,829,557, forward strand.
GATAGGTCTTACATTGTAGACCAGGCTGTTGCTAATTAATTCTTCTGCATGACCCTCCTGAGTGATAGAATTTGCTTCCAACCTAAAAGATAGATAGATAGACAGAGAGATAGATAGATAGATAGATAGATAGATAGATAGATAGATAGACAGATATAACAATTTTTTTTTCTGGTTATTTGAGACAGGTTTCTCTATGTAACTTTGGCTGTCCTAGACTTACTTTGTAGACCAGGCTGGTCTTGAACCCATGAAGATCTGCCTCCCTCTGCCTCTCTGAGTGCTAGGATTAAAGGTGTGCACTGCTATGCATGCCTCAAATTTTATTATATTAAAAATGGACTCTGGAGTTTATTTTATTTTATTTTGTTACTTTTTAAAATTTCAGTTACTTACTTTACATCCCAAGAGTGACCCCTTTCTCCACTTCTTCCAGTCCCCCCTTTCCCTCCTTCCCACTTTCCCTCTCCCTTCCCCCCAGAAAAAGGGGAGTCCCCCTTCCCCCATATCAACCCTCCCCAGAACATCAAGTCACATCAGGTCGGAACATATCCTCATCCCCTGAGGCCAGGTAGGGCAGCGCTGCCAGGGGGGAGTGACCCAAAAGCAGACAACAGAGTCCATGTTAGAAACAGCTACCCCCGCTCCATTTGCCAGACACCCATTGGTCACATCTGTGCAGGGGGCCTAGGGCCAGACCATGCATGCTCCTTAGTTGATGTCTCAGTCTCTGTAAGGCCCCATAGGACTGGGATCACTGTTGGTCTTCTATTAGTTCTGTTGGTCTCTTGTGAGGTTCTTGTCCCCTCCAGGTCCTTCCATCTTTCCCCCAACACTTCCACAGGACTCCCGGAGCTCTGCCCCATGTTTGGCTGTAAGTCCCAGCATCTGTCTCGATCTGCTGCTGGGAAGTTAAGTTAGGTTAAGTCAGGTTAAGTTGAGTTAAGTTAGGTTCCTGTCTGCCAGCATAGCAGAGCATCATTAATAGTGTCAGGGGCTTTCTCTCTACTGTGGGGTGGTCTCAGGTTGGGCCAATTATTGGTTGTACATTCCCTCGGTCTTTGTTCCTCTTTATCTCTGCACTTCTTGTAGGCAGGGTAATTTCTGGATCAAAGGTTTTGTTGGTGGGTTGTTGTTCCCCTCCCTCCACTAGTCCTGCCTAGCTAGGAGGTGGTCACTCAGTCTTCATCCCCCACCCCCGCTCCCTATCACACCTATATTCTCCCAGGAGTCTACCCTGTTGAAGGCCTCTAGCTTGACAAAGAGATGTCCCTCCTCAGTTTCCCTTCTTGTTCCCAGCCTTCTCACCTCCCACCCCAGTTCTCCCCACATCTGATCCTCACCCTTGTTTCTTTCTGCATTCCATCTCCTGCCAAGTTCCTTCTCTTCATCCACTTCTGCTGTCTATTCTAATCCTCCTTCTGAGTGACATTCTGGTAGTATAGTTGTCCTGTACTATAGATCTAATATCCACTTATAAGTAAGTCCATTCCATGTGTGTCTTTTTGCTTCTGGGCTACCTCACCTAGAATGATTTTTTTTCCTAGTTCCATCCATTTGCCTGCAAATTTCATGATTTCCTTGTTTTTAATTGCTGAGTAGTATTCCACTGTGTAACTGTACCACAATTTCTGTATCTGTTCTTTGGTTGAGGGACATTTAGGTTGTTTGAAGTTCCTGGTTATTATGAATAAATACACTATGCGCATAGTTGAGCAAATGTCCTTGTTGTATGGTGGAGCATCTTTTGGGTATGTGGCCAGGAGTGGTACAGCTGGATCTTGAGGTGGAACTATTCCCACTTTTCTGAGAAAGTGCCAGATTGATTTCCAAAGTGGTTGTACAAGTTTTCACTCCCATCAGCAATGGAGGAGGGTTCCCTTTTCTCCACATCCTCACCAGCATGTGTTGTCACTTGAGTTTTTGATTTTTAGCCATTCTAACGGGTGTAAGATGGAATCTTAGTGTCATTTTGATTTGCATTTCTCTGATGGCTAAGGGCATAGAGTTTATTAATAATTATCCAGACTTAGGGGGAATCAAAAAACTTCACAGTAAGTAAATGGCCTGGTTGTGTTCCATCAAAAGCTATGGAATATTACTCACTGTTATAAGGAAATGATCAATCATGATACTAGAAGACATGAGGAAACTTTCAGTTACTAGGTGAAAGAGGCTGATCTGAAAACAATCTAATCATATGGCCTATATGAGTTCCATGAAATGACATTCTGGAGTGAGGTAACTATTGTGGGGGAGTGCAGGACAGTGACACTACTCCACATTGTTAGTGTAGCCTTTTTGTGCACTGTGTGAAGGTTGTCTCTGTATATCTAATTGTTGACTGATGCACTGGCAGAGAACCGTGTCCTGGCTGGGTTTTGGTATCATTATTCTTATGGCTCATCACCTCCCTCATATTTTGTAAGCATTAACCTTCCTCACTTGCTGATTGGTTTAATAAAGAGATGATGGACAATAGCGAGGCAGGAAAGGAAAGACAGGATGTCTGGTCTCTGGGAGAAGCATCAGATGTGAAGATGGGCCAGCAGAACATGGAGACAGACTGAAGGAAACTGGTGCAGAGAGGTAAAGGCCTGCTGGTAGGGCTGGTCATAGCTGTCTCATTCTCCATCAATGAGTCTGAGAGACCCTCACTCATTTCATCATTTTTAGTGACCCATATGCCCTCGTTTGCTTTCTATAGTGAGAAACACCCTGACCAAAACCAACTTGGAGAAGAAAGGGCTTATATTGTCTTACATCTTACAGTCCATCACAGTGGGAATTCAGGGCAAGAACTCAAGGCAGGAACCTGGAGACAGGAACTGAAGCAGAGGTCATGGATGAGTGTTGCTTAACAGATTTCTCTATAGCTCTTGCACATCCTGCCCAGATGTGGCACCACAAATAATCTAATCCTTTCCTCATCAATGATAAATCAAGAAAATACACCCCCCCCCCCCACACAGACTTGCCTGTAGTCCAACTTGACGGAGGCATTTTCTTAACTGAAGTTCTCTATCCCCAGATGACTCTAGCCTATATCAAGTTGACAAAATGTAACCTGTATACTATGTCTTCAGACATCCTGAAGTCTTCTGGACCTACAGAGAAAAAAGAAGTCATGGTCATTCTATCTACAGAGGATGTACTAGAACGGAAGGCATTCGTTTCTAGAGACCCCATAGCAAGCTCAACTCATGAGGTGTATCCCAGAGGTTGACCTACAGCTTACCTGTAGGCACAATTGTAGCTCTTGGATAGGTGGGAAGGATGATGGAGTAAGCCACAGTTACTATGGAAGAAATGTTTCAGTTGGTCATGCAATATATATATATATATATATGGAGAGGGCCAGAAGACAACTTGTGTGGGTTGGTTCTCTCCTTCCACCCTTCCACCATGTTAGGCCTGGATGAGCAAACTCATGTCATCAGGAATGACAGCAAACACCTTTCTGCACTGAGCCATCTAGCCTGTTCTCCAAGCCTGAGTCTAAAAATTTTTTGTTTTACAACTTGTTGTGCCTGGCCCAGAGTAATAGTTGGTAAAACACTTACTGAATAAATAAGTGACAAGCCATTTTCTAGAATCTTCTAGGTAGAATGGCAAATGGTCTTGGATATTTTGGGGTCCAAGATAGGACCCCAAATTTACTAGAAGCACACAAAGAAAGAAAATGCCCCTCAATAAGCTTGCTGGCTAAATTGCCTGCTAGTCTAAAGAACAGAAAGGATCTAAAGGTCTAGAAATGCTTGAAAAGTAATGCTCATAGCTCCCTTCTTTTACATAAGGAAGTTTTATTTATCACCAATACCCTATGGATTCCCCATAACCACCTTGAAAGTTCAAAGGGGAATTTGTATCTTGGAAAAGTAACAAACTTGGTTAAGTGACTATTTGTCCAGCTAATGGAGAAACATGGTGAACACTTTCTCAATTAACTTCACATATGGCTGAAGTCTGAGACTGTGTGATGTCATCAAAGCATTTACTGCCTGGCTATAGACTGCTGTAATTGTGGGTGCAGTTTCTAAAAGTAATCACAAAGTTTGAAATGACAAGTTTATACACATCCGTTGTAGATACGGTCATTACAATACACCCACCCACTCCTCCTCATGAATATATGGCTGGCTCTCCCTATCTGTTCTGCTACTGTAGAGTCATCCAACCATAGATTGGATATTTAAAAAATTGCATCAGTATGGCACATGTGCAAGCATTTTCTTGTCATTCTTTAAGTAGTATAGTAAGATAAATATTTACATTTTATTTGGGCATTCTAAATACTTTAGCGATGATTTAACATATATGCCAGGACACACACAGGCTATAGGCAATGCCACAGAACTGATACACAGACTTGGGCATATGTGCACTTTAGTGTCTCTACAGGATCCTAGACCCAGACCTCTGTGGATACCATGGGACAAGTGCACATTCAAATGTACACACTCGACACTAGGGTTGGCGGATTCATATATTTATTCTACAGTATCTTAGTTATTGTATACGCATACGCTTATGAATAGACATGTAGTAGCATTATTACCTTGATTTCACATCGAGAGGGTTATATAAAATGAAGCCACCATCTTAGGGAGCACACCTTCACTTTTCCTGCCTACCTTAACTACTCAGATCCTCTTTCCCTTTGCCTAAGACAGAATCCTTTGTGTTTTCTCGAATAGGATCGCTGGTGTTCTTCAACATGTGTTCCAGAAGAGGAACAACGAACATGAGAAGAACATAGCTGGGTTGATGATGAAGGAAATGACCAATGAGTTAGCATTCCTCATACTTGGCGTAAAGAACAAGCACTTTCAAGTCTATAGACCTAGCCATGGCCATTCCAAAGATGTAATTTAGACATCACTTCAACCAAATAATTTAATGGCAGTATTTCATGCCAAGAGTAACTGCTCTTTTTCATTTCTTCAAGATTTAGTGAGTGGTATACATAACCTAAAGTCTGCTGGAGACCAAGGCTCTGAGTCATATTTGTCTGGCGTCTAACACAGACCACACAAGGCTTTGTACTGAGCAGTAGCTCAGGAAGTGTTTTAATTGAACAACTTTGTTAAATGCAGACAATTGGGATCAGTCTTTTAATCTAATTAAGGTCAATCAATGCATTGTAAAACTCACAGGCAAATTCAGTTATAGGTCAAGCTATGGAGCTCAGGACAAGGTCTAAAACAGCCGGGATCATTGGCAATCTCTGTTGGCATTCAGAAGAATTTGGCCCTTGATCTCTTATGCCTACAAAAAGTATCTGCTTGGAGCTGGGTGTGGTGGCGCATGACTGTAATCCCAGAATTTAGGATGTGGAGGTAGGAGGATCAGGAGTTAAATGCCAGTTTTGGCCACATGGAGAATTTGAGATTAGACTGGGTCAAGGTAGAACCCATCTCAAAAAAACCAAAGAAGAGTCTGGCGAGGGTCGTCAGCACTTAAGAGACCTGGCTGGTCTTTCAGAGAACCCAATTCGATTCCCAGCATCCACATGGCAGCTCCCAACAGTCTGTAACTTCAGCTGCTAAGAATCTGATAGCTTTTTTCTGGCCTTCACAGGACCCAGGCATGCACACAGTGCAGACATCCACGCAGGCTAAATGCCCATACACATAAAATAAAATAATAATAAAAAATAAAGATAAGCCGATTGTAGCACCATTAATAGTACACTTAAGAAGGGACCTGGTTCAAATGTAAGAGAAAGATGTGAGGTTGGGCTTGACATGCATTCCTTCATATCTTTGGCAGCTTTTCAGGAGTGTCATCCAGGGAAAATGATACATTTCCTCTGGTGTTTTCAGCAAACCAGATTTTTTGATATGGCACCAAATATAATTACCAGTACCTGGAAGTCAGACAGGTCACGGGAAGAATATCTTTATGCTTCTGACTGACGCTTATTATGCTGTTTCATGACAACAAGGATAAGGGGAGGTGAACCTTGAACTGGTTGACAGTGAAAAATTGCTTTTAGCTTCGTGTCGGCCCTGCAGGGCCGACAGCCTTAGACTCCCAGCCTCTTCCTTATTCAATTATCATGCTCCCTGACTCTTGAATATTAGGTCAAAGTTTTTAAAATCTACTTAGCAAGAACTACCCATTAGGGCTGAGGAACTCAGAGGGTGATTGATCAGTCTGTCATCCCTTTTTCGGTGCTGTTTATCATGGCTTCAACTCTCACCTGTGCGCATGAACTCACCATCTTCATCTCCAGCCTGCAACGCCTGTCTGAGGGCAATCCTGTTCAATAATTCATTTAAAATTTACTTCTAGGTACCCAGGTAGTACACATTGATGCTGGAGCTGAAATAAGATGTGTTTTCATTCTCAAGGAGTCCACAGTCGGCCACAGAATATGTATGCTCACGAGGCAGGGTTATGAGTCCACGATAAACACACACCAAGGAGATTCCAGAACCACTAAAGCTGATGGGAGGTGGATGGAGCTTTCTGAAGAAAATAACCTCTAAGTGTCATTTCCACATACCTAAAACTCAACATGTCTGATCAAGTGTTTGTGACTTTCTTTCTCAAACTCCCATGCTTCCTAAGTTTTCTTTTCAGTCTACCACACCACTCAGCCGTTAAATGCAGCCAGTTCTTGCTGTAAATTGCAGCCAGCCCTGTTTATAATAACGTCTGGAAATTTTGTTTTCTGCCTTCAGCTATCAGAGTCCTAAGCACCTAAGATTGTCAGTCTTCAAAAAGCCGAAAAAGAAACAATCAGAACAGATGAACCCACCTGTCTGTCCACACCCATATGCCGCTTGTACTTCCCGGCAGCGGTCTCTTGGCTGGTCTCACTGGCGCCAGGCCTGCCTGCCATGGTCTACCTGGGATGTTGTTGCATTTATTTGCCTGGAGTCAAGTGGCTTTATGATGAAGAGAGTGGGTGGAGTGAAACACCTACATAAGCCTGTGAAACCTGGGTGCACTAAACATGAGTGGGAAGAACAAGAAGAAGGGCAAGAGGACAGGAAATATCTAGAGATTCGCCAGCCCAGCTGGCAAAAAGCAATAAAGATAACAGCAAGAGAAGAGTTGCCAAGGTGTGGAGCTTGGGGCTGGCATTCGCTTCCCCTGGCTGTTGCAACAAATTACCCCAAACGTGGTGGCTTAAGGCAGTAGAAATCGACTTTTCACATAGGTGTAAGGTCAGAAGTCCAAAGTCATCACCAGGTTGAAATGGGAGCATTGACACCAGGCTTTGCTCTGTCTGGAAGCTTCTGGGGTTTTCTGATTGCTGTCTTCTCAGCTCCCATCTCTGCCTCAGTGGTCACACTGCCTTCTCTTTTCTGATCGGTTGGTCTCCTGCCTTTTCTTGTAACAGGATTGTTCAGATAGTATAATTCCCCCATACCGAGATGGTTATGTCTTAACCTAGTCTTCTCTGCAAAAACAAAACAAAACAAAACAAAACAAAACCCTTCTATCTCATAAAGTCATATTTAACAAGCTCTGGAGATGTGGATGAGGAATCCTTTAAAGGGGGTGTGATTAGCCTGAGACCATAATAAATTCAACTTTAGATCATGACCCAGGCATATAAATTTAGAACTGTCGTTAGGGATTGGAGACGTGAATGAGACGTGGCAGATGACTTTGCAAGGGATGTGAAGGAGTGAAGGTCTGGGGTCATCTGTGAGGATACAGAGAATGGACTAGGACCGAAGCCACAGTCCTGGAGACATCTATGTGGTATTTTATTGTAGTAGGAGACCAGGATAACTATATAATTAAGGGGGAGCCAACTAACAGGGGTGCTTGAGCAATGGAGAAACAGCTGCTGTTGCTCCAACAGTAAAATGGCATCTTGGAAGTTGTATTAGTTTCTTTTCTGTTGCCACGACCAAGGCAAACTGTAGATGGAAAGGTCTTTTTGAGCTTATGGTTCCAGAGAGCTAAAAGCCCATCACAGTGGGAAGCATGGCAGCATGAGGCAGGCTTGGTAGCTGCAGCAGCAGCTGAGAGCTCACATCTTGAATCACAAGCATGAAGCAGAGAGCGTGAACTGGAGATGGCCGTTAAACTTTCAAAGCCTGCCTCTGACAAGGCCACATCTCTTAAACCTCCCAAGTAACACTATCATTGGGGACCAAGCATTCAAATGTCCAAAACTATTAGGGGACATTTCTCACTCAAACTATCAAACTTAGCCAAGTTGTAGGAGGATCGATCTGTAGCCACCTTGTAATGCTTGTAATGGCTGCCCTGTTTTCTAGCTAAGAAATAATGCAGCAGCTTTAAGTAATGGCCCAGGACTCTGTGTTCCATCCTTGACTTTCAGTGTTTCCTCCCACCTTTATGTCAGCAGGTCTAGCCTTTGACAACACTGTGAATAAAAGCTAAATTTAGCTGAGAGAGGCAGTACAGGCCTGGAATCTCAGGAAGAAAAGGCAGGAGGGTTAGTCTTTCATCCTTGGCTATATAGCTAGTTTGAGCATAGCCTGGGCAACGTGAAAGCCTGTCTCAAAAAAAATTTTTTTAAAAAAAATTTTTAAAAAGAAAGAAAAGAAGAAGAAGAAAAAAAAAGAGCTCATGAGGTCATTAACAATTTGAGTTCTCATCTCTCTGAAGAAGCCTCCTTTCCATTCTCTGAAGATGTCAAACTCATTCATGCCTTACAAGCTTCTCTTTTTCTCTCTCTTTTTCTCTCTTGCTTTCTCTCTCTCTTTCTGACAAGATCTGACCATCTAGCTCTGGATGTCCTTAAACTTGCTATGTAGATCATTGATGGCTTTGAATTCACATTATCTGCTTGCCTTCACCTGGAGCTGAGCATTAGGACTCCGCCTTGGGATCTTTGAACATCATTTTTCTGCCCTGGGTCTTTTTCACAGTTGGCAGGGCCAGCCTCATCACATCACTTTAATCGCAGGCCAAATGACATTTCTTTCAGAAGGTCTCCTCAGAATCTCAAAGAAATCTAAGCAGCAACTTCATTCATTATAGCACTTGCTGGCCTTCTCACTGCACTTGACTGGTTATGAAATATGTATCAGAATTTCACTTTTTTCTTTTTCTTTTGTATCTACTTGTATGTGTGTATTTGGGTTCATATATGTGCACATATTCAGTATGTATGTTTGTGTTGAGGCCAACCTTGAGTGTTGTTCCTTAAGACATCATCATATTTTTTTTTTCTTTCTTTCATTTGTTTTCTGCAGATCAAACTCAAGTCCTCATTCTTGCATAGGATCTTGGTTTTGTATTCTGTTGTTATGATAAAATGCCCTTTAAAAAGTAACTTAAAGGAGACAGGGTTTAGCTTACAATTCCAGTTACTGTCAGAGAAGTCACAGCTGCACAGTAACATTACATACACAGCCAAGAGCGGAGAACAATGGGTTAATGAGCATTTGGGAGTTCCCAGTCTGTTCTCTACTTTTCATTCAGTCTAGGGCCCAGACCATGAAATGATGCTACCTACATTTAGCGTGGGTCTTCACAATTCAGTTAACCCAACAACATAGATAGTTCACAGGGCAGCCAGTCTGGGGAGACAATGATTCCATTTTCAGTGAGAGACCATGTCTCAAAAAATAAAGTGGAGAGTGGTTGAGGAAGATACCTGTCACTGAACTCTGGCCTCCATGTTCATGAGCATGCAAAAGCACACACAAAGAGTAAAGCACTGAAGAAGCCAGGCTACTAATAGCCAGAAGACTACTGGGAATTGCTGCTATAATTCCCTTGAACTACACAGTGGCTTGCCTCAATAGAGCCAAGGTGGACATGGAGACCAGTGGTCAGAATATGGATTTATTTGAAATAAAATTTGCTTTAATAGATTAGAAGTAGAAAGTAGGAAAAAGAGGAATCACAGATGAGATACTGGTTAGGGTTGTTTGTTTTTTGTCACCTTGACACAAGTTAGGGTCACCTGGGAAGAGGGAAACTTAATTGAGAAAATACCTCCTTAATTTTCTTAATTAATCATTGGTGTAGGAGGGTCCAGCCCATTGTGGATGGTGCCATCCCTGAGCAGGTGGATCTGGGTTGTATTAAAAAAAAAAAAAAAAAAAAGCAAGCTGAACAAGACATAGGGAGCAAGCCAGTGTGCTTCCCCCCCACCTGTTTCAGTTCCTGCCTCCAGGTTCCTGCTTGAGTTCTTGTCCTAACTTCCCTTCATGATAGACTGTGATTAAGATGTGTAAATCAAATAAACCCTTTCCTCTTTCAGTAGGTAGATGTATGGAGCTTCATTATATGGGAGTGTAGTCCATGTTACATCTATCAAACATCCAAGTGGAAATTTTGGAGAGGGGGAGAGAAGGAGGAGAGATGAAAGGAGGAGGAAGGGAAGGAGGGAGAGAGAGATTGAGAAATTTGAGGTCCAAGAAAAAGACTGTATGTAAGAACCTGGTTAGGGATAAGTCACCATCAATGCACAGATTGTATTTATAGCCACTGGAATAAAGTGATAACAAATAAAAGAAGAGAAAGGTAAGCTCTGGAGAATGGCTGTACCACAATCTTCAAAGATCAAAGGTCATTGAGATGGATCAGTAGGTTCAAGTGCTTGTTGCCAAACCTGAAACCCTGAGTTCAACCCCTGGAACCTATGGTAGAAGACTGTAGAGAACTGGCTCCTGAAAGTTGCCCTCTGACCCCCACATGTTCACCTTGGTATGTACACACCCACACACATTACACACAATCCAGATGGACAGACAGTGAAAGATAACTGAGGCAAAGGGACACCAAGAGGCTCAGAGGGCCAGAGTGGCAGCTGCCCCAAAAGCTACTAGAAAACAGGGTCTGGAGTCCAATTTGTTGGTCCTTCCAAGCTGGGCATCAGTAGACACTACACGAATACTTGTCTAATGAATAAAGAATGGAGGTGACGTTTGTGCCTCTCTGTGCCTAGCAAACAGGTAACTTTGTAGCTTTTGAGGCAGAACTAGACTAGTTTATTGATTTGTACAAGAAAGACATCACACAGAGCCTTGAATTCACCAAGACAGAACCAAACAGATGACGGCTCCATGGATACCCAGTCTAAAGCACCTGCTGGTAGGAAAAAAAAACAGAGAGAAGTTTCTGTTTCCTGACATTCAGGCAGAGCTGCAGGGTGCTGGTGCAGAGAAAGGGGCCAAGAGAAAATTGCAGCTGCCCACGTGTCCTTTTGTCTGATAAGAGAGACAGTATTTGCCCTCAAAGATACTAGTGTGAGGTATAATGCAGCTACCACCCCCCTCTTCCCAGAAAAGTCTTTCATGACTGGCCAAAGGTTAGTTACCCACCAGGCTGATGAGTCACAGTGGGAGTGGCCAGACCTTTGAGAGCTAAATCTCCTCTGGCAATGTTATCTCCCCAACTTGCCTAAATACAAATATAATGGGAGGCACAGCTGTCTGCTTTTTTTTTTTTTTTTTTTTTATGTCACTAGTCATTTTTGAGAGAAAAGGCTAAGAAAACTCATTAGAATTCATTTTAATATTTATGTTTTACCTAATTCAATGTAGCTTAGACAGGATCCTCTGGACATACAATCAAAGAGCATTGTTATTAAGAAGACAGTTTATAGGCTGGAAAGATGGCTCAGAGGTTAAGAACATGGGCTGTTCTTTCAAAGGTCCTGACTTCAATTCCCAGCAACCACATGGTGGCTCTTAACTATCTATGGTGAGATAGGGTCCCTCTTCTGGTGTGCAAGCAACAGCATTGTATAAATAATAAATAATATTTTTTAAAAAAAGAAGAAGACAGTTTATGTTCGTTTTGTTTTGGCAATGCATCTGGAGTCTGGTGTGTATTTCACACTTGTAACATGGCTCAACCCAGACCAGCCACAGACGCAAGAGCTCAGAGGCCACGTCATGCTGGGACTACCAACTGAGAAAATGTAAGTCAAAACCTGGATTTTATTGGTGTTGGAAATTCAGTCCAGTGGTAGTGCTTGACTGACAAGCTAAAGGGCCTGGGCTTGATCCCCAGTATTAGGAGCCAGCAAGCAGACAAACATGTCACCTTTTACAGGCAAGCACTGGCATGTTTCCAATGTAGCATGGATCTCTCAATTCAGTCACCCCATTCAAATTTTATATCCAAGGCTTATGGGGGAAAGAAGGTCTCATCAGGAACATAGATCCCAAGTCAGGGAAACAACACAATGGCCCTCTCCCTGAATTTCTGGACCATCTTCCCCACAAACAGATGCCTGGTTTATACTGCTGGGAACCTTCTGTACCACAAAGAACCAAACAGATAAACTCAGTTGTGTGAGCCAGGACACCAGCCAAAAGAAAACTGAGACTGTGTGGGCATCCGCCCCTTCCCGTCTCCTCCTCAAGGCTTACTGGCCTACAGATACCTCCTCTTCTTTTGTGCTGGTGGCCATGTGTTTGGGAAAGGTCAGGACTGGCAGGAAATGTCCAGACACATTGCAGGCATCTGAGGAGATCGAGGCCTCAGTACAGGAACAATTTAAGTGCCAGTGTGTTCCACATCAGATAACACTTAATTTTGAACAATTATGCCCAGAGAGAGAGAGATAGAGTATTGTTTACCCGATGTCTCCTTGGGAGATTAGGTCTAGGACCGCCCACAAATGTCAAAATCTGAGGGTGCTCCAGTCCCTTAGAGAAAACATCACAGTATTCACACATGACCTGGCCATAGCTTCCTTTGTATCTTAGATAAACTTTAGATTCCTTATGATACATAACGCAAGTGCTCTATGAGCAGTTGTTATATTATGTTGCTTAGGAATATCGAGGGCAAAAACCTGGATATATTCAGTACAGATACAGTTTTCAATTATCTTTTTTTCCCTTCCTTCCTCCCTTTTTCTTTTCTTTTCTTTTTGCAGTGTCAAGTACTGAACCTAGGCATTACATGTGCAGCAAGCACTCTACAGGAGCTTGGTTGTGTTCCTTAGGCCCTCTTTTCAGGCATTTCCCACCTGTGATTGGTTGAATCCATGGTTGTGGAATCCACAGATACGGAGATCCAACTGTGTTTAATTCAGAGGAATGAATACAGGTGGCAGACTGAGGGCATGTCTGCCCTTTAAGGTGAAGGGTACAGTAGGGAAATGACAATAGCTAGTTGCCTTCTTAATGTCATGTCTTGTTGGTCTCTCTGCAACAGTTTTTAGGACTGTGCCTGTAGTTTTTCTCAAGATGGAAATGGAGGTCGTAAGTTAGCACCCTGAAGCCACTCCTCTGAACCTGACCTGCTTTAGGTCAATAGCCTCGACCTTTGCATTTTTTCCATAGGGTCAAGTCCAGACCTAACTTTTTACTATTGCCAACACCATAGCTCTCAGCTAGGTTCTGCATCATGCCATTCTCATGGTGATCCATGCCAGCCTGACAGCGTATTATAAGCTCCGTCCCCGTTTTTCCTCCCTACCTCTGTGTTTTGGAGCAAGTCTTAATGACCATAATAGCTTTGTTTATGAAGCAGCCACGATGGTGCCATGTTCCAGGCCTAGCGCTTCATGCACACACATTACATCACTTACTCTTCCCTAGCACCCTGCCAAGAGCTTGCTGTTATCCTCATCTTAAGATGAGGCAACCACAACCTAGAGATGTTAATTAACTAGCTAATGGCCTCACGGTTAGGCAATGGTAGGATGGAGAGGAAAAGCTCCATTAGTTTGAGTTCAAAGTGAAGATCAAATTCTGCTGCCCCAAAGGCTTGCTGTCCCTTCCTGCTCAGAACCTGGTTGGCTTGAGATGCTCCAACAAGCTGCAGCACTCCAGCTCACCTTTCACACTCCGTCCACGTGACTACACTTCTCCTCTGATCCTGCCTTTTATCCCAGAACATAGCTGTGCCCTGTCCCTGGTTTACCTTGCTGAAATTCTTACATTCTTCTTGACTCACTTAATTCCTCTCCCGAAGGAACCGAACCTAGTCCCTTTAGCTGCTAGATAGAGTCTTGTTTTCTGTTGGGCAGACATTCCTAGAGCCATGGACTATGTGCATGATCTCTGCCTGGAAATGGTTGTGTGATACTGACACGAACTTGCTCTCCCTCTCCTTTGTTGGCTTAAATGCACACACATGACTCTGTATTGGAACCGATACATATAATCAATGCATATGTATAGTACTTGCTATCTAATTGCCCCAGGATGTGCCCTCATCAGTTCACTCTGTGCTTTATTTTTTTTTCTCCCTACTTTCAAGACCCCCACTGGATTTTTCTCCCAAGTCTCAGAACTGATGTCAGTTAAACTTTTTTCTTCGAATCCAGTTTTGGATTTGGCCAAAGATTTGACGTGACTCCCAGTCTCTGCCGTCAGCCTCAGTTGGCAGAAATCTACCACAGCTGCTAGAATTGGGCCTTGTGGTTTAACAAGGTTTCTGCTTCACAGCACAGGCAGGGATTGGGCTCCTGGTGGTGAATTTGAACATGGGTATACTCCTTGGATTTTTGTCTCATTGACACAAGTCCAGTATCACCTGGGAAAAGGGAACCTCGATTGAGAAAATGCCTCCATTGGATTGGTCTTAGGCAAGTCTGGCAGGAAGTTTCTTGATGAATGATTAGTGTGGGAGGGTCCACTATATGTGTGCCACCACTGCACAGGGGGTCCTGGACTGTATGTAAAGCAAGCTGAGCGAACCATAGAGAGCAAACCCGTAAGCAGCATCCCTTGACAGTTTCTGCTTCCACTCCCGCCCCTGAGTTCCTGCCTCAGTTTCCCTTCAGGGTGGACTATAGACAAGTCAGTTTTAGTGTTTATCACGGCAATAGTAGACAAGCTAAGACTCTGTCCTCAGCCCATGGTAGACCCTGGCTGTGGTTTGGAGATCAGGCTTCTGTCCTTGGAGTTGCTCGTAACCAAACTAAGCCTTCTAGCTTTGCCATTGTCTTTTTTTTTTTTTTTTTTTTTTTTTTTTGGTTAGCTCATTCTTTGGCTTCTCAATTGCCAGTGAGAGACTTGCTTGTCCTGTCATCAGATTAGCTCAACAGATAGCATTCATACTCATTCAACAGCCTCAGGTTTTGCCTAAATCAATGTGTCCTCCGCACACCTCAGTGAACCCTCTCTCCAGGGCTGAGGATGCCAGAACTCAATGCCTGCTTCCTCCTACTGTGCTACCCACCCTCCACATATGGACCTCACTGACACCAACTGCCTTTCTGGATCACTGTCAATTGCTTTCCTCTGTGGAGTGCTGCCAGCTGGCTATGCATCCCTACCCGGCCCAGCTCCGTCCCCTGACACTTCCTACTTTCCCGGTCCCATATTCTAGGAGTGCTCTGCTTGGTGCCTGGCTGTTCCTCATCTGTACTCTGTCTCTAGCTCCCGTGTTCAAACTTAGATGTGCTCTGCTAAGAATGAACACCTGCTCGTCTCTGGAAAAAAAAAAAAAAAAAAAAAACCAAAACATAAATCTGCCTGTGGTCATGCGTCGTTCAGTTACTGGTGTGTGTTGGTTCTGGAAGCTTCATTCTTCAAAGTCATCTTGTCACTTGGGCTTTGAACTCTGTTAGGGTAGTAACTATCCTATTTTGAAACGATTTCTATATGTCCTTATTATCTCCTTGGCCTGATGCTACATGCAGAGACGGATGGGAGGGCAGAGCACAGCCACACAGAGTGCAGTGAGCCACGCGGAGGCGTTTATGTATGAGAAGACGGTACGCTCGATTATGTAGAGCGGGAGCGAAAGGCGTCTTGAAAATAATCAGGTTTTGGTCTTCAGTGAGTGTAAACCAGGACTAAGCTGTGTGCGGTGGCACAAGCTTGCAATTCTAGTACTTGAGGAGAGGAAACAGCAGTTCAAGGCCAGCCTTGGCTACAGAGCAAGTGTGACAAGGCACACTAAAAACAAACAAACAAACAAACAAACAAACAAACAAACAAAGGACAACAATAAATAGACAGCAGGTGGTGGTGGAACCAAGACCACAGGCCCCACCTCCCAATTCCCAGCTCTTGCTCTTTCTGCTGTCTTCCATTTGGATCCATAGGAATTTGCTATCACACTAACAAGCAGCAAGAATCCAGAGGAAATTCAGGATGATGCTTACCTGCTACGCCAGTGTGACAGGCGTGCAGTTTTCAAACCGCGTTTGGTGGGGCCCCACGGTTCCTTGGGCTAGATATAAAAGGATGCCGAGGCCACTGTATCTTGCATCTATCGGAGCCCCTTTTTCTATATCTGGTCTCTGTATTGGGGTCTGCAGAACTGTTTTCCTGAGTATCTTGTTCCTTTAAAAAGTATAAAACTTTCATGACAGAAAACTGTGTAGAATCCAGGGCGTGAAGGAGGAGAGACTCCTTATGTCAGACGTCCTGCTACTTACACAAGACTTTTAGAGGTGAATGGAATTTGTAGACTTTCCCTTAAAGATTATTTTTAAATTATTTATCTGCATTGTCTCTCTCAGTGTGTGAATATGAGTGCCTAAGGAGGCCAGAAAAGGACATTGGGTTTCCTGGAGCTGGGGTTACAGCTGATTGAGAGAACCTCTTAAATGTCGGAAATTTGTAAGAGCAGGAAGTGCTCTTAACCACTGAGCCATCCCTCTAGTCCCATGGTAGTTTTTTTTTTTTTTCTCTCTCTCTCTCTCTCTGTTGTTGTTGTTGAAAATAGGGTTTCTCTGTGTAACAGAGCCCTGGCTGTCCTGGACTGGCTTTGTAGAGCAGGTTGGCCTCAAACTCAGAGAGATCCTCCTGCCTCTGCCTCTAGAGTACTGGAACTAAAGTCATGCTCCACCATGTCCGGCTAGTCCCATGTACTTTTAGCGAAATCTCAACTCAGCCTAATAGCTACAAGTTGGCCTTTTGGGCCCTCGTGTTCATGTAAATATATTTTGTAGTTAAAAAGTAGGGGGAAACATTATAAGGGGCTTAGTAGTTGGGAAAGTACACCACCCCTGCAGAGGACCTGGGGTCCCAGCACTCATGTTGGGTGGCTCAGAAACTCCTGTAATCTCTAGCTCCATGGCATCTGATGTCTCTCACCTCCATGAGCAGCCACACGCATGTGTGTGCACACCCACACGCATGCGTGTTGTTAAAACAATTAAAAGTGATGGTGCATGCCTTTAATCTCGGCCCTGGGGAGTCAGAGACAGGAGGATCTCTGTGAGTTTGAGGTCAACCTGGTCTATAAAGCGAGTTCCAGGACACCCAGAGCTACACAAACAGAAACCCTGTATTAAAAACAACAACCACAAAAGTACAAGTTTTTACAAAAGTACTAGAGGGTCAAAGAGATGTCTCAAATACGGTAGAGAGGGAGAACCGATTTCCATGTGTTTCTTTGACCTACACACATGCACACACACATACACACACATCTGTATATGCACTCACATATCACACATGCACACACACACTAAATCAACGTAAAAAGGGATTACAGGAAGTGCTAACCTGCATTACCTAGGCCCTTACTCTTCTTACTAATAAATGTTTGCCATTCTTGTTTCCACATCGTGAGGGGCTCCGCAACATTAAGGGATTTTGTTGATTCCTGGTGATGAAGATAGCATTATGATGCTACCCCCTAGCCTGGGGAGTGGAAGTCAGTGTCTTACAGGGAACTGGACAGAGTCCCACCTGTTAGAACACTGTGACCCTGTTCACACAGGGAAGAGGGGTATTTATGAGCTTCACCAGGGCTGGGCACACCCACACGGCTGTTTCTCGCACCTCCAGAAGGAGCCTACGAGGGCAACTCAGAGACTTATAAGTAGAACCTGGTGCTGGTGGATCCCATACCTTTTTTTACTATAAAGAGTCATCACTGGCTCTTATGGGAAAGATGGAGACACCCTCATTTCGGAAAACAACTCAGATTTATTACGTACTGTGACCAAGAGCTCCCAGCTTGGAACTACTGGGCTCAGTCCAGAGTCTTTTGTTCTTTGAAAAGTGAGGATATCTGTCAGTGGGAGCACACGAAGCCCAGGTCAGTACTTACAAATTTACCACACAAGTTTCCTGTGGGCTGACCGTACATGACCCTTTAGGATGGTCTATGACCCTGCTCGCTACAGTCCTGCGGTTTTTTTTTTATTTAATTTTATTATTTTTTATTACTAGTTACAAATTTATTGACTCTGTATCCCAGCTGTATCCTGCTCCCTTATTCTGTCCCAATCCCACCTTCCCTTTCTCAGCTCCTCCTCCATGCCCCTTTCCAAGTCCACTGATTGGGGAGGACCTCCTCCCCTTTCATCTGACCCTGTTTTATCAGGTATCTTCAGGACTGGCTGCAAAGTCCTCCTCTGTGGCCTAGCAGGACTGCTCCTCCCTTGGGGGGGTGGGGAGGTCAAAGAGCCTGCCATTGAGTTCCTGTCAGAGATAGTTCCCTGTTCCCCTTACTATGGGAAACCAATTGGTTACTGAGCTACCATGGCTACATCTGAGCAGAGGTTCTAGGTTATATCCATACATGGTCCTTGGTGGAGTGTCACTCTCAGAAAAGACCCCTGTGCCCAGATATATTTGTCCTTGTGGAGCTCCTATCCAGTCCTGTGTTCTACTTTGAGCCTTGTACCTGTTTTCAAATATGGACATCTTCTATGTAAGTTTTATGCAGTTAAATGTTTTCTAAGAATCCAATAAATAAGACCTACTCATTTGTGGGAGGGAAAAGAGTTACAGCTTTGCTGCCCATTTTAGAATGTACCAGACAGAAAAGGAGATGGAAGAGAAGCATGTTTGGGTTACATGCAAACTATTGTGACTCAGCCACCTTACAGTTGCCACGGTGTCAAAGGATGTGTCACAACATCTGTTTCTGGTTCAATGTTTACTGACAGATTTTTTTTTTTAATTTTACCTTAATTTGCCCAAGGTTTCAGACTATTTGCAAATGTAGCTAAATTCAACTCCATCAGATCTACAAAGACTTTCTATTTTAAGGAAGTTAACCGGTTCAGCTTTCTGTTCAGGGGCATACTCCAATCTTCCTGTGACCCTAGAGGGAATGAGAAGATCTCCCCTGCTGCCCCCTGTGCGAGAGAGAAAATCAGTTCTCCCATTCCTCGGGTTAGCACAGAGCTCAGCCACACACAGTCCTGAGAACTGGACACTTTGTGTTCACCCAAATTAGAAACAGACAACTAATGGCTTGTTACCGCAGGCTGGACAAACGCCAAAAAGATGAACAGAAGAGGCTGTCATGGTCAAGCTGTCATGGGTGATCAGGTCCTCAAATATCTCATCTACAGAAAGAGGTATTAGCAGCTTTCTTTCTTCATTTTTTTTTTACCCATCTTTTCACTGACAAACATTATGGCATGTCAAACATTATGGCATGTTACACATTTTCTTTTTCTAAATTTTGTACTGGTGCATATTTGTTGCACACAGTGACGGGTTCTCTAGAGACCTTTCATTTGTATCATTTGTATCGTGTATGTGGACCATGTTTACCCCACTATCCCTTTCCCTTTTTCTGTCCCGCCCCCAACAGTACAGGTCATCTCTCTTATACTGTCATGTCACGTATACATATGTATTATTTTATGTTCGCATACATATACTGTAGAATTTATATATGACAAAAACATAATGTATTTAACTCTCTGGATCTGACTTATTTTTTTCTTAGTATGATGATCTCTAATTGTGTCCATTTCTCTGCAAACAGCATTAAGATCTCTCCCCCTTTCTCCTTTCCTCTCCTCTCCTTCCCTCTCCATCTCTTTTGACAGGGTTGGTGCAGCCCAACCTAGTCTCACACTTGAACTCCTCCTGCCTCAGCCTTCCAGTCTCTGGGCATAGGTGTATACCATCACAAACAGCTGCCTGCTGCTTACCGTATTCACTTCTGCCCATCCTCTTACTCAGCACCGACTGGTGTCTTTAGCACTGCTTTGTGGGCGGGGCAACAGGTGCAGGGAATCAAGCGGTTTTTCCGAGGCAGCAGACCTTCATCTTTCTGAAGCTCACACTGTCAATCAGAGTGTTCTACCTTCCTATAAAGGGCCCATTCAAGGGTGGACTCTTTATTGTACGTATTCAGCATCCAACAGAACAGTGTTTGATTAGGGAGAACCTTGCTGGAAGACTGCACCCTAGAAGGCCATGGATGCCGAGCCCGTGCCTCCCTTTTTAGAAGCTGCTCTGTGAAGGAGAAGAAGCAGGAAGGTGAAGGAAGAGCCTGGGACTGAGTGGACGCCACCCGAAGCCTGCTGAGGGTTTCCCAGTGCTTGTGAAAGGCCCATTTCCAAACAAAAGGTTAAGTTCTTCTGCCACTCCACCAAGAAGAGGCTTGCAAAGACATTCTAGTCTCCCTTGACACCCAGGGGATGTTAACAGTCATTTAAGAGTAGCCAGAAAGATCAGCTCAATGCATCAAATTCAGGGATGGACAGCACAGGCCTCCTTGCACTGAGTGGCAGAGGATGCGAAGGCGTTCCACTGGACACCCAGAGACCTTTGATTCTTGATTTCACACGATTTTGTGCCTTAACTGCTCATCTGCATTACAGACTCTCCTACAAGGGCTTGGGCTTATGTCTTTTGGCTGGGAAAATAAGCGCATGTGTGTTAGGAAAACAAACACACATTTATACTGAGGATTAGAAATTCATTTATACTGAGGATTAGACAAAAATCAAGTGTCAGGAAGAGAATTGACGTGTGAGGCAAACACAAGAACAGGACTCCAAGGAAGACATAAAGAATAACAATGCTAAAAGAAAGAAAATGAGCATGTGGGTACAGTTCAGCTTCTAAAAACCTAGGTCAGAAAATCCCAGATGGGCAGATGTGTAAGGGATTGGAGTTGACTCCCAAATACACCGATGATGTATGTTACTTTGAGAAATGCAGTTTCTCCAACTCTACTTTGTCACATTTAAAGCAATCACAGGACACCTCCTGAGCTCTCAAAGATCACCGAGGTAAAGTACACAAGGATGTGAAGAAATGCACACACAGGTACAGGATTTACCTTGTATTACGAGCCATGCTGCATTCCACGTTCGTTGCCTTTAGCTACTAAGTACTAAAGCAATACTGCAAAGCGATCATTGCAGTGTAGGTGCTCAACACAGTTCCTGCTCTGGGTGACTCCCTCCCATCCTCTCTCGAGTTCTCTTTCAAAATGTGAAAAAAAAAAAAAATCAAAAGTTTGCCAAGTGCGGTGGCTTATGCTTTTCATACTGGTACTTTGGAGGCAGAGGCAGGTGGGTCTCTGTAAGTCAGAGGCTAGCATGGTCTACATAGTGAGACGCTGTCTCATATATTAAAAAAAAAAAAAGAAATCAAGAGTTTATGAGTTAACCCAAGGTCTGTACATGAAGCCTGAAATAGAACACCTGTAGAACTTCAGTGACTTAAACTTCATTTTTATTTTAAAAGCATATGGGGTCTTGAAAAGAGGAATTTGGATGTTACATCTTGTGGAGTACAATCATTGTTGTTTTTCTTGTGACAGGGTCTCAGCCAGCTAATGACTTGCTATATAGATGAGGGTGGCTTGGAACTCACAGAGATCCACCGGCTTCTTCCTCCTAAGTGTCACCAGATAACAGATATGTGGCACCAGGCTGTCAAGAAGTACATTTAAAAAAAATTATAAATTATAGCCATTTTGAGATACACTGTAAACTTTTAAAATAAGAACACTGACTAGGGGGAAAGATAGACAAACCCAACCAAGAGAAACTCCAGTGTCTTCACATATGAACTCCACACAAGAGTGTTCTAATATAAGAAGATTCAGTCAACTCCGAGTTCCTTAGGGGGTCGTTGGAGATGGCCTCTAACATGACACCATCCTGGAAATGAGTGTCCCGGGTTACAGATGTTCTGTGGGTTTTGCTGATGACTGTATCTAGGGCTCAACATTCCCTAGGAAAGCTTGTAAAACCATGTAAGACCGAAATTCCCCAGGGTGGCAGCAACTATGTCAACAGATAGAAACCGCTGCCGTCTAGGAAGGCTGCTGAGTTAATCCTCAGGATATCATCCAGCTAAATCGTGGAAGAGGTCATGGGTCTCTCAGAAAGAAGACGCTTGGGGCTCTGAAAGCTCACATTTCAGACCCGATCCTTACTTCCTGCCCGGACATGGCCTCTTCTTCCTGTCCTCCATCCCCACGCTGTGTACTCTGCTGATTAACCCGCTTCTCACAAAGATAGCGCAGGCCTGCTTAGGTTCTGTGGAACTAGAGAAGGAGGAAATGTGGACTTGTCTTTTTTTTTTTTTTTTTTTTTCTTTTTCTGGACTTGTCTTTTAAAAGATCTCCATCTGTGTTGAAAGAGGATAGAGAAGTCCTGCCTGGAGCATAGAAGACATGCTGTGAAATCAGAATTACCTAGCCTCAGCTGGGAGTTTCCAGGTAGGGCTGGAAACAGGAGTAACAAGCTTGAGAGGAGCCTCACTAATACCCGAGTACCCGAGGCAGAGCCCTGTCCCAGTACCTCCTCCTTCAACAATAAGATGAAAAGGCCCCACTGGGGCCATGTACCATGTTAGGGTGGGGGATGTTAAAGGAATATGGGCTATTTCAGCCACTGTCTTCCTTGGTTTTTTGTTACTGTAATAAAAAAAAAATACCCTGACAAAAGCAACTTAAGGGAGAAAGGATTTCTTTGACTCCCAGTTCCAGGTTACAGTTCATCAGGAGGGGCTTGAGGGAGCTGGTAACATTATATCCACAGTTAAGAGCAATGAATTAATGCATGCTTGCGAGTGCACAGCTCACTATCTCCCTTTCAGTCACTCTAGCACTCAGACCATGAAATGGTAGCGTTCACATTCCGCTCGGGCCTCCCAACCTCAATTAGCCCTATTTAAAAAAGAAAAAAAAAAAAAAAAGTCTTTCGTGGGCATGCCCACAGGCCAACCTCATCTAGAGAGTCCCCCATTCCCTGAGATGTTCCGTGGTTCTAGATTGTGACAAGTTGGTAACTAAAAAAAAAAAAAACCGTCACAGTCACTTAGCATCCAAAGCCTGCAGGATGGGGCATGTGGCTCAGGGCTGGCCAATTACTTCATCGAGTTCTCCCAACTCACCTACCTGTAGATGGCGGGCCACTTTAATTCCTTCAGTCAGGAGGAACCCAGCTGAATCACTTTCTTATTGCATCTAATAACAATGATACTTTTCTGAACATTGCTAGTCTTGTTTGTAAAATGAGGATAATAGCACTTCACCCCGGGATCCCTGTGAAAAGATAATATGGCTGGTCGTGCCTGCCACTAAGATGAATGAGTGAACACTTAGATGGTTACTTGGAAAGTGCAAGAAGGTATTTTTTTCCTGAAATTAAGAACAGAGAAAATGGAATGAGCCCGGATTTTCCGGGAGTCACCATACAGTACCTAAAGTATTACCCTCCTCCTCACACTCTGGGAGACGGGACTGAGAGAGAAGGGGCATGGATATTGAGTGTGACAGTAGAACCACTAGCTCAGGCTGGTTCCGTCTGGTACCTGCCTGCACTTTTCAATGACACGCCCCACTTCCCTTCAGGGTCAGTTTTGATATGGAGACATAGATGGAAAGACAGTCCTCTTGATGCTGAGGTGTGAGACATATCAGCTGAAGATGCGAAGGCAGAGACAAGTTCTGGCTATGATGGGAATAGAACCAGACGGACAGTCTGGTTCTGTCTGGGGGAGCGAGTCTCAGCCGGTGGAGGGGGACAGTTGGTAACTAATACACACTTCCAGTGAGCATCAAATATATCATCCTTCTTCCTCACGGGTTCCAGGCTAACTAGTTCCAGAAGGACCAAGCGGCGTGGAAAACACTTTTGGCAATTCCTTTCTTCTCAGACTTCCCCGGTGCATGCATTTCTCTAGCTGGTTGTGTTGCTGAAGGCTGCACAATTCCAGCCAAAGACTGAGTAGGTGAAAATGGCAAGAGAAAACGATTCTTTTTCCTCTGTAAGGAAACAGTAATCGTCATTAATTCCCCTCCACTGTAAGAGCAATTACAAAAGAGAACCGGATAGCTAAGGAGAACATATGCCTTGCATCACTAAGCATTTCTTATGGCTACACATACTCTCTAGAAAGATCTATGGAAAAGCACCAAATTCCAAGATTTGAATGTCTCCCATGCCCTTCCCCAAGCTGGGACAGGCTTCTTCAGCTGTCAGTAACAGGTTTGTGTGGACGACCACTGTAGCTATGTTTTGTGTTTGTGAGGGCTGCCAAACACAGACTTGCAATGCTGCTGAGGATGCTTTGCCTTGACACGGAGAGGCAGGGCAGTGAAGAATAAAGCGTACAACCTCAGAGTCAGAGGGAGCTGGGAGCCGAGGCTGCAGCTCAGTCATAGAGTGTTTACCTGGCACAAGAGCAGCTCCTGGGGTCCATCCCCAGCACCTCGCCGCCCCTCCCCCCACTGTCAGAAGGGTCTCTTTGGCTCCCTGTAGCATCTATCCATTCCCTGAATATTGTTAGTCTCTTTTTAAAATGAAGAAAACGGTGCATTCTTTCAGGGTTTTTATACAAAAATTGAATGAGATTGTGGTTAATACACATAAAATGGATGGACAGTGAATGGCTGTAGTCATGTACATAGACTCTGTTAGACTTCTGTCTCCTCTGAAATCAGATTTGATAAATATTTAACTTTCCCTTCTCCAAGTTCGGTGTTCCATACTTTACCTTCTTCTGTCTGTGAGTGTAAGGGTCGGACTTCCTACCAATACTTACAAAGGAAGATGGAGGCTGTGTGCCCAGTGGGAATCACAGGCCAGTATGAACGGTGAGCTGGGGGTGGGGGAGACCCTCCCTAAAAGTATGAGGAGCACTATTCCAGATGTGGTGCCTTCACTGCCTGAGGTCACATGATGGCTTTCACCTCCATTTCCATAGTCACAGTTAGGTCAACTCTGCTGACTCAGGACCCAAGCTCAGTGTCCTTACAGAGCTCCTCTCAAGACACACCACTCAAGACACACACACCCACTCGGGGTCTCTGCAAACTCTGTAAGGCAGGGATCTGACCTTATTCCTTACACATGCCTGTACACACTACAGTAGACACTAATAAAGATGAAGGAGGCACCATATAAACAGTGGAGCCAGAATGCTAGCTGCCCCCACCCCCTCCAGCACTCCCAAGGGGCCCATGATCTATGAAGGTTCGAATTATAAAACTTCTTGTCAGATAATGGGGTGACTCCTCACCTTTCTACCCTTTCCCATCCAGGTTAAGCACCCAAAAACTTCAGACAACTCTCAAGTTGCAGGAGATATTTTTGATAACTCAAAGAAAATTAGCTGGGAAAGTAAAAGCCAAATTGACTTTCTGATGGCTTTTTGCTAGAGCTTAAAACACACACACACACACACACACACACACACACAAAGCTTCCAGCTGGATATTGTGCCATGTCTATTTGCCTTTTAAGTTCTTAAGAAATGCATCCCAGCCTATGTGGATTCAATAAGATAACTGAAAAGAGAAAATCTGTCATGGTTCTGGGAGCCAGGCATTCCAGGGCTGGTTAGATGTCATTCCTGACAACACCAGGACTCAGCCTCATTCTTGCTTTCATCACAGCTCTCCATAGCTTCTACTTTTGAAAGATACCTTTTGAAATTAGGACCATCCATCCAGATTAGAAGAGGAGGACGAATGTTTGCTCTCTGAGTAGACTCCCCAAAAGATGACCTGTCTAGAGTCTTCCCAGATTTTTGTTGACTATTTATTCTACCAGAGAATATGGAAACAGAGCCTAGGCTTTAAAGTCATGATGTATTAGCTGGGTGTGATGGTTTATGTCTGTTGTCTCAGCTAATCTGGAGGCTGAGATGGGGGAATTTTGAAGTTCAGGAGATTGAAAATAGTGTGGGAAGCATACCCATATCCCCTCTCTCAAAACAAACAGGCACCATACCATACTCCAACCTCCTCAAGACTGGAGGGAGAAGAGAATGGACATCAGAAAGGTGTGTTGTGGATTGTGGAGAATTAAGGGAGAAAACAAACAGTTCACAAATAAATTACTTCTGTGAAAAACTTGAGGGTTTTGCTGTTTTTGTTTTGTTTGTTTGAGACAGGATCTCGTGAAGCCCACGCTGGCCTCGAACTCACTAGAAAAGTAGAAAGCAACTTTGAAAACCTGATCCGCCTGCTTCCGCTGCCTGGATTCCAGGTGTGGCCACCAGGGTCAGCTGACTGAGCTGACCCTGCATGCAGCATTGTTAAGATCTCCCCACAGAGCCCAAGAAGCCAGAATATACATCTTCATGCAAACTCTTTCCCTTCTTCAAATTAATGTTGCTGCTGTTGTTGTTTTACTATGAATTGGACATAAGAAAGTTACTTTTACAATGAACACCAGATTAATCATGAAAAAGCATCAAAGGGTTTCCAAATAAGGGGCATTCTACAAAATCCCTTCCAGTCCTTCTAAGGATGGAATCAAGGTTACCAGGATCAAGATTACTCTGAGCAGCTGTAACAAGAAATGCCTAGAGTACTGATAAAAGTAAGACAGTTGGGAGGAAATTCAAAGCCAGTCTGAGCTATATAACAAGACTCTGTCGAAAGAAAGAAGGAAAGAAAGAAAGAAAGAAAGAAAGAAAGGAAGAAGGAAGGAAGAAAGGAAGGAAGAAAGAAAATAGAAGAAGCAGGGTTGGGTGGGAGAAGAAGGAAGAGATGGGAGAGCTGGCTCGATAGTTAGGAGCACTTGCTGTTCTTGCAGAAGGCTTGAGTTTGGTTCCCAACATGCACGTCAGATGGCTCACAACTGCCTGTAACTTCAGCTCCGGAGGATCTGGGCAGGCATGCACACACAGTGAAAAATAAAACAAGTCTTTAAAAGAAGAGGATGAGAAGGACCCCGAGGAGGCAGGTCAACTGAGTGAAAGGTGGGATCCTGGAACAAAAACTGTCATTCGGGAAAACCCCGAGAAAGCATGAATACGTGAATAGAGAGCGGCAGTAGTTGGCCGGAATGCGCAGTGTTGATGTGTTATCTGCGACGAAAGTTCTGTTCCAGTCAGTGTGAACCGGAAAGAGGAAAGAAGGAGCATGAGGTCCACAGAAGCACTGTGTCATCTCTGCAAGAACTCTCCAAACGTAAAAGTGTTCTCAAAGTCACCAAAACATGAAAATCAAATGCTGATGTCTGGGCCCTCCTTAGACAAACCACAGCACAGCCAATGAGAGGATGGACCAGGAAGGTCTCTTGGGTGGTCTTGGTGTGCAGTGGGGCCTCGAGTTGCTCCTTACATGTGGCACCTAATTCCTGTGTTTTAGAATACAGTGGTGTTTCAAGGACACACCTGGGAGGCCATGTCCGACTGTCACCACCAATTTGGGAATTCTGTTCTACACCTTCGAGACAATTATAGATAGTTAGGGATACGTGTCTATAACCAAACATGGGGCAATGATTGACATTTGCACAGCACAGGAATTCTGAAGAGGCAGCGGCGTTTCCACTGAGGGAGCAAAGTGTGGTGGGAAGACAGGTTACAGCTGTGAGCCTCTGCCTCATGATTTTTCCGTGGGTGGCCCATTTTTATTTTCTTGCATTTTTTGTCAGCTACTATTGTCCTGTGGAAGCGAGCTCAAGGAAGCAAATACCAGTTTGTCAAAGTGAAGCACTGATGAAACTATCCCTTTAAACAGCACTCATTCAACCAGCACCTGGGTGCTTCATAGGAATTCAGACTCCCGGGCTACATTCCAGAACTACTAAACTGGAATCTCCATTTTAATAGGATGTTAAGAAGTACTAAAGTAAAGGAGCCTTCCATAAACCAGTGAGATAAGGAACGCTGATTAGGTGCTGGGGAACAACAAGAGTTTCGTCATGAGTGATAAGCTCTCTCCAGGGCTGGGGACAGGCACAGGAATGAGTAAACAGTCTCGTGGCATCCAGAAGGTCTGAGTGGATTCAGTGCTTCTCCGTACATTTTGGGAGAGCGTGCAATGTCCAACACAGCTACACCCCACATGACTCAACTACTGCAGAGAGAACTGACAGAAGAGGGGTCCAAATACACAGGTCCCAGCAGGGGCCCGGCTGCCTACTTCCTGTCCCTGGTGTTGAGGCTTCAGAAAGCATAGTGCAGTGATGTTAAAGGGATGGGGAGCTGCAGGACCAGAGAAGTCTCCTGGGCTCTGCATGAGATGCTGAGGAGTCTTTCTGAATCAGAGAGGCCAGAGGCCTGGGTGTGTGCAGCCAGTGGGAACATCCTCATTCTGTCCCATTGCCAAGTCAGAGAAGCTTAAAGTCAACAGTTATTTGGTTAGGGTAGTCAAGTAATCTTTCGAGCAACAAAACCAGGGAGGTGACTAAAACACATCATCTCATTGAGATGACAATTCTCCTGGATTCAAACACCTGGGAGGTGCTGGGGTGCACATGCTCCTGAAAGGAAGAAAGAAAGGGAGAGAAAAAAAGAAAGAAAGAAAGAAAGAATAGAAGGAAGGAAAGAGTGAATCCCATGAGAAGTTGAAATCTTTATTCTCTCTCTCCCTCTCTGAAAGTAACAGTTTTAGACTTAATGGGACTAAATCACTTTTCATTGGCAAGTTGGGGTGCTCCATCTCCAAGGCCCCCATCATGGCAGGAATAATAGGAGGGGAGAAAATAAATAAGACCCTGTCTTTTGGTTCATCTGAGGGAAAAGCCTGTCTTTTTTCTCTGCTGCATTAGGAAGGATTTATGGGGATGCAAAGTTTGGGTTAAGGTTAAAAGGTGAGAAGCATTTGTCAGGAGGGCCAGAGGGCAACCGAGGGCATTCCAGTCAAGGCACTGGGCTGTAAATAGCAGCATGGAGTGAAAAGGAGTCAGTGTTTTTTTGTGAGAAAGAAGAAACATGGAGTGGATAGGATCAGGTCTTGGAGGTCTTTGCATGCCAGGCTGCATGGATTCCATGTTTTGGGCAGTTGTGGGGAGAGGGATAGGAGAGGGTGAGTTTTTAAATGAGTCTACAGTGTCAGAATTAGCATTCTGACACCAGTGTGGAAAATAAGAGGTGGAGGAGGTGGGGGTGCTAGAGGCAGAGACCAGTTGAGAAGCTAATAGATGAGGAAGGAATTACAAAAAAAGGAAAGGAAGGGGCTTAGTTTCCCTGCTGGGTGACTGAGATGAGCTGCCAGTGTGCAAGCAAGCAAAAGCAGGGACTCTTCAGGGCTCATGCCACCACTTTGTGCTGGGCATCTGGGCTGTTCCTCAGAATGCTATGTGAACATTCCTATATGAGGTATTCTGGAGATTTGGAGTTGGGGTTGTGAGGTGACATACCAGAATTATGAATTGTGAATGCATGAGAATGTTACAAATGCTTTCCATTACGGACAGGTTGCTTTGGGGAAGACAGCCCTAACCTTACAGATGCTATTTTTAATACGCTTTCCTGCACATAGTCCCAGCACACTGTACTTCACAACATAAATCCACATTAGCTGCATGAGAGACTACAGATTGATTCTAAGAAACAAATAAACCCATGAGGTGAGAAGCACCAGACTCCAAGAGGGTTTAAGTCAAATGGAGAAGCACAAAGGAGAAGCTTCAATAGCTTAGGTGGGAATAATCTAGAGGGCATCCATCTTGCTGCAACTTGCTGAAGGAGTTGATGTATCCCATTGGGAATTCCCTAATTATATTATTTTATATTTTTTGGCTATCCCTTGTTGAGTTTCAATTTTGTCTTTAAAATTTTTAAATTATAGTTACGTATTTTGTTTCATGTGTATGGGTGGCTAGAACTAGGACCTGGGTTCTCTGCAAGGGTAACAAGTTCTCTTAACCATTGAGCTATCTCTCCCAGCTCCCTCTTTTTCCTTCCTTCCTTCCTTCCTTCCTTCCTTCCTTCCTTCCTTCCTTCCTTCCTTCCTTTCCCTCCCCCTCCCTTCTTTCATCCCTCCCTTCCTTCCTTCTTACCTTCCTTTCTTTTCCTCCTTCCCTTCCTTTCTTCCTCCCTTCCTTCTTTCCTTTCCTGTTAAAGCATGTATATTTATAAAATACAGCTCAAGTTATATTTAGCATCTGTTGGAAAATGAAGTGAGGTGAGGCCTACCTGGCTTTATCTGTTCTGCTCCTCTTTAGAAAGCTTTGTCTTCATTTCATCCTCCAAATGTGTGTGTGTGTGTGTGTGTGTGTGTGTAGGTCAGAGAATAACTTTGTGGAGTCAGTTCTCTCCTTCTACCATGTAGGTTCAAGGAATCAGACTCAGGTTGTCAGGTCTAACAATGAGAGTCTCACCTGCCTTAACATCTCCCTGGCCCCTCAACCTTAGCTGCTGAGACAAGGTCTCTCACTTGGAGCTCCTTGAATTTCTAACACTAGATTGCCAACAAGCCTCTGTAATCCTCTTGTCTTCTGCCTACCCAGGGCTGGGATAAAGGCATGTGCCATGGCACCTCGCTTTTTATTTGGGTACTGGGGATCCAAACTCAGTTCCTCATGCTTGCATGGCCAGTGCTTTATCAACTGAGCCACCCCACACCCCACACCCCACACCCCACCCCAGCCCTCCTCAGCTCCCTTTAACAAGTGAATTTAACAGCTAGATCTTGTTAAACCCAGCGTTTGCTGACTTGGCTGGTCCTGCGGGCTAACTTGCCCAAGGGATCCCATCTCTGTCTCCCGAATGCTAGGATTGCTTGTGGGACATGGTACCTGCCTGGCTTCTCGATGCTTTCTGGGAATCCAAATTAAACATCCTCGTACTTACTGGGGAAGCATTTTATCTATGTTTTCTCCCATGTATGCCATTTTTTAATTAATTAATTTCTAGTTGTGTTGGAGTTGGCAAGTTGGACACAGTGAAACCTCAACACAGTCTTCAGACTTCATTCATTAATTAATTAACTAATTTTGGATTGTTGAGACAGTTTCTTTGTGTAGCCCTGGCTGTACTAGAACTCACTATGCAGACCAGGCTGTCCTCGAACTCACAGAGATCTACCTGCCTTTGCTTCCCAAGTACTGGAATTAAAAGCACCGCCAATTTTTAAAAAATTATTTCAAAAGCCAAGTGCCTCTCTCTTTCTCCTCCTTTCCTGTATTTTTTAAATGCAATCAACAGCTTTTTTCTTCAAGTCTATTGCATCAAAGCATCTTGTGTGTTGGTGTCTCACTCAAAGTGGTCAACAGCGGCCAACAGCTGTAGCCCTTGCTTGCATGAAGCTCTTGGAGAACGTTATACAAAGTCCTTCAGAAGGCTAAGTCTGTGGCGTGAGGCCTGGGTCTCTGCCAGCCTCTCAGCATTATACGCCAGATCTTAAAAACATCCACTTCATTTCTGCTATTGGATGTTTTACCATATAATTGAAAATAGCAGTATCTCTGCTCCAGTGAAACAAAGCGTTGGTTTATATTAGAATAGCTTTTTATTTGAACTGGATATTAGTAATTTTGCTTTCTTTTATTTCAATGATTAGCACTCAACGATTGCCAAAAAAAAAAAAAAAAAAAAAAAAAATTCCTATGGATAAGCTGAGTGTGATGGCTCATGCTTCTAATCCCAACACTTGGGAGGCTAGTGTAGTGGGCTGCTGAGTAGGACCCCGTGTCAAAAAAAAAAAAAGAAAAAGAAAAAGAAAACCCAGAACAAATAGACAAAAATAAATAAATAAATAATAAAAACCCTGCTGTCAGTAACCTTCATTTTTCTTACTTTATTTATATATAATTCATTAGGTCTCCCTTTTCCTTGTTCTCTTTATGCTTTCTTTCTTTTTTTTTTTCCTCCTTTGAAGATACTTCAATTTTGTGGTTACTGATGAATTAAAAAACACATTTTCAGCATTTCCTAGCTAGGGTAGTGCATAGGAAATTCCACTCAAAACAAAGAAGTCGTTAATAAAATAGCGGCACACCTTACATCTTACATTGAAAGCTTACACTTTACAAGGCGCTTTTGCATACATTATTCCATTTGATTCTTACAACAAGCAGAAGCAGAGAAAAACAGTCAGTGGAAAAGGAAAATTATCCTTTTTTTTTTTTAGGCTTACAATGAGCATCTTCTTTCCAGACCTCTTCACGCTTTCTTAAGATGTGTGTGTGTGTGCATGTGTGTGTGATAGCTATGCATATTTGTGTACGTGTGTATACTTCGGTATGTGTGGGGACCAGAGAATGGTGCTGTGTGTCCAGCTCTACCACTCTTCAAGCCTTTTTCCTTGAGCCAGGTTCTCTCACTGAGGCTGGAGCCAGGCTGGAGGCCTGCAAGGTCTTCCCCCTCCCCTACCTCCGTCTCTGCTTTCCCAGTCCTGGTGTTCCAGGCTTTCTTGCAGCTACATCCAACTTTTTATTTGGATGCTGAGGTCTGAACTCAGGTACACATGTTCAGGTAGGAAGTTCTCTATCCGTTGAGCCATCTCTCCAGTCCCATTTTTTTTTTCTCCCTTTAAAAGAGTGCTGAGAGAGTTGGCTGGAATTGGGCGGGGAGGGGTGCATTTAGGGGAATGGTGTGGAAGCCTAGTGCAGCGAAAAGTTCCTGGAATCTGTGAGGGTGACCCTAGTGAGGACCTTCAGGGCTAGAAGATACGGAGTCTGAACCGACCATCTCTTGTAGCCAAGCAAGGCTTTCAGTGAGGGGCCGGCTTGCACACACATGCACATAAATAAATAATAAAATGCATCTTTAAAGCAAGATTTTAAAAAATGGTGTGAAATATTGAACCCAGAACCTTGCCTGTGTTAGGCACAGGCTCCCCCTGCTGACTTTCATCCTGCCCCCAAAGTTAAAAATTCTTCTGATACTGTTTTTGTGTCAAACTGTGTTCCTTTATGCTTGTAATCCAGCATGCAAAACTTTCTGATCTCCCAGGCTCATGGCTTGGGAGGATTAACAGTAAAAATGGCCATCTTACGAAAAGCAATCTACAGATTCAATGCAATTCTCATCAAATTACCGACACAATTCTTTACAGACCTGGAAAGAAAAATTCCCAACTTCATATGAAATAACAAGAAACCCAGAATCGCTAAAACAATCCTCTGCAATAAAAGATCTCCTGCAGGTATCTCCATCCATGATCTCAAGCTGTGCTATAGAGCAACAATACTAAAAACTGCATGGTACTGGCATAGAAACCAGCTGGTGGATCAATGGAATCAGCTAGAAGATCCAGAAATAAACCCACACACTTACGGACACCTGATTTTTGAAAAAGATGCCAAAACCATACAATGGAAAAAAAGAAAGCATCTTCAACAAATGGTGCTGGTCTAACTGAATGTCTACATGTAGAAAAATGCAAATAGATACATTCTTATCACCCTGCACAAAACTAAAGTCCAAGTGGATCAAAGACCCCAGTGTA
Organism: Psammomys obesus; assembly: GCF_907164565.1. Lineage (NCBI taxonomy): Eukaryota > Metazoa > Chordata > Mammalia > Rodentia > Muridae > Psammomys > Psammomys obesus. Next base: position 2,862,779 of record NW_026594462.1, read on the forward strand.
AAACCAGACACACTAAACCTGTTAGAAGAAAAATTGGGAAAGAGCCTTGCATTCATTGGCACAGGAGACAACTTTCTGAACAAAACACCAACAGCACAGGCTCTAAGATCAACACACAATAAATGGGACCTCATAAAACTAAAAAGCTTCTGTAAAGCAAAGGACACTGTCATCAGAACAAAACAACTGCCTACAGATTGGGAAAAGATCTTCACCAACCCTACATCTGACAGAGGGCTAATATCCAGAATATATAAAGAACTCAAGAAGTTAAGTAGCAACAAATCAAGTAATCCAATTAAAAAATGGGGTACAGAGCTAAACAGAGAATTCAATAGAGGAATATCGAATGGCAGAGAAACACTTAAAGAAATGCTCAACATCCTTAGCTATCAGGGAAATACAAATCAAAATGACCCTGAGATTTCACCTTACATCCATCAGAATGGCTAAGATCAAAAACTCAAGTGACAACACATGCTGGAGAGGATGTGGAGAAAGGGGAACCCTCCTCCATTGCTGGTGGGAATGTAAACTTGTACAACCACTTTGGAAATCAATCTGGTGCTTTCTCAAACAATTAGGAATACTCCTGCCTCAAGATCCAGCTATACCACTCCTAGGCATACATCCAAAAGATGCTCTAGTATACCACAAGGACATCTACTCAACCATGTTCATAGCAGCTTTAGTTGTAATAGCCAGAATCTGGAAACAACCTAGATGTCCCTCAACGGAAGAATGGGTGTAGAAATTGTGGCACATTTGCATAATGGAATACTACACAGCAATTAAAAACAAGGAAATCATGACATTTGCAGGCAAATGGTAGCAACTAGAAAAGATCATCCTGAGTGAGGCATCCTAGAAGGAGAAAGACACACAGGGTATATACTCACTTGTAAGTGGATATTAGATATATTATATAGGATAAACATACTAAAATCTGTACACTTAAAGAAGCTAAGCAAGAACGAGGACCCTGGGTAAGATGATCAATCCTCACTCAGGAAGACAAATGGGACAGACATCGGAAGAAGGAGAAAACAGGCAACAGGACAGGAGCCTACCACATAGGGCCATTGAAAAATTCTACCCAGCAAGTTATCAAAGCAGATGCTGAGACTCATAGCCAAACTTTGGGCAGAGTTCAGGGAATCTTATGAGAAGGGGAGATAGGGAGACCTGGAGGGGACAGGAGCTCCACAAAGAGAGTAACAGATCTAAAAAATCTGGGCACAGTGGTCTTTTCTGAGACTGATATTCCAAACAAGGATCATTCCTGAAGATAACCTAGAACCCCTGTACAGATATAGCCCATGGCAGCTCAGTCTCCAAATGGGTTTCCTAGTATTGGGAACTGGAACTGTCTCTGACATGAACTGATTGGCCTGCTCTTTGATCACTTCCCCCCCAGTGGGGAGCAGCCTTAGAAGGCCACAGAGGAGGACAATGCAGCCAGTCCTGATGAGAGCTGATAGACTAGGCTCAGATGGAAGGGAAGGAGGACCTCCCCTATCAGTGGACTGGGGGAGGTCATGGGTAGAGAAGAGGGAGGGAGGATGGGATTGGGAGGGGACACAGGAGGGGGCTACAGGAGGGATACAAAGTGAATGAACTGTAATTAATAAAATAAAATAAATAAAAACTGTAATTAATAAAAAAATTTTTAAAAAAACCTTTCCCCCTTTTTGTTCATATGAATAGTTTGGGTGCTTTGATATTTTTGATGACCCATTCATTGGAAAAAATATTATCTTCTTTTGTGTTTCTACATGCCTTTTAATTATACCTAATTTCTTAATCTAATCAACTCCAACTTCCTTCATTAAATGTGGATTCTCTTGATTTGCCATGTGAAATACTGACATTTCGAATTATTATTCCATTTCCTCCCATTTGTTCCCCACAATGTGTTCTAGAATTTTCAGTCCCTTCATTATCAAACCACTCAGGAAACATGAAATCACTGTGCTTTTTTCACTCTGAAGTTAAACAGCAAGCCAGAAAGTCTTGCTTTTCTTACGATGAAGAAGCAAGTTATGTTCTCACCTAATCGGCGTCTGCCAAAGTATGCTTTCCTGTTAGCTTCCTAACATTGCTGTAACAAAGTGCCACAGATCAGAAAACTTAAGAAACAGAAATGCACCATCAACAATTCCAGAGCCTAGAAGTCTGAGACCAAGCTGTGGACTGGGTCAGTTCCTCCGAAAGGTTCTGAGGGAAGCAGCTGCTCCAGGGCTCCCTCCTTGGTCTGCAGGTGCTGTCTTCTGTCTCTCTCCACGGTGTCTGCCTTCTGTGTGCATTTGTGTTCAAATATCCCTCTTGCTATGAGGACACCAGTCCCACTGGCTAAGGACATGCCCCAGGGACCTCATATTAGATTGATCACCTCTGTAGACGCTTTGTTGTTTGTTTGCGTTTTATGAGGCAGGGTCTCCTATAGCCTGGACTTAGTCCGGACTGGCCTTGATCTTCATACGTAGCTGAAGCAGCTGGGATTGCAGATACCCCTTGTATTCACCGGCACCTGGCTGTAGATTGAAGTCCCTGGAGTGAGGACTTCAACACATGAATTGTGAAAGAGCCACAATTTAATCCGAAACACCATATTAATAGTTCACATGACAGGATGCTAGGAGTCTATGTTTGGGAAGCATCCATTAATGTCATTTAAACATTTTTCTTGGAAGAGAGTTTCCTGCTTGTATAATTTGCTATTTTAGGTTTTAAATATTTTTACAAAGATCCAGAAGTTAACCATGCAGTACATGAAGGGGAAGTTTTTAGGGGCTAGTCACTTCAGCAAATGATTTTTGTCCTTTGTTGCAGGGCAGGGGGATTGAACCCCCTCATCAGGCACTAGGCAAACACATCACCACTTAGCTATGTGCAAAGCCCGGCAGATCCTCCACAGAACACCTTATCACTGCATTAGACAGGAAGCTGGTTCCATTGCTCATTAGCATTTCCTCACGAAATCCTTACTTTTGCTCTGCTTTCTTCTTTTAGTCATGAAACTTAAAAAAATAAGTGCTTTAATATTTGACTTCCTTTGAAATTATGGTCTTATCTATTTTTATTAACCTTTTGTCATTTGAACTTTTTACATTTAATTTATATTGTTGAACTTAAGTAACATCTTTAATTGGCAATGTGGAACTTTTTGATTGTTTTGGTTTTGGTTTTTGTCGTTTGGAGTCCTAAATAGCCCAGGCTGGCCTCTTCTAAGGTTGGACTCACTCAGATCCTCCCTGCTCTGCTCCCAGTTGCCTGAATAACGTGTATGTACTACCATATCTGGATATTTTCTAATATTTTTGAACACTGATTATTTAAACAATGTTTACTTGCATGGCTTCTTATATAAACTGATGAACTGTTCCACCTACATGGGGGAATCCTGGGTAAAGGATAAGCTCTTGTTTTCATTTAAAATTTTTTATTTTTTTTACTTTTAGAAAGCAAAGTTGCTCTGGGACAGGGAGAGGCACAGCCAGAGCCAGCTAGCAGGAGTGAGTGAGTGCATGAGTGCACGTAGAAACCATTGGTTCCCTAACCGGGCTCTTCTTTAAAGCCTAACGCAACCACCCCTGCTGCTATTTTTACTTAACTGCTGATAATTCACAGCTGCCCCTCCCCCAAATGAGACCCTCAATAGAGGCTGTCTTCCTCCAAAGTTACAACCTTAGTAGTCCTTAGCTAAGGACCAGCTGAGAGGGCGCAGGATGAAGGGCCTTCTGTCTGCAGAGCGTGTAGAATGGCCCTTGAGCATCTCTCTGAAGCTAGGCTCCACTGCCCTGTTCATCTTTTCCCCCTGGCCTTATTTTGCTCTCTTCCCTCTCTCCTCCAGGTGTTTTTCCTGCACAAGTCACTTCCATACATTCTTCCTACGACACCAGGAACCGTCTTTCATTTTCTATAGCATATTCTTGGTTCCAGGGCATTACGCAGAGAACCATCCTGTAAATCAGGCAAAAGTTCCTCTCTAGGCATGCGCAAGGGCTTCTCTCTCCCTTTTTTGTCGTTTCCAGGATGTTAGTGCTAGGCTGGACTGTAGCCTTGTTTGCTCCAATGATCACGTTCCTTTGTGCAAATTATAGATCAGATAGCGCTTCATAGTGACCTTGACAAATAGAAACCAATGGCTTTGGGGAAGCTGAAAAAGAAAACACCCACAAGTAGATTGGGTTTGGTCACAGAGACTCTAGGATTGCTTATCCTCCTCAACAATGATACGGACAGCCACAGGAAGGGAAAAAGCCTTCGGAATAGAAACTTCAAAGCCAAGACAGCACCTAATGGCCTGTGTCCAGTGGAACCATCTTTGTGCTATTTTACAGCATACTTGATAACATATTTTTTCTTTATAAGCGGTATACAGAATGGTGGGACCTTTATGTTTTACAGCAGCCTAGCGTTGACCCTAAACTTTACGAAAACCACTGAAGGATGATATTCAGTCGCATGTCAGAGAACATGAACTAATGTGCCATCATCAGTTTGTTTTTTTCTTCTCGTGTTCCAGGAAGCATGGAGACAGCAGTTCTAGGATGACATCAGGTTATGACAGCTGATCACCACAGTCCCTTTAATTTACCTGTGTAACCCTGCTTGGCTTGGAACTCTATGTGCACAAGGATGGCCTTGAACTCAGAGATCTCTTTGATTCTGCCACTCATGTGCATATACCCACGGAGGCCAGAAGAGGGCACTGGCTCTCCTAGAGCTGGGGCTGCAGGCAACTTTGGGTTGCCCAATGTAAGTGCTGAGAAATGAACTTAGGTCCTGTGCAAGAGGTACCAACTGCCCTCAACCATCTCTAGCCATCTCCAGCCACAGCTGTGGGTTTATCTCTTTTGTTTTGTTTGTTTTGTCTTGTTTTTATTCTCTCTTTCTTTCAGAAATTGCAACTATTGAAAAGGCTTTTTTTCAGAAGGAAGGATTGGAAACATTGTTTGTAGAATTCACATGGAAACCTAGCATGAAGTGGGAAATCTTAGGGAGGTCAAGTGAAAAGCTGAAATTGCCAATGCTTTGTATTTAATATATCTTTTTTTTAATTGATTGCCCTATTTTAAGAGTCGTATTCCTCAGAGAGGAACAGGGTCATGAGGTGTGGCTTCGTGGTACTATATGATATTACCACTACTAAAAAAATAATCGGGATATGAAATGAATAAATTTAATAAAATCTTTTAAAAAGTTAAAAAAAAAATAAGAGTGTATTTCTTACTAGAGTGTTATCATCTATTAGTTACCTGCCAGAGCAAGAATCAGCAAATTCCAGCCCACAAAGCAAATCTGGCTGCCCCCTCCCCCCAGTTATCCTAATTCACAATTCTATAGCTACTGTTAAGTCACAAGGACAGAGCAGGGCATATGGCTTCCAAAGCCTGAAATATGTATCATCTTACATTAAAGGAAATGCTTTCTGACCCACATGGTAGATAGAGTCTGATGAATTCTATTCAGCCCAGTGGTTATGTAATGTGCCCAAAGGCGCCTAACTCATAAGCAAGCTCTGCCAGGGTCGGGCCCCATCTCAGAGACTGTGTCATTATGCATGCCACACACACAGTGCCATTTAAGGCCCACAACAAGCCTCTCTCTTTGCCGATGAGGAATCCGAGCTTCGATATCGAATCCAAGGCCAGGCGGTGGGGAGCCAAAACAAAAGTTGAACCAGTCGGTCTAAAGCTAACTCTTCGATATGCAGCTCTGCCTCTGAATATTGTTGCACTATTTAACTCCTTTTTTTTTTTTTTTTTGACTTGAACCCAGGACCTCTTGGATGCTAGACAAGCATTCTCCCACTGAACTTAATTCCCAGCCCTTGAGTATTACGTTATTAGCTGTATTTCTCCTCAAGGATTTTCTGAGGAGCACTGATTTGATCCTTGCTTTGAAACTGGTCATGAAAATACTCAGTCTAGTTCCCTACAGCAACAAAAGGAAAACAGTAGGCAAGGTTAGCATTGGACAGACCCATTTTTGGCCCTTCAGTGCTATTCAGTGCTAGTATTTTTTTTTCTTTTAATCCTTAAAAAGTGTGAAGACATCATTGGCCTAATACAGCAGGCCTGGCAGGCACTCTCTAGGCCTTGGTTATTCGATGCGGTCTGTCTTCTATGCTTTGTGAAGGCGAACAGACAAGATATTTGGACTTCTTTTACAAGTCAAGTATATAACTCTATTGGGTTGGCTAGAAGCATGTACTTGGAAAAAAAAAACTGGGAAGACTGTCCCTAGTGTATTTCTTCTTGACCTTTGAACAAGTAACACTTAAAAAAAAAAAGTAATCATCATTTTATGATGTCCAAATATTTTTTTTTTAAGTGCAGGTAGTCTATGTCAAACAGGTAGGCTACCCACATTGAGACTGTGGTGTGTATTGAAATCCCATCTGGTTTTCAGGGAGGGATTGACAGCCAGATGGAACTTAGAGAAAGGAACCAGAAAAACAGAGGCACAACGAGCAGAAAGAGAGGCAGTGATAGAGCAGAAAGAGGGCTTAGAGAGATGGCTTGGTAGGTATGAATACTAGCTGAGCAAGCACAAGGACCTGAGTTCAAATCCTGATGGTTGTCATGAAACACTGAGGGTGGCCATGCATCTTAGTGAGGTTTCCATTGCTACGATAGACATTATGACCAAAAGCAAGTTGGGGAGAAAGGGTTTGCTTCATCATACACTTTCAGGAAACTGTTCGTCACTGAAGGCAGTCAGGGTAGGAACCTGAGGCATGAACTGAAGCAGAAGCCAAGGAGGAGTGCTGCTTACTGGTTTGTTCCTCGTGGCTTGGTTAGTCTGCCTTCTTATGTCACCTGTGACCATGTGTGCAGGGGTGACACCATTCCCAGTGGACTAGGTCTTCCTCTTTCAAATAGCCATCAAGAGAATGCTCCACAGGTTTGCCTACAAGCAATCTGATGAGAGCCTTTTCCCCAGTTAAAGTATCTCTTCCCATTTGACCCTAGCTTGTGTTAAAACCAACAAGGACACCTCGGGCAAGCTGTTAAGATCCCACATTTGAGATCATTACGGTACCTGTTTCATGCCTGGAGGATGCTGCCTGCTTCTGAGGACTCACCAGGGAAATAAGCAGACACACACACACACACACACACACACACACACACACACACACAGCAGGTCTTCAAAGAGGACAGATGCATTATTTGGATGCCGATATGAAGCATCTTCTGAGGTAACTTCTGAGGTGAAACCGTCCATCCAAAGGCTTCATGGTGGTACATTTTATTTACACATTGGTTTGTTTTCCTCTGGGTAAGATCGAGCTGTCTGTATTTGCTGTGCATCCAAGAGGGGTGTATGGTTCCTGGCCTCTGAGGCTTTTAATGGACAGCATCTGTAGACTAGACGCCTACAGAATGCAGAAGCGTATGTTGAAAGCCTTGTGGGACATTATAATTATATTTCTGCAAGTCTCCTTTTTCTACCCAGGCTGTCCTGAGTCAGGCCCTTTGTGTCCTAGCAAGCGGCAGGTGAAATTCACACCCAGCAGTCTGTCAGAGCTAGGCACTGACACAAATGGTTCCCAGAAGGCTATTTTTGTAAAGGTGTAAAATTTGTTTTCTTAAATTTCTTTGAAAGTACTTTCCATGTTTTCAGAGACCCTTTTAATGGGGCCCAAAGGCCAGCTAAAAAACTGGACTCTGGGTGTTTGTTTGTTTTTTAAAGACACAGAAAGATATGAGAACGTGACATCGAGTAGGTAGGGAGACAGGAGAGGATCTAGAAGGAGTTGAGAAAGGGAAATGAATGTGATCCAAATACACTGTATGAAATTCTCAGAGAAATAAAAAGATTCTTAAAAATCTCTGCAGAAAGTATTAGAGGAAAGTGGTCTTCATCCCTCCCTCCCTCTCTTCCTCCCTCCCGCCCTTCCTTCTTCCTTCCTTCCTTCCTTCCTTCCTTCCTTCCTTCCTTCCTTCCTTCCTTCCTTCCTTCCTCCCTCCCTCCCTCCCTCTTTCCTTCTCTCTGTATATTTTTGTTCTTGAAATAGGGTCTTCCTAGGTAGCCCTGGCTGGCCTCAAACTCACTATAATCCTCCCGCCCCAGTTTCTTGAATGCTGGAATAATAGGTGTGTGCCACCATGCTCATTTTAGCAAATATGATCTTTCTAAGAGCCATATGTATGCACAGAGGTGCGAGAGCACGCGTGTGCACAGGGAGGCCAGAGGTCAGCTTCGCATGTGGTTTCTCAGGAATGCGTCACCGTGTTTTTTGAGGCAGGGTCTGTTAGTGGGCCCTGGGCCTTGCCATTAAGCTAGGCCAGCTGGCTAGTGAGGCCCAGAAGTCCTCTTGGATCCTCTTGTCTGCGTCTTCCTAGAGCTATGCACAACCACAGGGCTGAGTGCCACTATGGCCAGCTTTTTCCTTTGTGGATTCTGAGGACTGCATTAAAGCACTCATGTTTCACTGCAGGCACCATATTCACTGAGCCATATCTTCCACACCCACCCCTGGCCTTCCGCTTTGAGGCAGGGTCTCAGCTATCTCAGGCTGGCATTGAACTTGCTATGTAGCCAGGAGTGACTTACACTCCGGATCCTCCTTTTTCTACCTCCTCCCTACATGTGTGCACCAACAGGTCTGGTTTATGACCTGGTGCTAGGGATGGAATCCAGAGCTTCACGAGTGTTAAAAGAATATGCTACTAACTGAGTTACATCCGTCACCCTGATATTGTCATTATTGTAAGGACTTTTTAAATTAGTTATGACATCAGCCTTAAGTGCCTGGAGCACCACTATCATAATTGTCATGTTTTTTTTTGTTTTTTGCTTTAAAGCCCTGCAACAGGACAAATGCATCAACACATTTATTAATTATCTTTATTTCTGTTCTGCCAGCTTCATCATACCACTGAAAGGAATAATTGCAGAATTAGTGGGGACATCTAATGATGCATTTAATGAGAGAATAATCAGGTGATGTTTCATTTGTACTAAATAGATTACACTGCACAGAACAAACAAAGACATTCACTCAAGAAACAAGACTGTAGACTAGGTCAGAGTTGAAAGAGTTTATGAACCAAGCGGGCAAACAAATGGCATCAAGTGGTCATTGGGGAGAGCCACGGTGGCCACTGGGAAGAGCCACTTGATCTGAAAGAAAGCGGCACACCACCGCTTTCTGGCTCGCTTAGAGTGAAGTTGTGACTGTGCGTGGTTACAGGAAGGTGTCGTGGCTGACTGGCTTGGTAAACATCTACAATTTCCACCACCACAAACACGAGCACTGTCTTGGTCCACTTTCTGTTACTATCACAGCATCCCACAGACTAGCTGGGTCTGTGTCTCTCACAGTTCTCAAAGCTGGGGAGGCAACCCCAGGGGTGTCTACAGCGAGGGTCCCCTTGCTAAGTCACAATATGGCAGAAAGCGTCAAGGTGAAACGAGAAAAGGGAGCGGGCAGGAACAGACCACGTTCGCTCAGTAACTAACAGCTAATCCACCCTCACAGGTAGGGACATTAGTCTGTTCACAAAGGAGTCGAATCACCTCAAAGGTGGCGATGACAACTATATTTCAACCTAAGTATAGTGAGGACATTCAAACCACCACGCATAACTCACAAATAACAAAAAGATGCCTTGATTTAGGGAAATTCGATAGTGGGAAGAGGACAAAGAGAACGCATGCCGGTTGTATTTCTTTTTACTTTATTTTTAAGTCCCAGAGTGATGGAACCAACCCACAGGCATGAGACACCTCAGACACTGGGGTCTGAGCATAGTTGTGTTTGGTTATTCATATACAATCTTTCCATTTGCCACCTGCCCCTAAGGCCAGAACTAGTCCCCATCCCTGGATCCATTATTTTTGGTTTAGAGTGTTTATTAAGTACCCAGTGCTTATACAGTGTGAAATTATGTTTAGACAAGTGACTTGCACATGAAAGGCCACTATCCCCAGTGTGTGGGGGGTAACAGGCTGGGGAGACAAATGTACAAACTTTCTCGGGGTACTCTGGGAAATTCTGGAGTCATACAGGGACAGCTGGGAAGAGAGGACGTCTTAATTTAAAGACATGCAAGAGTGTCCTCCTGTAACCAGAAAAGATAGATTTCAGACGCTGATTGCACAGTGGGCTAATGTTTCATCTAAAAACAATAGATGTTGTCTAGACATCTGCCCACCTGTTTCCTGCAGCTAGAAGTCTGAAGAAATCCCTCTCCACTTCTAAGGCCTGACATCAGTGTCTATGTCAAAGTTTGGGAGGGACAACAAAGATCTAGGCTACAACCCACCGTTGGCAAGATCTTGACTTTTGCATTGACTAAAGCAGGTGACTGCAGAGCTCTGGCCTCGGCATGATAGAGCAGACTGAACCATGATCTTTGCAGAATGATGGATGCAAGGAAAGCCAGCAGATGGTTTATAGGGATCTGGCCCAGGCACTAATAGCAACAGTGCTTGCAATTGCTTAGTCAGCTGAAGCCCCACACACTACACAGACAAGGGAGTGGGCTGTTCCAAGGTTGTGTAAGGACAGATGAAACACAAGTCCCAGCTGGGCAAAGCAGATTTCACCTAATCTCCTAAGCGCTTGTCCTGTGGGTTCAGCCCTACAGAGCTGCACAAATTCCCTAGGGATGTCTCCATTCATGTGTGGGGCTTCATGTTCCTAGGATGTTACATCATGTCTTTGGGTAATATCTGGAGCTTATCAAATTAAGAAAGTCTACGTGTGTGTGGAAGTTAAATTCTGATACCAACTTTTTGCTAAGTGCTTTTTTTTTTTTTTTTAATCAATGATTTTGGCTGAGTGTGTAAAATAAAACTGGATCTAATTAAGTAACCTGACACAGGCAGTTTCTAATCAAGAGATAGGTGTTGGGGACCACACACACACACACACACACACACACACACACACACACACACAAATTGAATATCCTTTATCCAAAGTACCCAAGACCAAGTATATCAGATTCTGAACTGGGAATATTTGTCTATTCGTAGTGAAATCATGAGCTATCTTAGGATAAGAGCCAAGAGGAAACAGTAAATTCATTTACATTTCCTGTGTAACTCATTCACATAGCTTGAAGGTGATTTTGTACAGTATATTTACTGTTCCTGTACCTTGACCCCAACCCACCACGTGAGAGGAGGTGTGGAATTTTCTACGCACCAGTGCTCAGGAAGTTTCTGATTTTGGCTTGCAGATAGTTCGATTAAAGATGGTCAACCTGGAAATACATTCCTGGCCCTAGCCACAAATATTCTGATAGGCTCCATTCCAGTTACCAACTTTTCCAAGGAGGTAGTTCCTCAGTATTTCGATTAGAACAGCATTCAACTATGGAAACAGGAAATCCATCTACAGGAGCATAAACAAAGTAAAGAGAAACAGTTTTTCTTACCCCAGGCTGGGGAGCCAGCTCAGTGTAAAAGGCCTGCCGTGTAAGCAAACAGATCTCCAGCTCTCATTTGCAAGTGAGGTGTGGTGGCACAGGTCTGTGACTTCATCTCCGAGGGGGGTGGGGCTGGGCAAGTGGACGCAGGTTGGTCCCGGCGCCTAGCCCAGTCAGAAGGATCAGTTCCAGTTCAGACATAAAAAGAAAAGTGAAGAAATGAGGGAGAAAGAGCCTCGATGCCAACCACATTTGCATGCATGGTGGAGCATGCATGGGGTCCTTGTCACACAGAAAGAGAGAGAGGCAGGGGTAAGGCACAAATACACGGTGACTGCTGAAGCTCCAGCCACCTTGTCTAGACAAAGGAAATTGAAATGCAGGAAAAAAAAAAAAAAACCAACAATGCCCAAGTTCACCCATTTATCTGCCTCTAACGGAGTCATGTGACAGGGCCACCTACTGAGCGGCATCTCCAGCAGGCAAATTGGAGAAGCCATGAAGGCTTCGACCTTTCCAGGGATCTACTGCAATTCATCCTGGAATGGAGAAGATTGGAGACTCCTGGAGCTGTCTGCCCGACCCTCGAAACTGAAGCCGTGTCCTCTTCTGCCTCTGTTACTGTATTTTCGGTGCTAAAAAGCAGTCACTACTGTTTGGTTTTTGAGATAGCCTCTAATAATAATTCTTTGATGCTCAGTCAAGAAGACCAGGCTTTGGTAGCTAGGTATTTTAGCAGTGTGCAATCTGAGCACGCCCCGGGGCATCCTCTCTTTATTCTCTAATGGTTCTGCTACACACCTTTAACAGTGCATTAAATTTTGCTGAAATGTAATCAAGAGCAAAAATTCAGTGCACAGCCTCCCTGGGTGGGACACATGGAAAACTGCAGGCTGTCTAGGTAGCCTGGGTGAACCACAGTGCGGGGACAACGCACATATCTAAGGATACGCTGAGGCAACACAAACGCAATCAACACAGTTTACGGACTACTAAGAAACAGTCAGGGACCTGCATTCCTGTGTGGCTTTGCTTGTACCCTGTGTGATCATAGGCATGACATTAACCTCTCTGGGACTTTGATGTCTTCCTGTGTGAAAGGAGGAAGCTGGACTAGGAGGCCTTTCTTATTTAGTGTTTCGGTGTTAAATGCCTCAAGAATGCTAACCATGGGTCCTACCTCTGAACTGCCCCTGGCTTGAGATCACTTTCTCTGACATGAAGTTTTGCTGCACAGTCCAGGCTGACTTTACCCTCATGATTCTCCTGCCTCAAGCCCTCCAAATGCTGAGATTACAAGGTTTGTGGAAACAACATAGGTGCGCAGGCACACAAATGAGTAAATAAAAACGTGACTTTAAGAAGTTATTTAAAAAGAAGTTTCAAAATTATGCACTGAGAGACTTATACACAGTTTTAACACGAGACAATAACGGATTTATTCTGCTTTATTAACATGATCAAATTATATTTATGTAAAAATCATGACTGCTTGCGAGGGAGGGAGGTAGACAGCTTGGAATAACCTTTCCTCCCACCCCTAGCTCAATAACCTTTCCTCTGAAGGAGGCCTGCCTGTCCCAGGATCATCCAGGCCTGCGGGTCCCCACGAACAGCCATCCAGGTTAGACCCTGCCCAGCCTTGCTCCTGCCCACCAGGGGTACAGCCAACAGGGGAACATGAAGGCCTGCAGGTCCCTAGGAACACCCAGCCAGTAGAAATTAGCAGCCTGCGATTCCCTGAGCCCCAAGGCTCTGCCTGCTTCCCCGAGGAGTCCTGCCTACTCACTCCACATCTCTTCAATGTAATACTTGAAGTTCTAGCTAGAGCAATCAAGACAACTACAGGAGAGCAAGGGGATACAAATTAGAAAGGAAAAAGTCAAAGTATCCCTATTTGCAGATGATATGGTAATATACGTAAATCACCCCCAGAATTCTACCAGAGAACTCCTACAGCTGATAAACACCTTCAGCAAAGTGGCTGGACACAAAATTAACTAAAAAAAAAAAAAAAAAAATCAGTAGCCCTCCTGCATACAAACAACAAATGGGCTGAGAAATAAATTAGGGAAACAACACACTTCACAAGTTGAAGCCAGCACCTAGGCCAACCTGGGCAACAGGAGATTAAAAAACAAAACAAAACAAAACAAAAAAACAAAACTCAAAAGCCACAAGACAAAAGAGGGTACAAAGCACTCAGCATCTAAACCCCTCAGGAAGGTGACTGCCTCCTTCCAGGCAGAATAGCTGCTAGCAAAAAGATGAAAGAAAAATGCTGGCCAGGAGGTGGAGAGGTGAAAACTCACACACGCTGTTGGTGGGACTGTAAATGATGACAGCTACGGAAAACGGCACAGAAGTGTCTCAGTCAGGGAGAAATAAAACTATCACGTGATCCATCAAGGTCCATGGTAGGAACATATCCAAAGGAGAACGGTAGAGGGAAGAGACACCTGCTACTGCAGCATCATTGGTGGTAGTCAGGAACCGGACACAGCGTGAGTGTCTGCCAAGGGATGCTTCTGTAAGCGTATTGGTCAACATTCCCTAAAGCAGTGGTTCTCAGTCTTCCTAAGACTGCGGCCCTTTAATAGAGTCCCTCATATTGCGGTGACCCCCAACCGTAAAATTATTTCATTGCTATTTCATAACTGTCATTTTGCCACTGCTGTGAACCATAATGAAAACATTTGTGTTTGTCAATGGTCTTAGGTGACCCCTGTTGAAAGAATCATTAGACCCCCCCAAAGGGGTCACCACCCATAGGTTGAGAACCACTGTTCTAGAGGAACAGAACTGATAGAATGAATGTGTGTATTAAAAAGGCACATATCAGAATAGCTTACAGACTGTGGTCCAGCTATCCAAAAGCAGCTGTCTCCCGGTAGACAGGCCAAGAATTCAATGGTTCTTCAATCTGTGAGGCTAGATTCCTGGGAGCTGCTGGTCTTCAGTATACACTGAAATCTCAAAGAAGTCGGCTATAATTCTAGCAAAGGAAAGCCTCAGCAGCAAGACAGATGAACTTGCCGGTCAGAATGAAGGTAAGCAGGCAAAGAGCAAAAACTGCCCTTTTCCATGTTGTTTTAGGTGGGTTGCCACTAGAAATAGCCATCTTTAGGTGGAACCTCCCACCTCAAATGATCCAATCAAGAAAATCCCTCATTGGCATACCCAACTGCTTGGGTTTTAGCTGATTCACATATGAGGTTAAGTAGAAACTACGATCCCCATTACAATAAAGAAAATGTGACATGTACCCGCCATAGATTGTTATTCTGTAGTCAAAAGAATGGAATCTTGTCACTGGCAGCAACTTGAGTGGCCCCGGAGGCTATGGTGGTGAAATAAACTACACACAGAGGAGAATCTTGCACGATTTCACTCATGAGCTGAATTTCAGAAAGTTGGTATCCTAAAAGTAGAGAATGGAACAGTGTTTGCCAGAGGCGAGAAGAAGAGGAGGGTCATAGGGATGGAGGAAACATGGCGAAGCAGGCGAAGATGGGGAATAACTTGGCAGCCAGCAACCTGCTTGGCTTGACTATACACACGCCCTTTTCGAATGCACGTGGTAACTCTTGGCAACCTGGGCCCTCCCCTCTGAGCTGTATGAGACCCGTGCATCTGCTTTATGCGACGGAAATAAGTCACTCCTCCTTGTAAACCCATGGAAATGCCCCATTTTCATTCGAACACGCCCTGGAAGCATCAGAGAACTACTTCAGTTGACCAGTCTGGCCTGAACTGGTTCAGGGTACATGAGAAATAAGGCAAACTATGTCCCCCAAGGGAATTTTAAGGAGACTCCCCTATATCCATCTTACGTCTATACACAATTAGATGTGCACGGAATTAAAATCAAGTGTATCATGGGAAGGAGCATGTGCAGTAGAAACAGTTTTATACAACTCCATCTACCCTACTGAACTACCCAGACCACAGTCCTTAAAAGCCAAATTCCTTCTTTTGCCCCCAGTCCCCTGCCACTAAGCAGAAACCACGAACAGTAATCAGGGCCTTTGATTTTTTTTTTTTTTTTTCTGATTTGTACTATCACTTTTCTTTAATAGAGTTTCCTTGCAATTTGTGTGAGACCTTATTTCAGTTTCTTGAATGAGAGGCCAAAAACTTGGAAACACCCAGTCCGGACTCAGACCACTGGTAATGAGAGAGCGCAGAGTCCCATTTAGACAGTAGGAATAGGTTTCCTGTGTTGTTTCGTAGAAGGGTAATTATAGTTAGCAATGTTTCTCATATGTTTCAAAAATATCTAGAAGATGGGCATGATATGAATGTTTTATTCCAAATTCATGGCATTTGAGATGATAGATCAGTGAAATATCCTGATACAACTACACAACTAGATAGGCATTAACATAGCACCCTGCGCCCCCTAAATATGCAGTTATTGTGTTAACGTAAGAAAAAGATCCTTCACTGGTGTCACCCTTAGCATCTTGCACAGTCTCTTTGTCCCTGACCTGAAGTTCCAGGGAATTTCTCTGAATCCCTGGAACAGGCCCTGCTGCCTCCTCCTTCTCTTCCTTTTCTTCTTCTGCCTTCTCCTCTTCTCCCTCTTTCTTCCTCTTCCTCTGCATTCCTCCTCTTTCTCACTTCCTCCCTCAACCTCTGCCTTCTTCCTCTTCCTCCTCATTTTTGTTCCTCCCTTTCCTCCTTTAGTTATTATTATTATTCTCTGAGACAGGCTGTTCTTTGGGAGTCTAGACTAGCCCTGAACTCATGGCAACCTCCTTGCTTCAGCCTCCTGAGTGATGAGATTACAGGTGGGGACCTTTTAGCCTGGTCTGGGTTAGGTTTTCTGATGTATCGGCTCTTTCTCTGTCTCATGCATTTCTTCCCTGAAGTGCTGTAGTTCACTGGCCCAAACTTCCTCCGGAGTCACTTGCTGTGCCTGACAGGGACCTGATAGATCTCAGGTGAAACAATATTATATAAGTGAACAAAGAAGATGAAGGAGGCTGGAAGTTTTGCCTATCACAAGTAATACAGTATTATAAAAGGTAAGTCAATGCCAAAACAAACAAACAAACAAACAAACAAACAAACAAACAAACAAACTATCTTTCAGAGGGCAGACGGATGACCTACAAGTGTGCTGTGGAGGGACAGGGCTTGATAAAGTTGAGGACCCAGAGCCTGCCAGGGCGAGGCTCAGTAACATCTTTGTTACCACTTAAAATTAGGAGATAAGGAAGTGGCTCAGACAGTAGAGCACTTGCCTGACGTGCTCAAAGTGCTGCCTTTATCCCCCAGCACTACAGCCAGCCAGCATGGAGGTGCCTATAATCCCAGCACTCAGCAAATGGAATCAGGGAGATCAGCAGATCAAAGCTATCCTTAGCTACATAGCAGATTGGAGCCCATCCTGGGAGACCTGAGACTCTGTCTCAAAGAACGAAACTAGGGCCGACGAGGTGCCTTAGTAGGCAAAGTGCTTGCTACTTTCCGTGAGTCCCAGCCTTAGCACTTGAGTACAAAGCTGGATAAAGCGTGTGCATCTAGAACCCCAGTGCTGAGAGGGTTGAGACAGGAAGATCCCTCGTGCCCGTTGGTCAACCAATCTAGGAGAATCCATGAGCTCCAGACCCTGTCTCAAAAGTAATGTGGCATGATTGAAGAAAACACATAACACTGAGCTTTGGGCCTCCGCACACGAACGCACACCCACTAACAAGCAAAAAGTAAAAATCAGCTCAATTACAATGGGCATTCTGTTTTTCCAACTCCCTAGCCACCAGCCAGGTGCCCTGCAGGGAGCAGCTCCTGCCACCCTCCTCAGTGGCACAGATGTGGGACAGTCCATCATCACAGACAAACCTGAGTGACAGCTCGACAGAGGAGTGCGCGTCACACGTGATGAATCTACATTTAACATTTTCAAACACAGATCCAGCCAAGCAGAGCATCTGAAGTACCCTGGTTTCTAACTTTTGCTCTTCAAAGCAAATCTCCCAAAGAAGCCAGCCATCTTTGGCGATCACAGAACTAGACGATTCTCTGCAGAACCGAGAACCAGACTTGTTGAGGAGGGCATGGGACAATGGTGCTGAGTCCAGTACTTATTACCTAAATCCCGTGTTGGAACTGAGATAGATTTTTTTGAGCCGGGGTCTCACTGTGAGGCTGGCTGGCCTGGAACTTACTAGGTAGACCAGGCTTGCCTTGAGCTCACAGAGATCTGCCTGCCTCTGCCTCTGCCTCCAGCGTGTTAGGGTTGAAGGAGTGTGACACTAAGCCATTCTATGAGAGATACTATGAAATATCCAAAGGGAAAGAATCTTCCCACCTTAGTGCCAGCAGCAGGTCTCATATGGTTAAATCATGGCACGATACTCTCATCCATCACATCTCCTTTTGCATTGATGTAAGAATCATATTATGGCCCAACTCTAGCACATATTTTATCTCCCTTTAAGAATTACTCTGAATGGGCTGGAGAGATGGCATAGGGGTTAAGAAAACATACTCCCTTTTGGGTGGTGGTGGTGATACCTGTCTTTAATCCCAGAATTAGGGAGGCAAGTGGATCTCTATGAGTTCAAGGCCAGCCTGGTCTACAGAGTGAGTACCAGGACAGTCAGGACAATAGAAAGAAATCCTGTCTTGAAACACCAAAAAATAAAAAATAAATAAAAATAAAAAATAAAAAGGAATGCATATTCCCTTTCAGAGGGCCCAAGTTTTCAAGTTGGGTCCCAGCACCTGCATCAAGATGCTCACAACCACCTTTAACTTTAGTTCCAGGGATATGTGATCTTATGCCTGTGGCCTCTACACTCATGTGCATAGATACACACACACACACAACTAAAAGCATAATAAATCTTTTTAAAAATATCCTGTGATATGTGGTATGTGTTTTATAGGGATGGACTGCATTCTAACCTATTTACTTGGGTGCTTTATAACATTACATATTAAAACTGTAGTTTAATACCTTTTCCCTTTACTGCCAGATACTTTTGATGTTCACATTAATGTATGCTCTCGTGCAGAAATAGCACCGCGTGGTTGTAAGGTATCCTTATCTTCAACGTCGTTGCGTCTATTTAATTTACTTGGCTTAACGTCTTGTACCTTGACCCCAAGGCCCTGGGTGTGCCAGGTTCTTCCCCCCACATTTGTCGAAGCACTGTACACTGAGCTAGACGCTCAGGCATCTGTTGCTGCTGCTGTTGCTATTCACGCTTGTTTTTCTAGTACTAGAGATCAAACCCGGAGCTTCAGGTTTGCATCCCTGAGGTGCTGCGGAACCATGCTCCCAAACCATCCCATCAACCTTCCCACCAGGTGTGTGCGAGATTCGTAGTCTCACATTCCACCATCATTCAAAATAACCATCATTTCCCCCAATACTGTGAGTTTAAGTGGTCTCATCTTGTATTGTGTTTTCCATCATCTTGTGACACTCTGTCTCTTTTTCACCCTTATTTGCCTAGTTGTGGGTTTTCTTTGGTGAACTTTCAATGCATATCCTTGCTCATTTTCTATTGTGATGGTTATTTTCCCATAAGTTATAATGAGAGAAATCTATTTTCTTGACGTTTGGCTGTGAGCCTACTCTTTGACAGTTGAACCATCTCCCCAACTCTACTTTCTAAATACTATTTTATTAAATAGAATACCTACGTCAAAAAACTCAGTCCTATCAAATATGCAAAAGGTGTTCATGCTGTACATCCACAGAGCTCTGCATCCAACACAACTCCTTATGCTAATTTGAAATGTCTTTACTCTCTTTATTTTTTTATGTGCATGTGTGTGGGCATGTGCACACATGGAGGTCAAAGGGTAACTCTCAGTTGTTGTCCTCTCATTCTGCCAAGTGAGTTTGAGGGTTTGGACTCCGGTGAACAAGCTGGACAGCAAACACCTTCACCCACTGAGCCACCTTGCTGTCCCCGAAGTATTTAACCATATGCCATCATCTCTGTGACCTCCTGAAGAAAGCTCAGATCCATTAATCCGTTTCCTTTCTTCCTTACCTCCTAGCCGCAGGCTATCACTACTCTAACTGCTATCTTAGATTTGTTTATTTCAGACACTTCTTATCAATGGAATCAATCAATTAAGTCCACTTTGAAATAAAATGGCTAGTTCAATGAGCTATAGAATAATTTTGCATTTTTGAATTACATAAATAGCCCACTGTGCTTAGCCCATTTTGCTTGCACTGAAGTGCTATTTTTTTTTCTCTTCCACCATAAGTTATGATGAACAAATATGTGTTTTTAAGTCCTGGCTTCCTGTTCCTGGTATCTTTCACCTTCAAGGATTCCCAGGGGTTCCAAACCTCGCTTTGAAAAGCATTGGCCCAGAGCAAATTGTAGTCTAAACACAGCTCTTGTGAGAGCAGAGCCAACATTCAGCTTTGTTTACATTTGGCTGAACTAAAAGGGGTCATTTCAAGAAAGAGTCAAGGACCAGAAAAGGAAATGGCCTGGAATGAGTCTAAAATATTTAATGTTTAAAAATCAGGGATGCGCGGGAGAGTTTCCAGCTATTGTCAATGGCATGATGGAGAAGAAATCAAGTGTTCAGGGGTCCCCCTTCCCACAAACCAAAGTTCCTTTAAGGACTGAAAAAACAAAAAAACATAAAGCACATATTTTCATATGTATATAATAGAACATATACCACACAATAAAATGAAGATATTTATCACGAGATACATAGTTATGGGGAGAGAAAAAGCTGGTTACTTACCAGATAAGAAATACATACTCAGGGCATTTCAAAGATTGGTTGAACAGCAGAGCCTGTGAATTCTGATCAGCAAGGCAAAGATAACATCTGCGTATTTTGCTTTTTTAACTCTGCCAAAGCAAGCAATGATGGCCATTGATTCTCCTTGCACATCCTGATAGACAAGATGATATTTTAATTTTTATAGATTTAGAGTTTTGTTTGCATTATTTCCAGCAGCGATCTTTTTATGCTGTGGGACAATTTATGGCAATATATGTTTCAATATTAATGTGGTATGATTTTTCACCTTAAAATACAAACTCTAAAGATGCCCTGTGACTTACCTAGCATCTCCCACAGCTCCAGTGGGGCTTAGCAATGCTACAAGATGCCAGACACAGATAATGACCATGGAGCTGTTATACAAGGCTGACATCGTCTCCCAGGAAGTGTGTATATATTAAGGCCTTTCAACCCGAGGTAGATTTGAGGGTAAAGAGGATTGCAATATAAATGCAATGGATCTTATGGAGTTTCAAACTCCCCCTTTTTTTCTCACCAGTTGGCCTCATCTTTTTATCCTGCTTTTAAGGAGAAAATTGCCCAATCCTCTAGTGGTCTCTTGAAGTAAGGGTAAGGAGATTCATGAGACATTCATGGTAACACTTCAGTAACCTCAGCTAACAGTGGGAACACAATCTAACCGAGAGAATATTTTTGAAGAACTGAAGTTTATTTCTTCCTGGCACATTCATAAACTAAAGCTGCAGACAAGGTGTTTTCATGTCAAGGGATCTCGGTCTGTGTTTATGTCTCATTTGTGATGGATGGTGAAGGCACACACAGGATGCAAAGGTGCTGTAAGCAGCTTGTGCAAACACACACATGGAAATAGGAATCCTCTTATTTTTCCTTATTAACTTGCTTACTGAAATGTTTTAACGAGGTAAGCAGCAGCGCTTTAAGTATTTAAGTGATCAAGGTTAAGTCACTAATTTCAAGCAGGGACATGGCGTGAGATTCAGTATAGCACTTGCCTGGCATTCAGGAAGCCTGGGTGGAGGTCAGTGAATGTAAAAAGAAATAGAGGGAAAGAGCATGACCGTTCCTAGGTATGGTGGAGGAGACAGCTTACGGTAGATGAAGGAGAGAGCACAGCCAGAGACAGGAACATCTGGGAGAGAAAATGGACATGACTCTGAGCCTGGTGAGGAGAAGGCAGAGGGGAGGGGGAAGGAGGAGAGAAGGGAGCCAGATGCAGCCACCAGGAGGGCAAAGGCACAAAAGAGGCGGGTAACCAAAATGGCTAGATTACATGGGGACGAACCCCTGAGGGAAGGACAGCCCAGCCCCTGGGCTGGAGAAGTTTAGGATAAGGGGTAGGGTATGCAAGCTAGGAGGAGCCTGTAACAGGGAGAGACAGGGATGCTAGGAGAACCTGGCCACCAGCTTCGATTTGATATGTTAAGTATGCATCTCAGTCATTTGTCCCAGGGTCCGAGACTTAACAGTAGGAGCATCAGAAGTTCAGAGTACTGCACAGTTTCTTAGCTAGAAAAATGGCAGCCACCAACAAGGTAGCTACAGATCCTCAGACAATATGGCTTCCAAGAGGCCATTTCCTGTTCAAGAAATGGTATCGTTGTCTCTCTATTAGAACCAGTTCTCCAGTGCTTGACGGCTCCTGTTATTTGGTCCTTCTTTAATTATGTCACCAGCCTGGTTTCCCACTGTAACAGAATACTATATAGTCTTTAATAGGCCAGCTTATGAACTATTCCCTTCTCTGTATCCTCACAGTGCCTCTAGGCCTTGGCTCATGATGGTTCCTTGTAAGACATGCACCAAGTCTTATTCCCATCCCCAAATCCCAACTACAGTTCTAAAGCAAACATGGGACCAAATTCATGTCCTTGGTCACGATCTGAAATTGACTTTATTACAGTGGCAGGCTAAATCATGCCTCCTGCCCCAAATCCCCACACCCACACTTACTGGCAAGCACTTTCCTGACTGAGCTGTCTCAGCAGCCTCCTATCTATCTATCTATCTATCTATCTATCTATCTATCTATCTATCTATCTATCTATCTAAAATATGTGCGTTATGGAAAACCATAAGGTAAAAGAAAAGATTGACAGAAGATGGGCTGAGGAGAAGGGCTAAATAAGGGGAACATGACAGAATCCGTTAGCACTCATTGGGATTTCTAGTCAATGGTGGCTATTTCCTTTTCCTCCTCTTCCTCCTCCTCTTCCTCTTTTACGTAGAGGATCGGTTCTCAACCTTCCTAATGTTGCGACCCTTTCATACAGTTCCTCATGTTGCGGTGACTCCCAACCATAAAATTATTTTCATTGCTACTTCATAACTGTAATTTTGCTACTGTTATGAATGATTACGTAAATATCTATGTTTTCCAATGTTCCTGAAAGGGTCATTTGACCCTCAAAGAGGTCACAACTCACAGGTTGAGACCCTCTAAGATAGGGTCTACTATAGCCCAGGCTGCTCTCAAACTCAATATGTAGCTGGGCTCATTTTGAACTCCTAATCCCTCTACCTCCACCTTTTGAGTGACAAGATTATATATGTGAGCAACTGCACCTGGCTTCTGTATTGTTTGCATAGGTGTCATATACATGTGTTAGAATCTGCGCATATGTTTAAACTCATGGATTGTACACTAGTTTGACTTCTTTTCTGTGTTGATTTAAAAAAAAAACCCATAAGCCATAGAGTAGGAAAATATTCACAGCACATATGTATTTGATGAAGGACATGTGTCCATATATATTATTTGAATATGTGTTTTCAAATATAAGAATAAGAAAGGATCCTCTCTCGGGTTCTCCTTAGGGTCCTCCTTTAGCTTCTTTAGGTCTGTAGATGGCTGTCCTATAGTATATGGCTAATATCTGCTTATTAGTGAGTGTATACCATGTGTGTCTTTCTGTTTCTGGGTTACTTCACTCAGGATGATCTCCATCCATTTGCCTGAAAATTTCATGATTTCCTTATTTTTAATAGCTGAGTAGTACTCCATTGTGTAGATGTACCACAATTTCTGTATCCATTCCTCTATTGTGGGACATCTAAGTTGTTTCCAGATTCTGGTTATTCATTCAGAATATCAAACAGGATAGACACCAGAAGTGGTAGAAGAGAGGAAACAGGATGGGAGTCTACTATAGAGGGCCTGCTGAAAGGATTCACCCAACAGGGGATCAAAACAGATGCTGAGTCTCAGGGCCAAACTTTGGGCAGAGTGCAGGGAGTCTTATGGAGGAAGAGAGGGGTGGGATTAGAGGGACATGGAACCTCACAAAGAAACCAACAAAAGTAAAAGATCTGAGCCCAGGGAGTCCTGCAGGGACTGATGCACCAAAGGAGGACCATGCAGGGAGAGGACCTAGACCTCCTGGTCAGATGTGGCCAATTGGCAGCTCAGTCTCCATGTGGATCTCTGAGTGAGGGGAGCAGGAGCTGCCTCTATCATGAACTCAGCTGACTGCTCTCTGATTACTCGCCCCTGATGATGCAGCCTTGCCAGGCTATGGAGGAAGAAGATCCAAGCAGTCCTGAGGAGACTTAACAAGCAATGGGCAGATGGCAATAGTGGAGAACTCCCCCTTTCAGTGGACTAGGGGAAGGGGATGAGGGGAAGAAGGAAGGGGAGAGAATGGAGGAGTTGAAGGAGGGGGACTTCAATTGGAATATATAATGAATAAATTGTGAAGAAAAAAATAAAAAAAAATTTAAAAAGAAAAAAAGAATAAGAAAGCAAATGATCCATTTAAAAGTACAAAAGGTTTGAACATACATCAAAGAACATGTTTAGGGGCTAGGGCTGCAGCTTACTATATAGAGCAGGTTAGCCGTGAACTCAGAGCTCGGCCTGCCCCTGCTTCCTGAGTGCTGAGATTAAAAGCAGGTGCCACCACACCACGATGAGGTCATAGTTCAATGGTCGAATGCTTGCCTAGCGTTTGAAAAGGCCTGGGTCCATTCCTTACAGCACAATATTGCTGGGCAAATGCAAATTAAAACCATGATGCAAGCTTATTGGAATTGATGAAACTAATAAAGGCATAAAACAAAGAGTTAGACTGTCACATGCCAATGGAGCCAAGGCTGGAACTGATGGGGTTGCTGGTGGAAAGGGAAAATGGTCTGAGCCTCTCTGGAGAACAATGTGTGGGATTTCTAAAGAAAAGTTCAGCCTACCACATGATCCAATAACTGCACTTCTTCGTGTTTAGCCAAGGAAAATGGAAGCATATGTTCATACAAAAACCTGGACATGAAGGATTATAGCAGCTTTATTCATAATTGCCCCAAATTGGAAACAGCCCAGATTCCAAATGTTGTCTGGCTGCTGAAAGGATAAGCTCAGCAATCCGTCCATGCATCTTAGCATGCCACTTGGCAAAAGGAATGAACTACTCATATGCGCAACAAGGACAAACTTCTCGTTTTCATTTGCATTATGCTAAGTGAAAGAAGCCAGACTTCTGTACCAGATGATTCCATTATGCCCTCTAGAAAAGGAGATCGCTCCAGGAACAGAAAGCAAATCAGTGATTACTGGGGGGTCCAAGGAGGTCTCATGGCTACCAAGGGACATGGGAACACTGTCAGTGACAAAACTGTTCTGTGTCTTGATCGGGACAGTGGTCAGGTGGCGGTGTATACTGTCACTATTCAGAGACCTGTGCATGCAGTAAAGAGCAAACCCATTGCATGCAAATTATATTGTCTAGTTTTTAAAATGTCAGCAAAGGTCTTCAGAGATGGGAGAATCGCCTATCGTGTTAAGCATCTGGGGGGCTGTGAAAGAAGTTTCAGACAATCTCGTGTTCATGACTACGAGAACAAGGCTTGCAACTGAGGCTCTACCTGGCAGGTTACGGCGGGTCATTGCAAATCTTCCCATGATCTTGCAAAAGTCAAGCACAGTTTCCTGTTTTTTTAGATTATAGCTGCGACGGACGGAGTGGGAGATGAAGAAACCAGCTGACGAGCAACAAAGCTGATGGTGAAGATGGGGGATGGAGGGTTTGGAGCCTTGCCTGGCAGATTAAGCACATACTCTAGGGCAAACTGGGGGTAACTAAAAGAAGAACCCCTCAGCTTTCACAGAACTTCACACACTTTCACTACCTATGAAGAAGGGCAGTGTGTATTTTTAACTTTGGGGCCATGTCTTACTCTGTCTCTGTGTCATGACAGTGGAGATAGAAAAAAAAAAAAAAAAGGAAAATTGATAAATCTTAAGACACTAGAGAAGTCTGGGGATGTTTGTATTTGTTAAGGTCAAGCTACCCGCCAGGGAAGATTTGGGGTCACCATATTTTGAAAGGATTGTAAGTATGGCTCAACAGTAGAGTGAGCTTAGCATGTGCAAGGGTGGGTTCTATTCCCAGAACTGCAAAAAAACCCAGCCCTAAACAAACAAACAAACAAACACCAAAGAAACAGAAAAACAAAACAAAACAAAAAAACAAAAAACAAAAGCCTGTAAGGAATGAGGGAAAAACCTGAACTGGTGAATTCCAAATCACAGTCTTTGATGGATTTAACATTAACAAAGAGGGGAAAAAAAAAAAAAAAAAAAAAACCAAAAAAAACTAACAGAAACGGAGGCAGGGAGAGATGCCTGGGGTTTTTTTTTTGGGCCCCGATGTGCAAATGGTGCACGAAGTTTGGGAGAGTGTCTTTTTCACCCCAGATTCTCTGGGCAGACTTACAGCTGCTGACCTGGCCCTGGCCCTTGCTGTGTGCTCAACACGGAATGCTATTTCCCACAGCAGAACTGTGTGGTATGTCCACACCCTACCTTCTAAGTGAGGCCTACCCAAACACCCTAAAAAACCAGAAACCGTGATCAGCCCTCTCAAGCCTCCATATCAGCTCCACTTTCCTATCCCATAGTGCTTATCTTCTTGCTTCAAAGCATTCTTGACTGCCTGGAATGCCTGCTGTTCACTGTCACCTCTCCTGCTAGAATGCAATCCCACAGTGTCAGGCACCCTTGGTTGGCTACTTTGTTCATAGACAGATAGTAGGTGCTCAGTAGATACTTGCAAATGCACTAATAATCGTTGCCATTAGCATTTACTGAGCAGATGCTCAACACACCAAGTTCACGACATCAAATAGTTACGATCCCTTGATGAGGTAAGACTGATTCGGGTTCCCATTTCAGAGAGAAGGAAACAGGACCACGAAGAGGTTATGAGGGTCTGAACCCAGGTTGCCTATAAAACTAGTAAAAAGTGATGCCAATGTCCAGACATGAAAACGCTTATAAGCTTGGAAACGTGGATCCCAGAAAGCATGAACACGCACACCGCTGGCACTAGGAACTCTTGGAAGTGTTTTGGGTTGGCAGGAATGAGCCTTTAGAGAGAGTATCAGAGGAAGCCATTTTAAGGAGTGCATTCTCCATGAAAAACCTGGCAAGGAAGACGCGGAAAAACACAGAGGTGAGGAAAGGATTTTTGCGGGGTAATACAAGTGGAATTAAACTCGAGTTTGTTTTTTTTTTGTTTTTTTGTTTTTTGTTTGTTTGTTTTTTTTTCTCTCAATAATTAGATAAAGTTTAAAATCACATTAAAAAAAAAAAAAGGTAAGTACAGGGCTGAATCCTTTATTCCCCACGTTGGGTGAAATATACCTAAAATAAAATCCACCTAATGCTAGCCAATTACTAAAATCGCTTCCTGCGAGTAATTAATTCGGTTTCTGCTTTACCCTGCAGAAGGGACAATTTATTATTACTGCTAGTAAATCTCTAGGAATTAATTATTGAGATGAGATTAACAACCTCAAAATAGTTGGAAGAAAAAAAAAATCTTAATTTGGACCATGATTTCCTAACTCTGTCAGCAGCTTCTGATTATAAAAATAGTCTCACCCCCCCTGAGGCGGGACTTACTCTTCCGGTGTCTGCGGAGGGCAGGGTGACCTTTCACTCGCTTTTGATGACCGCCCTCTTGTGGCGGACCGCGAGGATGCGCGACTCGCTCCAGGGTTCTTTGTGAGATCCCAGCCCCGCGTGGTCCAGAGCATTCTGGGATCTCCCTGGTGGAAGTTCAGTCCTGCTCTTTTCCTTCTCTGGGAGCCCGTAATATTCTGTAAACACAAGGACGAATGTATTGCTGTTATTTCTATATTGTGTTTTTGACTGTTTATTTTTTTTGTGTGTGTGCCAACTGCTGTTACTGTAGCCAATTTTAGTCATAATTATTCTTCTCTTTCTGTTTTACAGAGGGTTATAAGTAAATGTGAGTAGAAGAAAATCAAGTAGGCTAAAAGATTTCTCTTCATTCCCGCTCTAAACTTTACTTCTCCAAATGGTTACAATTTTGTTGTTGTTGTTTTGTTTTGTTAAAAATTCCAGGCAAAACCAAACAGAACCCAGCAGGTTGAGGTGTGGTAGCACAGGTCTGAACTCCATCTCAGCCCTCAGGAGGATCACAAGTTCGGGCCCTACCAGGGCTAAGCAATAAACAAACAAGTGAACAAATCCATAAACAAAACGACAAAGGATAATGTACATTTAAGCCTGAGAAATACCAGAAGGTCCAAGGTAGTGAGTTCTCTCATTTAGTAGTTGCTTTAAGGCAGTGATTCTCAACCTGTGGCTGGAGATTCTTTTTGGGAGGTCGGATATCAGATATCCTGAATATCAGACATTTACATTACGGTTTATAAAAGTAGCAACATTACAGTTATGAAGTAGCAATGAAAATAATTTTATGGTTGGGGGCCACCACAACGTAAGGAACTGCATTAAAGGGTCGCAGCATTGGGAAGTGAGAACCGCTGCCTTAAGGTCAAAATGAAAGCATAAGGTTTGGGATAATGTCTTTAATTATATCTATTTATATAGTATTTTATTATATAAATAAATGTGACTATATTCAATATAACACACACACACATATATAATAGCATCCACTCCTATTCCTCCACCTAACCCCTCCAGCCCCACTGCCCACCTAATTCATATCCTCTCTTTTTCCTAGTCCACTGAGTCCAGTTTGTGCAGCCCACATGAGGGGGTATGGGCCATCCACTGGACACTGTTGCCCTACTGTGGAGCACAGCAGTCTTAGTTAGGGTTTCCATTGCTACAGCCAAACACCACGACCCAAAAGCAAGTTGGGGAGGAGAGGATTTATTTAGTTTACACTTCCATATTGCTGAAGGAAGTGAGCACAGGAGCCCAAGCAAGGCAGGAACCTGAAGGCAGGAGCTGATGCAGAGGCCATGGAGGGGTGCTGCTTACTGGCTTTTGTCCCATGGCTTGGCCAGCCTGTTTTCTTATAGGACCCAGGAACACCAGCCCAGGGATGGCACCACCCACAATATGCTGGCCTCCCCCCACCCCCATTGATCACTAATTGAGAAAATGCCTTACAGCTAGATCTCATGGAGGTATTTCTCAACTGAGACTCCTTCCTCTCAGATGACTCCACCTTGTGTCAAGTTGACACAAACCAGCCAGGACGATACCTTTAAAAAAAACACCAAACCAAATCAAACAAAAAAACTGGATCTCCTTCCCCAAACAACCATCAATGTCAAAAGCTCTTCAGCTAGGCACGGAACCTTGGAGGCCCCTCCCTACTTCATAATGGAATACTGACTGGCTTAATCTTTGCAACCATAGCTGCTGTGAATTCATGAGTGCAAGGGTCTTACCATGTCCAGAGACACTGTGTCACCCTTCCTCAGCCTTGGGCTGGGTCTTCAATCTTTCTTCTCCCTCTTCTGCCATGCCCCTTGAAGCCTTTTGGAGAGGGATGTGATACAGCTATCCATTTATGAATGCATGGAGGGACAGTGTTCTAGGTATACTTCATGACACATCAAAAGGGTCTTGGATCTCTAGGATCAGGATTGGATTAGAGTCTGAACTCTTGTACTTAGCAGCTGAGATGACTTGAGTAAGAATGGCCATAGGCTCATAGATTTGAATGCTTGGTCACCAGGGAGTGGCATTATTTGAAAAGATTAAGATATGGCCTTTTGAATTGGTATGGCCTTATTGGAGGAAATGTGTCCCTCGGGGTTGAGGTTTGAGGTTTCAAACCTGGAGTCTCTCTTTTTGCTAGATCAGGATGTAACTCTCAGCTACCTCTCTGACACCATTTCTGGCTGTGTACCACCATGATAATGCACTAAACCTCTGAACTGTAAGCAAGCCCTCAATTAGATGCTTTCTTTTACAAGATCTGCCTTGGTCATGGTGTCTCTTCACAGCAATAGAACAGTGACCAAGACAGTCTGACTCTTCACCTCTTGTTGCAAACAGATGGCATTCTCCATTTGCTTGAATCGGGTGATTCAGGGGAGGCAATGAAAGATCCCGGTCCACAGCTTTTCATTTACAACCTTGCAAGAAAACTCCCTCAGCCCTTGTCCATTTATCATAATGTGGCCAGGAAGACAAGACACTGGGAAAACACCAAGCAGATGAGACAGAATGCATTGAAAATCGTTAGTTCTGTGTACCAGCTCTTCCCATCACACTGCCAATGTGCCTGTGTGGTTGGAGGCATCCAGATTTAGAATTGTGATGTCGTCCAGGTTAGTTGAAGTCTTTAAAAATATCATTATTTATCAGCTTCTTGTGACATTTGCCTGAGAGTCTGTTTTGGTGGCTAATGTCTCAGGTGCATGAGCTGCTCTTGGCTAATATTAGTGGCCTGATTCAGGTTTGTAATTCTCCGCTTGCAATTTTGGAAACTGAAGTTCTGAAAACAAAAAGATGCTTTTGCAATTCTCTGGGCAGCAAACCCTGATCCGTGCCCATGAGGGACTATTTGTAATCTATTATTTTACTTCTTGAGTATGCTTACATTCTTTTTCCAGTAACTCTATTCTGTTTGACCATGGTGTGCTGTCTTTAGTGCCACTGTAGCTCTCAAATGTGCTGTGTTAATTTTTAAATGGATTAATCTGCCTTAAACACATTTGGGGCCAGGGATTGAGCTAAGAGTTTGTGGTCTCTTTGTGCATACTTTCTGTGTCCTTATGATTACATATATGTCTTTAGGTTATACTTTACAGGCTTTGCTCTTAATGTAATATAATAAAACATCATTTATTCAGGTGTTTGTTATTTGTTTTGAGGCAGGGTTCCGTATGCCCTCAAATTCTCAACTTGCTCACCTCAGAGTCCCAAAGTCCTGGGATTTGGTGTAACCACTCCACCCGATATCAACAAACTATCTTTAGAAGTAGAAGACTAAATAGGTTTGAATCTCTTTTGATGCATTTGCTTTTCCTTCTTCCTTCTTCTTTTGGTTTCTGGATATGCCACCTTGTTCCTCCTTTCCTCCTTTCCAGGATTCTGTTGGATTAACTAAGCATCCTTTCTCTCTCTCTCTTCCTATACTTTGCTCAAGTATTCAGGAAGCCTTGCCCTCTGTATTCTTCTTAGAGTTACTTTTGATTTTATTTAACTTACAAGATCCAAAAGAAATCAATTTGTACTGCAATAAAGTTGGCTTTTGAGAGGTGGCAAGATGGTTCACAGGCAAACACACTTGATGTCAAGCCTTCTGACTTGAGTGCAATCCTATGAACCTATGGGATGGAAGGAGAGAAAGGACTATAAGAAGCTGTCCTTACATGTGGGCACCATGGCACACAAACACACTCTAAAGTGTGCTGGATAGTTTTGTGTCAACTTGACACAAGCTGGAGTTATCTGGAAGGAGGGAACCCGGACTGAGAAAATGTTCCCATAAGATCCAGCTGCAGGACATTTTCTTAATTAGTGATTGATAGGGGAGGTCCCAGCCCATTGTGGGTGGAGCAATCCTTGGGCTAGTGGTGGTCCAAAGTTCTATAAGAAAGCAGGCAAAGCAAGCCATAGGGAGCAAGCTAGTAAGCAGCATCCTTCTATGGCCTCTGCATAAGCTCTCGACTCCAGGTTTCTGTCCTACTTGAGTTCCTGTCCTGACTTCTCATGGTGGACTATGCTTTAGCAGTGCTGAGTCATGCTACCATTGTATCTCTGATCATTACACTCTTCTGTGCCATTGTCTACTAATTCATCGAATTTCTTTGTATCTCAGCTGGTCTCAAACTCACAGATATATACTATCCACACAGATACATGCTATCCTCACCACAGGATTGCTAATGCTGTACTTTTTCTGCTTTCCCCTTCTTCTTCCTCCTCCTCTTCCTCTTTTTCTTCTTTGATACATGCAGGGTCTTGCTGGCATAGGACTTTCTATGACAACCAGTCTATACTTTTATGTTTACTTCAGATTTCCAAGTAGCTAGAGGTTACAGGTGTGTGCCATCATATCTGGCTTGTATTTCCTCTTTTGTTAAATTTATTCCTGGTTTTATTTATGTTGATGTCATCTTACCTGAAATTTCTGTTAATAACATTTTAAACTTTTTATTGCATGAGTATAGGAACACACTGAATTTTGCATATTGAGCTTCTATTTTGTGACTTGATGAGTTGATTTATCAGTTTTTTTTTTTGTTTTTTTTTTTTAGAAAAATTGTGATTGTTTGCTGTATGAAAGATCATAAGATCATGCCACCTATGAAAATATATGTTTTGGCTTCTTCCTAATATGAATAACTTTTCTTTTCTTTCTTTCTTTTCTTTCTTTCTTTTTTTTTTTTTTTTTGTAACTCCTTCATTAATTTTCTGTTGAGTATAAGTGGTGAGGACAGATACCCACCCTTTCCTCATCTTAGGAGGAAAACACAAAACCTTCCTTATTAAGAGGGATTTTTCACAGTGTTTTTTGTTGTTGTTGGTTAGTTTTTGTTTTTAAAAATCTGGTTAAAGTTTATTCCCGTTCCTAGTTGATGGAGGATTTTCAATCATGAAATCACTTTGCATTTGCCTTTGCCCCCTCTCTGCAACTGTGGACATGGACTTGTGGGGTTTGCTTTTGAGCCGTTGATACACTGACTGATTTCCAAATGTTGAACCGACTTTGCATTCCTGAGGAAAAATTCCATTCGGCTGCTATATTAGTTACTCTTCTTGCTGAGACAAAACACCTGACAGCTTCGGGTTCGAAGGCTCTCATTTGGCTCATCACACAGACAGATCAGCCCACCCCTGTCTCAGCAGGGAAGACATAGTGGGCTGAAGCCCACTGCTCCTCAGCTACCCACTTCCTCCAGCAAGGCCCCACCTCCACCCTCTCCAAATAACACCACCATGGGGCCCAAGTGTTTAGATACATGATCCTTTGGAGACATTGTCCATTCAAGCCCCAACAGGCACAATATTTTATTCCTTTTTCATATTTCATTTGATTGTATTTTATCGATGTTATTGTTTGAGAGCATGGCGTTATTAGGTTAATACTGAACTTAGAATGAATTTGGGAAGTACTCCTTCCATTTTTGGAGGGGCCGGGAGCTGTTTAAAAAACATGACTGTTCTTTAATCAATATTTTCAACATTGAAGCCAACTGGGCTTGGGATTTCTTTCTTTCTTTCTTTCTTTCTTTCTTTCTTTCTTTCTTTCTTTCTTTCTTTCTTTCTTTTTTTTTTCTAGAAAGGTTTTTTAAAATTTCAGATTCAGAGTCTCCTTATTTGTTACATGTCTACTCAAATTGTTTATTTCTTCCTGATTTAGTTTTGACAGTTTGTCTCCTAGGAATCTATTTATTTCATCTAAGTTGTGTGATTTTTTCCACACGTTATCATACTTGTTTATAACTCTTTTCATCATTATGAAGATGGTAGTAACTCTTTCTTTTCACTTCTAATTCTATCCGCTTAATTCCTCAAGTTTTTCTTTGTCAGGTTAGCTTAAGATTTCTTCGTGTTTTCAAGAAATAGGCTGAAGGTTTCATTCATTTTCTCTACTT
Organism: Psammomys obesus; assembly: GCF_907164565.1. Lineage (NCBI taxonomy): Eukaryota > Metazoa > Chordata > Mammalia > Rodentia > Muridae > Psammomys > Psammomys obesus. The sequence goes on from NW_026594462.1 coordinate 2,895,766, forward strand.
TCTTAAATCTTTCTGTGTACACCGTGGTGTGTGTGTGTGTGTGTGTGTGTGTGTGTGTGTGTGTGTGTGTGTGTGTGT
>NW_026594462.1:2895853-2917742 GCF_907164565.1 Psammomys obesus
TGTGTGTGTGTGTGTGTGTGTGTGTGTGTGTGTGTGTGTGTGTGTGTATGTATGTATGTTCCTGTCCGTGAGTACACATGTGAAGGTCAGAGGACAACCTGAGGTATCAGTCTTTACCTCCCATCTTATTTGAGACACAGTCTCACCACCGGATACTGCAGATGAACAGGAATTCTGCGTCTGCTATTCATCTCCCCTTAACAGTGAGATCAGAGACCTGCTCTCCGTCTTCTGTAGGTTCTGGGGATTTCCGCTTAGGTCCTCAGGCTTTGCAAGTACTTTACCCACTATGCCATCTCTCCAGCCCCGTTTTCTACATTGTGTGACATCCACTGTATCGTTAATTTCCTTCCCAGTCTTTATTAGTTACTTCCATCTGCTTGTTTTAGGTTTGGTGTGCTCTTCCTAGTCTTGTATCTTAAATTAAAAGGTTAGATTCTTGATGCATAGTCCTTTTTTCTTAATATACACATTTCTAGAAACATTTTTTTATCTTAAGTTCCAATTTAGCAGCATTCCTAAGTTATAGCACAATGTGTCTTCAATATCATTCATCTCAAATCTAATATACCATTTAATTTCTTCTTTGTCTTAGCATATATTTTTCTCCCATGAAACATCTTTTTTTGGGATTGTGTTTAAAAAAATGTTGCCAAACTCAGTCACGTATGTTTTCTGTTGTGTTTCTTTCAGAAATGTACACTCTTACATTTTACAATTAGGTCTGTTATCCATTTAAAGTCAATTTCCTAAAAAAACATGAAGACTGAGCTTAGATGCAATCAAAAAATTTTTTTAATTTACTAAAAACAAAACAAACAAAAAATTATATGTCTGTAGTACCCAGCGAGACCAGGAGAGAGCATCAGATACCCCAGAGCTGGAGTCAAAGGTCTGAGCCACCAGGTGTGGGTGCTGACAAGAGAAATCCAGTTCTCTGAAAGAGCAGCTCAACTGCTGAGCCATCTTCACAGCCCCTAGAACACTGGTTCTCAACCTTCCTACGGCTTCGACCCTCTAGCATAGTTCCTCACGTTGTGGTGACCTCCAACCATAAAATTATTTCGTTGCCACTTCATAACTGCAATTTTGCATCTGTTATGAATTGTAAAGTAAATATCTGATATGCAGGATATCTGACATTTGACCTCTATGAAAATGTCATTTGACCCCCACAGGGGTTTCAACATATAAATTGAGAACCAGTGATCTAGATAATTTCTTTTTCTTTTGCACGTGACTGTTCAGCTGTTTCAGCAATGTTTCTTGGAAAGACTATTCTTCCTTCATCAAATTGCCTTTGTTTCCTGCATTTGTTTGCTAGAAGTTTTTTTTTTTTTTAATTACCTTTCAGGAATTCTAGAACTCAGATACATTTTAATTTACACCAGCAGCTTTAGATTCATGTAGACTTCATCCTAGGGAAGTGTAGGGACATTGCTCTCTACCTTCACCTGCATTTTCTTCGTTTGTGCTATTTTGTTTTACATATTCTTCTTACAAACGTTTCAAACAAAATAGCACATGCTATAGGTCTTACTTTTCATACTACTGTTATCTTTCAAGAAAGATGAGAAATGCCAGAAATGGAGGCACATACCTTCAATCCCAGCACTTGGGAGTAAGACCTCTGAATCCAACGCCAACCTTGGATTACAAAGCTAGTTGCAGGACAGCCAGGGTTACATAGAGAAACCCCGTCTCACAAAAAATAAATCAAACAGTAATAACAACCAAAAAGAAAAGAGAGAAAAAAAAAAAGAAAAGAAAGAGCAAGCTGAGAAATGAAATGGAAAATTGGGGCTTGAGGGATAGATCATCACTGATTTTCTTTGGCCCTTCAGTATGTTTTAGAGCTTCATTGGAGGCTTTTCTAAATTTTATTATTTTTTTGGTACCCTAGGCAGTTTCTGCTTTCTTCTCCATGCTACCCACTTCCTAGCATATGAGCTATGGAGCTATCTATCTATCTATCTATCTATCTATCTATCTATCTATCTATCTTCTATCTACTCCTCCTCAAGATCTTTAAAACCACCTCATCCCTGGTGGTGGAGCACTTGTCAGGAATGCTTAAGGCTCTGGGATTCAGAGTGAAACACATCAAAAATAAAGCAAAATAAATAAGTATCCAAGCCTTCCTTCCTGTCCCCACGTTACACAAATAAGGAAAGATACTTTTATTTTAAGTGTGGGAAGGAGTGTCCAAATGGTTGATTAATTTGGACCATGGGCCATATGCCACCAGGAGACTCCTTTCTTTTTACCCTCAGCTCAAAACCTGTCCCCTGTGAAACCTTTACCAGCTTCCCCAACTAAATTAAATTTAACATACAGTTGTTAAGCGTCCTTGAATTTCAGTTTGTCTTAATCCATTTTTGTTGGAAGAACAAAATGACCAAGACCAGGTACTTTTTGAAGACAGTGTCATCTGAGCTGGTGGTTTTAGAGGAAGGAAGTTTGGGGCATGGACCTTTGTCTTTTGGCTTCTGGTGATGATTTCATGCTGTTTCAGGGCAAAGTAACAGGAGGAAGTGTGCTGAGAGGAGGAAACAAGCTCCAGGGAGCAGTATTGGGAGTGGTGGAGCCTGCTTTACCATTACCCACTCTCAGCAGCTATATGATCACTGGTGAAATTTCCAGTGCCTAAACCCCTCTCAGAGGGCCCCAAACATGAGTTTGGGCCGTGACAAAACACATCCAAATCATAGCAGAGTTTGCATTTCAAGGAAGAACTTTGATTTAACCTCATATGAGTATGTGCTTTCCGTGGTTCACCTGTGTGCTATAAACCAACCAACCATGGTAGTCTTTTATAGTTTTTTTTTTTTTTAATTATGTGTATGTGTAGGTACGGGTATGTGCATGTAAGTCATGGAGGTCAGAGGCACCAGGTCCTCTGGGGCTGGAGTTGTAGGCAGTTGTGAATTGCCTCACTTGAGTGTTAGGCTCTGAACTTGGTCTTTCTTTCTTTTCTTTCTTCCTTCCTTCCTTCCTTCCTTCCTTCCTTCCTTCCTTCCTTCCTTCCTTCCTTCCTTTCTTTTGGTTTTTCAAGATGTATAGCCTTGGCTGTCCTGGACTTGCTTTGTAGACCAGGCTAGCTTTGAACTCACAGAGATCTGCCTGCCTCTGCCACTTTGAGTGCTGTCTTGAATGCTGTTTTTCTGCCACAGCAGTAAGCACTGTTAACCCTGAGCCATCTCTTCATCTTTCCCTTCCAACACATTCATTATCTGCCCCACACATAGCCTTTCCCCCCAACAGTAGTTGGGGGTTTGGAAAGGATTAGAGTAGAATAAGTGTTGGAAGGGTGGTAGATATAAAAACCCAATAAAATAGCCCCAAAAAATATGCCGGCACCTCAGGTCCTGGGTTTGATCCCCAACATTGTAGCAAGGAAAAGCAGCTATGGGGAGGATGGGGAGGATAATCCCATCCTCCAGGGATCATTCATACACAGAAGAAGCTGAGCTGTAGAACCTGGCTGGTTCTGCACACACCCACCTCACGTGGAATTCCTAGTTTCTACAACATTCCACACATTCTCCTGTCTCGAGATCTTAACATTTAGTATCTCTGATGGAACCCCCCCCACCACCATCACTACCACAAATGAACCCACAGTCACATGCCCCATGACCCTCCCTTCTCTTAAGTCTTTGGGCCTGTATCACACTTTTAGTAAGGCCTTTGTTGTAATGTGGATCTGCCTTTATGAGACATTAGGAGATTCCTCCATGGCGTTTTTCATGTTTTCTCATCGCTGTAGGCCAAAAGACAATGAGGCTAACCAAACACAGTCTGAAAACTCCAAAACCCATGGGCCAGGGTTAGCCTTTTACCTTTAAAAGTTGATGAACTTGGCCGTTTTGTCACCGTAATGGAAAGTGACTAGTATAGCTTTCCTGGACCACCCTATTAAATAACACATCCTTCTCTACTCTCCATCACTCCCAGGGTAGTTCATTTTCCTTTACAGCAACTATCAGTTTATAAGTAATCAAAGTTTATTATACACTTTTTTCTCCCTGTCTACACCCCCTGTGCATAGCTGTCTTTGAAATTCCCTGTGACTGCTATTATGGGCTACATATCACTATCACAGACTATACCATGATGGATTCCCAATATCCATACATGGAATCAAAGAAGTGTGCTCATGGGGGAATGCATGAGTTGAAGGTCTAGGGGGTAGCATGGAACAATATGGAAATGCTGGTTGTATTAGAAAAAGCACAGCAGTGGAGGGGACGAAGGACCAGTGGGAAAGTCAGAGAGCAGCATTTGTACCGTTTTACTTGCAGCCTTTGGACTCATCTGAGCCTTTGGCTCTGTCTTCCTCGGTTGTCTGTGGCACATACTTCCTTCCTTAAGGCCCTGAAAGCAACTCTCACCAAATAGTTCTTGACCAACAGCTTAATTAAGACATTAGAAGGGGATTTCTCCTGCTTGGTTCAGGGGGAAAAAAATGAAGTCTTTCCCAGATTGCTTTGTTGGGCAAGCTTGTTCACTGGGCTCTCCAGGGAGGAGAGATCAGAGGTTTCCTGTGCTATGTGAGGGGCCTGGGCCAGAACCAAAGGAGACATAGTGAGACATTGGCAGTGGAGGTTAGCCAAGTACAAAGCTACCCGAGACAAAGGCAGAATCAGTGAGCTGCAGCAGTGAGAATCCAGGGTGAGGAGAAGCAGTGCAGGTTGAGTTCAGTACTGACTTTTCTTGGTGGCCATCTCCAGCTCAGTGTCACACACTCTCTAATGTCTAACTCCAAATGCTTCATTTTGTGTGTGCTTGTTAAAAGTTTGTGTTGTCTACTGGAACATAAACTGGGGGAGACGATCTGATTATTTCGTCAGCAAAATACTTCAGGCAAAATATTTGGTCATGCTGTGGCTTACACACGGCAGCAATTATATATTTAAAACACGAAATTCCAAAGAGGAAGTCCAAAGAGGAAGTAGCTGGCATTTAACCCCAGTTGTCCCAACCAAAGGCTATCAATGAACAATGGGTGGGGGCTTCTAGGGAAAAGATTTTTCCTCCAGTCATCATCTTGTCTGAAGTTACTCTTCCTTTTCTTCCTTTTTGATGACAGACAAAGACAAAGATTGCGTTTTTCATCAGAGGAAAAAAAAAGTACCCACATTTTGGAATGCTGCTTCCCATTTTGCATTTCATTGTATCTTTGAAATCTCATTTAGAATTGTAATATCTAAAGAGATTACATGATTTGAATCTATGTTCCTGTGAAGTGGAAATCTGTAGTTTCCTTAAAGACTCAGTCATATGAAGCTTTGCTGCAATCTGGGCACATGATGTTTTGCTGGAGTTTGGCTTGTGAAAGGGCACATGGTATTTTGCCATGGGCTCTCACGTGTGAGGGGTGTGACTTGGGCCAGCTGAGAATATCCATGAATGGACTCTGAGGAGGGGAGATATACAGAGACCCACGCACAGTGAGAGCTTGCTTCTTCGTGCTTCAGTGTTTGACTTCGCTGAAAGAAATGTTCCAGAGAGCTTCTCAGCGCAGTCCAACTGTGTCTTTTGGCTTTCGCTGACTTGTCCTGATCTCCTGAATCCTGTTGCTGCTTGGTTTTGGCCTTCGGACTAGACTGCTGATGACTGATCTGGTAATCCCCTAAAGACCTATTAATCCTTATCAGCAGGAAGTAGATAAAAGAGGTCTACATCCCTTTCCCCTTCTAACCTATCTAAGGTTGGGGGTGGGGGTTGAAAGGGAGGGAAAGGTATCCAAGAACCCTAAATAAAGAAGGTTTGGTGAAAAATCTAAGCCTACATTCCTAAGATGCTAAGCTTTGAGAGCCACAGCTCTAAGAGACTGAAGACCCTCCTATAGCACATAGCGCAGGAGGCCAACAGTGTGGACTGGGCTTATGCAGGTGGCAGGGAGGGTGCACTGGCATGATTGGCAGTTTCCAAGGGCTGCAGAAGCACCTGAGCAGATGGATGAGACCAAGGACGCAAACGCAGAGCTGTATGGGGAGAGGACACTGCTCAGACAGAGCAGCAGATGACAACTACAAACCAGTCTGGGCAAACAAAAAGTGTTGTTGTTGTTTTTGATGGATTTATGTCCGTGTGCATGAGTCTGTCTGTGCATACATGTATGTAGTGCCTGTGGGGATCATAAGAGAGCACCGGATCTCCCAGAGCTAAGTTACTGGTAATGAACAGCTTTGTGTGGACACTGGTAACTAAGCTTGGGTTCTTGGGAGGAGCAGCAAGTGCTCTTGACTGCTGAGCTATGTCTTCAGCATCCCCTTTCCACCATAGATATTTTATCTGAAGCATGGAGAGGTAGCCCAGAGCTACTCTGGAGTCCTGGGAATCCAAACAATCATGTCTCTCTTTCCTCCTCCCTTTCTATTCTTGTCAGTGTCCTTCTAGCCTCTATCTGTCTGTACATATATATATATATATATATATATATATATATATATATATATATATACATATGTATGTGTGTGTGTGTATCTTCCTTTCTCTCTACTTCTCTCATTTCCTCTCTGTCTCCCTCCCATCCACCCTCCCTCCCTTTTCTGCTACACTGAACCTTCCTTTCTCTACTAATAGAGAAGGACATTCTCTGCCCATCAGGAAAAGTGGCTTTCACCAAATGTCAGAGACACATTCTGAAAGATCTATAGCTAGACATGAGAAGATGCTTCTGTCAAATTGCCCTGGTTGGATTCTCTGTCCCTTTGTCCTTCTGCTTCTATGTGTCCTCCCTGTCACCCGTGTGTGTGTGTGTGTGTGTGTGTGTGTGTGTGTGTGTGTGCATGTGTTTTGCCGAGGACTGAACTTAATACCTTTTACAAGCTAGGCAGTACTCTACCCCCAGCTTCCTTTTTACACTTTAATTTTGGGACAGGATCTCACTAAGTACCCAGGAAGGCCTTGAAGTTATAATTCTCTTGCTTCAGCTTCCTGAGTAGCTGAGATAACAGGACTGTTTTCCCAGGCCCAGCTCAGATTGGAGTCTATGTCTATTTGTTTTTCAAGACAGGGTTTCTCCTGTAGCCTTGGCTGTCCTAGAACTTGCTCTGTAGACCAGGCTGGCCTTAAACTCAGAGATCTGCCTGCATCTGCCTCCTAAGTGCTGGGATCAAAAGCGTGTGCCACCACACTCAGCTCCGATTGTAGATTGCCTACCTCTTAAGATGTCACTGGGGGTGGGTAGTTAGCCCATATTAAGGATGTTTAATGTGACTAAATATTTTGTCTAAGAGCATACCGCTGCAGCCAGGTGTGGTGGCATACATCTGTAAATATGTATTCATATCACTTGGAGACAAGGAGGATTATGAGTTCAAGATCAGGCTGACCTACTCACTGTTTGTCTCAGGAAATCAAAGTCAGAGTGTGTGTGTGTGTGTGTGTGTGTGTGTGTCTGTCTGTCTATGTCTATGTCATCATACAGACAGGGTTCACGTGACTACAATCTGATTTAATGGCAGGGCAGCGATGTTTCCTATGTATAAACTAGAAATATTAATGGCACCAGCTCCATGGGATTTTGAATAGGATTGAGTGTCCTGCATATAAAATCGTTAGAACCAGCTTTGAATAGGACAGATTAGCTATGGCTGTCACTAGCATAGGTGTCCCTAAACTAACAACATAAAGACAACTCATTCAGTAAGGACAGGTTTCACGCCGCCTTACACACGTTCCATTTCTCCCTCATTGTTCCTCGCTCAGGACACTGCCTCCACTTCCTGAGAGGTGCTGTCACTTGGCGTCTGTCCAAGCCTGGGTGTCTTTGTCCTTTTAGGATCCCACACAATTTCTTTCCTGCATTACTTTTCTCCTCACTGCAGAGTGGGTTCGATGGCACTCATGGCTATGGCAGTGGGAGCTCAAGGCTGCTTGCTTGCACCTCAGGAAGCAGAGAACCTTCGAGGAAGATGGTCGAGTCTATAACACACCTCAGTGCCTGCTGCTGGGTGACCCATTTCCTCCAGTTAGACTCCAGTTCCTAAAGGTTCCACAACCTTCCCAAGACAGCAGCCCTCGCAGAAACCAAGTTCAAACACATGCGCCTGGGAGTAACGTTTCCTATTAAACTACAACGTTCTTCAAAGCTAAGGTTCTTCCAGGACCCCAGAAGCACAACCAAAAGTAACACACACAGCTGACAAAGCTTTGCAGCCTTGACCTGACAGGTCTGTGTGCAACGCCCCCACCCACCTCTCTATAGCAATGGCTCCTCATCACCATAGTGACTTAGGCTCACCCTCTCCTGCCTATCATAGTCTACTCATCCCTAAGTATAGAACTGTGTATTTCAAGTGCCTGAATGTTTTTCTTTCTGTTAATTTTTTCCTTTGCTTTGTTACACAAGATGCTTCTATCTTGATCCAGCTCAATTCGGCAAAATGCTACCTGAGGTCCTGCTATCTCCCTATATTATGCTTTATATCATTAATTTTCCTTCCTTCTTCGGTCTCCAGGTCTCTCTTTGCGGAAGATTCCTCCATAGAGGGAGTGACAGCCTTCAAGTACTTTTACGTACTTGAAGCAAAATTCTCTTGCTGAGAAATGTACTTCAAAAATAAATCTCTTCATTTTCTGTGGAGTGATGTCATTTGGGGCCAGGATGTATAGATCCCACTGTGTGAAGATAATATGCTCTACATTGTAATTTCATAGTGTGGGCTCCTTATTCTCAGTTGAACCCTTTGTTCCCAGCTTTTGAAGATGTAGCTTCAAATACCTTTCATAAGAATAGCTAGGTCAGGTTGCTCTACCAACATTTATGCTCTCTTTCCTGGAAAAGAGTGCAGGAAGATTGGAAGAGCCAGAGGTTGGGGAGGATGGAGTCAAACTGTCTGGACATTTCAGGACCCCTGTACTCATGAGCTCCCAGCCAATGAAGATTCTAGCACGGAGCAGGGAGGGGCCTCTGAGCGCCATCCCTAGATGAGAAGCTATTGATGGTAGTGGGGGAGGGAGGCTGTTTTCTTTAAGGGTGTAGCTTCTGGTAAGTTGACCATGTTTCGGTTGATGGTCCTAAGCCTACGGCTATATGGGCAGCAAAGATTGTGCTAGGTGAGTTATTTATTTATTTTTAGTGGTTGGGCACATACCTTTAATCCCAGCACTCAGGAGCCTGAGACAATTAGATCTCTGTGAATTTGAGGCCAAACTGATCTGCATAGAAAGATTTTATCTTACAAAAGAAAAAAAAAAAAAGGACATAAAATTGGGCAGAGAGAGGGTGGGAAATTGTGGGTTTCTGGGAGGGGCTGGGGGAAGAATAGGAGGTGAAAACAATAAAAATATACTGTATGTGTGTATCAAACTATCAAAAAATTAATAAAAATATATTTAAAAAATATTGCTGGGCATTGGTGGCACACACATTTAATCCCAGCACTTGAGAGGCAGAGACAGGCAGATCTCTGAGTTCCAGGCCAGCCTGCTCTGTATAAGTGAGTTCCAGGACAACCAGGGCTATATAGAGAAACCCTGTCTCCAGGATCCAAAACCAAACCAAACCAACCAACCAACCAAACAAAAAACCCCAAAACAAAACAAAAAGAAACAAACAAACAAACAAACAAACAAAAATCCCCAAACATTTAAGGTCTCTATTTGGTTTTCAAAGGTGGTGAAATCTATCAGAACAGGTAAATGCCTTACAGGGGACCATTTCTGGCCAAACCTGACGTCTAGACACTTATGTACACACTTCAATGCCTCTTGAAGTGGCAATAATAATCTCCCAGACTAGAAGGAAACAGGTCAATTAGATGCAGGTAAAACTCTTTTAACTATGTTGCTAGGTAACTAAAGAAAGCCATGATTATTAAGTAATTTATCATATAAACATAATTACTGGGAAGAAAAGGATCCACGGATGATATGCTTGGAGAAGTATTCTCAATTTTATTGTCTCCCTATTAATATCACAATTACACATTCACTTATCAATCACTCATCAAGCATCTTCTCTGTGACATGTACCACACTCTGAGAAACAATACATTCACAGTTCCATCCCACTGCATGACATCGAGACACACACTAAAAATACATTTTTGTCACTGATAGAATGTTTTACCCTTCTGTGAGGACTAATCTTGGTTGTCAACTTGACTACATCTTGAATCAACAGAAACCCAAGCTGGCTGTACAGGTAAGCAGTTTTCTTGATTGGATCATTGAGGTATGAAGACCCACCCTAAATCTGGGCTACACCCTTCTCCTAGAAACCCACATTTAAGGACATAGACAAAGGAGCTTTTACTCTTTACTTTGCCTTTTTGTCCTGACTCTCAAATGGCCTTGTCGTTTGTCTCAATGACAAATGCTGATGAGGCATTTCTTTGCTGCCATTAGAGCCTACTTCTTGGGGACTCCAACATAGACTGAAGACCAACTGAGACATCCAGCCTCATGGATGGAGCAATTACCAGACTCTTGGTCTTTCCTTTGAGAGATACAGATATTGTTAGACAAGTCAACCCTCTACTAAATCCCCTTTTATTATATATTCATCCTACCAGTTCTTTTCCTGTGGAGAACCTTGACTAATAGGTTGTAGTAGTCATAGGGATGAATTAATTTACTTTTACAATGTTTACCCTTTAAGAGTCTACTGTGTCTTAGGCACAGCAGACAGAGAAATAAACAAGGATGATGTCTTAGTCAGTGTCTTATCACTGTGAAGAGACACCATGACAACAGCAACCTGAAGCCTAAGCTCCCAGGAAGGTGGGGACAGGAGGATCACCTGGGCTTTCTAACTTCCATTCTAGTCAAGAAAAAAAGAACTCCAGAATCAAGGAGAGACTCCACCTCAAATGAATAGGTTGAGAATGACAGCAGATACCTGGCACTGCTTTCTGGCCTCCAGGTGTACACAGGCATAGGTTTATCTGTGCACACACATGTGATGATTCTCTCTCTCTTTCTCTCTCACACACACAATTATGTGAAACATTTTTTAAAAGAAAAGATATTCTGTATAGAATCACCTATAAACCCAAATGCCAGAAACAAAGTTAGAATCAGGCCTTGTTAGAGGATAAAAACATGAACATGTAGTTAATCACAACTTTATTGGAATAAAATCAGAAGACTCAGAGAAGCTCCCGTAGTTTTATATGTTTTACAAAGCATATAACAAGGTTTTGTAATTGTGTGTATGTGTGTGGGGGTATGTGCATGTGAGTTCAGGTACCTATGAAAGGCCAGAAGAGTGCACTAGATCCCTTGAAACTGGAGTGACATACAGGTAGTTTGTGAGCCACCTAATATGAGTGCTGGGAACCGAAGTCATCAGTTCCTCTGCAAGAACAATATACGCTCTTAAAGGATGAACCATCTCTCTAGCCCCATAAGCATCCCTCTTCTGTACACCATCTTTTCATTCTGTTGGGGGTTGTTCTGATGCTGGCCCTCAAGATATGGTTACTCCCTAGATATACTTGTCCTTGTTGTATACAGCTGCCTAAGACATGCGTGATTGGTTGATTAAATGGCCTGTACCTGGGCAGAGCAGCGTGGGGTAGGTGTGGCTAAGGTTCCTGGGCTTTGGAGGATAAGAGGATCACGGGAGACAGGAGACAGGAAGGGAGGAGGAAGGAGAATGCCACGATGGGTTAGCATGGAGAAGAAATTACATATGCCAGTAGAAAGGACTCAAATAATGGCATGGAAAGGCCCAGATGAAGAATAAAAGCAAGTATTTATAAGATTATGGATGGAAGGTAGACCAGATAAAGATGACTAAGGCGGATGGTGTTGGATGGGGGTTGGGAGATGGATGGTGAGGTTATTGAGACACTGTGGGTAGAAATATCTGCCTGGCCTAAGGTAATAAGGCAATTATAAAACCTAACGTGTGTCTGTGTCTTATTATTTGTGATAGCTGGTCAAATAATACAGATACAAATATTTATAGGGCTAATAATATTTAGCCCAACCCTCATTTTTATTTACAACAACACCAACTCTCTCACTATCACTTCAGACCCTGGCCAAGCTCAGAGAAGAGGCAATGGCTCCAGGCCCTTAACTTGGGGGAGATGCCTTCCAGAGTAGAGATCTTAGGCTGGCTCCCAAGTTGTACCTGGGCAGAAGTGTTCCCCCAGTAACAGTGATAGTTTTGAGTAGGTATACTCAATATACCTATGTATATTAGCCAAGAGCTAACATACAACCTACCCACTCAGAACAATTTACCCATGTCCTGGGAGGCTGGGTCTCTGAGACCAGCTAGGTCTGTTGCTGGTGGTGAGTGGGTCTGGGAAAGAAAGCAAGTAGATATCCACTGTTGTGATGAAAGGATGCCTGTACAGTTGTCCTGGACTTTCTGCCCCTCAGTGCCAGGATAATTGAACCTATGGCCCTGTACATGCTAGGCAAGTGTGCTAATGCTGAGCTACAGCCCAAGTCTAAACTTCTGAAGCTTTACTTAGCGAAGGAGCATTTACATAACATTAAGAATATACATCTGCTGGGTAGATATTCCTACTCTTACAATGCTTATGAGCAAATAAATACAAGAAGATACAGATAAGTATGATTATGGCATGGGTCTTATAAATGCATATCCTGGAAGAAATGATACCCCACTCTTCTAGTCAGAGGAAATGAATGGAAATGAGTAGGCCTTCTGGACAGAAGCATAAAATGTTGCCTTAAGGTCAGTGACGGCACGATGTCCACTGTCCAGATAGCCCTCTTTTCTCAAGTTCTCCAAGGAGCTAGTGCTTCACAGAACCGGTACTGGTGAAATCAATGATGGCAGGCAAGGGCCAAGGTGAGCCGTACAGTTGTCAGGATGCAGATGTGTTGATACCTGTGGAAGGAATCAAGTTGGGGAGGGTCCGTTTGCTGTTTGTGAAGGTTACCTATTAGGCTGTGGGTATTTATTGTAAAAGAGAAATACTCCGATTCCTTGTGCCTCACCTGGAAAGTTAGTAGACTCATGCTCATCAGGATATTGTTTATTTGTTTAGTTGTTTGTTTGTCTGTTTTTAACCAGCATGCCATACACAACCAACAGCAGAACATACTGACCATCTCAGAATCATCAAATGAATGAAGAAAGTTCAAGTAAATATGTTTGATGGCTAATAAGAGCAAAAGGTATACTAATCATACGTCTGCTCTTTTGTTTCTGAATAGTTTCATGTAGCCTAGGCTGGCCTCCAGCTCTTTAGGAAACCAAGGATGCCCTTGAACTTTTGATTCTCTTGTCTCCATCTCCTAAATGCGGAGGTTGTAGATATTCCCCACAAAGCTCACCTTATGCAGTTCTGGGGATCCATCCATCCATTCCTGCATACCAGGCAGGCCCTCTACCCACTGAGCTACATCCCCAGTGTTGTTTTTAAACAAAATCCCAAATGTGCAATTTTACCAGTAAAGACCTGGGAGCCAGATGCTGGGGTAAAAACCTGCTCGCTCAGAGAGACAGAGAAAGCACCCAGCACCTCCTACTCAGGCAATGTTCCCCCCCCAAAAAAAAAGACATTTCTCCTTTTCCATGCTGTGTTAAATACCCTTCAACCCAATGCCCCTCTTTCCTGTGTTTTCTTATGTTCATTCCCTGTCAACTGGTTGCTTGCTCCACGTCTTGACCTATAGCTGACTTTATTTAGCTCAATTGTTTACAGAAAGCTCTCCGGTTAAGAGTGTGTGCTAGGGCTGAGCCATACCACAACAAGAAACAGGTTTCTCCAGCTTCTCAGGGTTCACAACGGGATCAAATACGCTGCAACACTCCAGCATTCTCCAGCAAAGACCTTCAAGATATTTTCACTCACAGTAACTGGCATTTTGTGGTGATTCTGTTGCCCCGTGTCCATTGTCAGCTCCAGAGACGGGCCTTCGATAATAAGGTTTCCTGGCAACGAAACCCTTCAACAGTTTTGATGTCAGTCTGTGTAACAAATTTCTGCACTGTGTCACGGTGCATTTAACAAGCCTTTGGTGTTGCTTTGGTATCCTGAGGGTTTATAGAGCAGTAAAACAAGATACCTTAGCATCCCTGGGTGTTGCTATAGTAATAGCTAGTGTAAAATGTGAGCTCCAATAGAATATTTATAGAATTAAAGTTGTTTAAATATTTTGATAGTGCTTTCTCTAAAATAAACTAAAATACAGGAAACTCATTAATTTGCTAAATATTGAACCTTACAGAGTCCTTTGTTAAAGAAACCTGGAAAGAGTAGCTAGAAATTTAAACCAGATGAGAAGGTTAGAGACTTTTGAAAGCTGTAATCCAATATGTCACTTCCATTTTTTTCCCATGAAAAACTATAGCCTCTTTTCTGCTATTGTCACAAATTATTGACACCAGGTTAGATATTTCTTTGCTAGGCAAAGCATAATAATCTTTTTGACAGAGTGAGACACTGGTATGTGGCAAAAAGGTGATCTTCCAGTACTGACCCAAATTTGAATTAGTGGGGAAACCATAAGTAGCCGATGTTGTATGGAAGCATGTGGTGGGTCCATCCAATTCTGCCATCTTCCGTGCTCAAGAGTATAAACAGAGGCTCATCTGATAGGTCCAAGGGCTGTGAACCAACTTAACAAATTGTTAAAATAGTCTTTCTCTCCTTCTTCCCTCCTTCCTTCTTTTGTTCCTTCCCTTCTTTTTTTCCTCCTCCTTCTTCTTTGGTAAGGCCTTCCTTGCCTAAGCCTTCTGTTCTGTGGTAATTTGAATAAGAATGCCACCCTCCCCATAGGCTCATATATTTGAATTCTCAGTCACCAGAAAGTGGAGCTACTTGAGAAGATTAAAAGGATTAGGAGGTGTATCTTAGTTAGGGTTTTTATTGTGTTATGTGTCTTTATTGCTGTGAAGAGACACCATGACCACAGCAACTATTATAAAGGGAAAACACTTAATTGGGGTTGGCTTACAATTTCCATTATCATCATGGCAGGGGCCATGGCAGTGTGCAGGCAGACATGGTTCTGGAGAAGGAGCTGAGAGTTCTACATCTTGATCTGAAGGTAACAGAAGGAGATTGAGCTTCCCACAAGGCCACACCTCCTAATAGTGCCACTCCCCATGAGCCAAGCATTCACATATATGAGTATATGAGTCTATGGAGGCCATTCTTATTCAAACCACCACAAGGTGTGTTACCTCAAAGCCCACACCAGACCCATTCTCTTAGGTTGTAGCACTCAGGTACTGTTCCAGCTTCATGTGTGCCATCATGCTTCCCACCAGGATGATAACAGACTAAACCTCTTAAACTGTGAGTCAGCCCCCACAGCTTCCTTTTATAAGAGCTGCCTTGATCATGGTGCCTCCTCACAGGAATAGAACTAAGACCCTCCTTTCCTTCTTCTGTGGTGAGGAAAGGGTCTCACGTTGCTCAGGCTGACCTCAAACTTGGTGTGTAGTCAAGGATAACCTTGAACTCCTGATCCTTCAGTGTCGGCCTCCTGAAGGTTGGGAGTATGAGTCATGACGCCCAGTTTATGGGGTGCAGGGAGTAGAATCAAGGGTTTTATGCATACCAGGCAAGTACTCCATCAAATCACCAACACTGGTTTATCTTCTATTGACAAGAGTACTTTCTTGACACAAGAAAGGCAAAATCTGATTTCACATTCTGGGGTTACTTAATGCTGCTGTGCATGGATTTGTAATCCTCGGGGGATAGGTAATCCAATTGCCTGCCACTTAGCTTCTCCCTAAGGACTCCTGTACTCAAGAGGCCCTGTGGCACACGGACTCTAAAGGAGTACCCTAGCCTTGCAAGCAAAGCTCTCCCCACCTGCCCACAGATGCCTACACCTTACAGGGTGGGCTGGTTCTCCAGCCAGACACTGAGAAGACACTAATGTAAGACTGAGCCAGAAGAGGGCATAAGGCCATTTGAGAAGAAGAATCTTGGGTACCTGGGGTGAGTTTTAGAAGTAAGAGTACGTGGTGTGTGGGCAGAGGGGAGGGAGAATGAATTCTCTAAAGCATGAGGTCATGGGTAGGACATCTTACCAACACCAGAGAGCAGGGATTAGAAACCTCCTTAAGCTAACATTAAGGGCTGAAACCATCCTCCTCCTGTTGAACTGTTATCTTTTTCCCAGAGTGAGCTGTTTGCTTTTCTAGTTGACTACTTTTATAGCCCTCTGGGTGTGCCATCCCATGATGAAAGGCATCTTAGGAAAGCGCCAGTGTCACCAGAAGCTTGAGTTACAGAGGAGATCCTGAAAACAGGGTCCTGAGACCCGCTCTTTTTTTCTAGGATGTCTTCAAACCCACTAATACCTCCTTACCTGACTCAGACCCCTTTGCCAAGGTGTTCATGACTTCTATCTACTCCTCTGCCTCCTGTCCCCACTTAAAGGATTCCAGCAGGGTTAGCTGAGATAGATTTACCTCCCTTCTAGTGGTGAGCCATCCACTCACCCATCCATCCATCCATCCATCCATCCATCCATCCATCCATCCATTGATTGTTCACCATCTGATGTTAATGATTTGTGTATGGGTTGTGACAGGGCTCAAGGACGGATCCATCTCTGCTAATCTCTGTATAGTGACTCATCTGGGGGTGGCGTGGGAGGCGTGAGAAATGTGCCTTTTGGATACTGGAGATAGAATTACTCTGTACTTTGTATTTGATTTAACTATTTCAAACAACCTAATTGGGGTGATGAGAACAAAACTGTTGTTAACATTTCCTTATGTCACACCAGGAACTTAGAAGTGTCCTCTCTCTGTGTGTCTTTCTGTTTCTCTGTCTCTGTCTCTCTCTCTCTACCCCCCTCCCCAAGCCTCTCCCTTTCATCAATCTATGTTCCTTAGCTCATTTCCTGCAGGGTGATTTCAGGTTCAACCTGTTGTAAGTTAATGAATCATATCAGTGACTCAAAGCCAATTTGGATTAAAAAAAAAAAAACCCTTAACTTCTATAAGAAATCAAAACTAGAGAGGAATGTGGGCTATTATTCTCAGAACCCTAGACAAACACCCATCAAAGCATTATTTATTCATTCATTCAGCAAAAATATGTTATGGGCATACTCAATAGCACTGTATATAAAGGCAATTTTATATAAAGGCAATTAAATGCTTTTATCTGAATGGCACAAGGTTGTCTTTAAAGATATATATCTATATTTAATAACATTATACACGTACACACACATATATGAACACAGAGTGGAACCATATGCAAAAGTACTACATACCATTAACCAGTAAAGAGAGGAACAGGCATAGTAGTGTATGCTTTTAATCCTAGCACTTAGGAGGCAGAGGCATCCAAGTCTTTGTGAATTTGAGGCCAGTCTGGTCACACCCAAATTCCAGGCTAGCCATTCTACTTCAGAGACTAGCTCTGCCATGTTCATTGCTACTCTAGTCAAGTAAGTAAGAAGTGGATATAACACAAATACAAATATACTTCAACTGATGAATAGCTAATGAAAATGTAGCACATACACACTGTGGAATGCTATTCAGTTGGAAAAAATCATGGATGGATTTAGACAAAAAAAATCATCCTGAGTGAGGTAACCCAGACCCAGAAAGACAAATATGATATCAGTATTCACTTACCTGGAACTGGAGGTCAAGTGGAGAGGGGGAAGGAAAAAGAGGGACAAGAGAAGGACTGTGGAAAGAGACAGTTAAAATTAAGGGCCGTTTGAGGGGCTGTATGAAAATTTAATGCAGTAGAAGCTTAACAAGTGTATACAGATACGAAGGTGATCTAAATGAAACCGCCAAATGAAGGGGGAGACAGACCCCCAGCTGGCATGTCTCTTATCACCAGCTTCCAGTGTCAGCAATGCATTGTTGACCAAAGGGGTCTCATGGGAGCCCCCAAACAACCAGGCTGTTGCCAAGGCTATAGGTTGTTCTATACAAACTGATAGCAAGGCCCTATTGCTACACAACTACACCAGACCGGATAGCCCAGGGACCTAAGGCAAAAGGACTCCTAATGACTTTCTGCTATACTCAGAGATCAGTGCCTTGCTCAGCCATCATCGGACAAGCTTCTTTTTGCAGCAGATGGGAACAAATACAGAGACCCACAGCCAGAAAATATGCAAAGAAAGATCTTGGAATGCTCAGACCTAAGTGGAATATCTTCATTCACTCTCCTCCTCAGTGACACCTGCAGGAGAGGGGGCCAGAGGGGGTGGAGAAGACCCAGGAGACAAGGCCTTCCACACACAACAGGTCCAACCCACAGATGAACTCACAGAAACCGAGGGAGAGGGCACAGAGCTTGCATAGATCTGCACCAGGTGGGGTCCCAGAGCTACAGCTACAGAAACAAGAAGTGGACACGCACTTATCCCTATCCCAGAATCTACGTCCAGTTGATAGCCACTCGCAAATAAAAATTTAGTTTTCTTCAAGGAAGTCTCTCTGGGGAAACAAACCATTATTTTTATTTTTATTTTTATTTTATTTTTTGTGTTTGTGGTTTTTTTTTTATCATTGGAGTATCTTTTTATATTAATTACAGTTTATTCACTTTGTATACCAGCTGTAGCCCCCTCCTTCACTCCCTCCCAACCTCACCCTCCCTCCCTCATCTCCTCCCTGCCCCTCTCCAAGTCCACTGATAGGGGAGGTCCTCCTCCCCTTAGCAAACCACTCTTGAGGGTAGTCTGCATGGCCAGCAGGGGACAGCCAACAGAAAATGAACTCAATTGCATCTTTGGAGATTCCTTGTCTCATAAAGTCATGTCAGGGCTTTAAAAAATTATCTTTTTTATTTTTTTGTTTTTATATAAGTCCTTTGCATACATATTATGGTTTCTGGTTTTGTGTTTTCATGGGACTGCTGAGTGCAAATGAGTGAGTCCCTGTTTGTACCTGTTTCTTGGACTCTTTTCCATTTGTTTGTTTTGTTCTATTCCAATGTGTTTATTTTTCCTTTATCTTAATTATATTTTATTTACTTATTTAGTTAGTTTTTGCAACAGGGTTTCTCTGTGTCACCCTGGCTGTCCTGGAACTTGCTCTGTAGTCCATGCTGGCCTCTAACTCAGAGATCGCCTGCCTCTGCCTCCCAAGTACTAAGATTAAAGGTGTGTGCCGCCGCCGCCGCCGCCACCACCACCACCACCACCACCACTACCCAGTTTATTTGATTTTACTATTATACCTTAAAGGCCTGTTTGTTTTCTAATGAGAGACAGGAAGGGGGTGCATCTAGATGGGAGGGTAAGGGCGGAGTACTGGGAGAAGAAACCATAAGCAAGATATTCGAGTGAAAAATTATTTTCAATGAAAGAAGAAAAAAAAGAACATAAAATAATAAAATTTGCAGCCAAATAAATAGAACTAGAAACAATTAAACTGTGTGAGGTAAACTAGTCTCAGAAAAACAAATGTCACATGTTTTCTCTCCTCTGAGGCTCCTAGCTCCTAATCTTTACATGTGAGTATATATTCTGGAGTAATTGCAGAAGTCAGTAAAGTCAGAAGGGAGCATTGCTGGGTGGGGGGTGGGGCAGCTGAGAGGGGAATAGTAAGGCACAAGTGAACTGATAAGGGAAAAGGGAAAAAAACGGGGCAGAGTATCTAATTAGAGAGGGCTCAGGAGGGCGATAAATGCAAAAGAAGGAGAGAAGAGGGTAAAGTAATGGTAAGAATGTCCGGAGAAGTTATAAGAAATCTATCTAAAAAGTATCTGCAATACATGTAATCTGGTGTATAAATATACAAGTAAAATTTAAATGAAAAATTTCTGTCCGGGCTGACAATGTTGCTGCGTCGAAGAGCCAAAGGCCATCTAACAAAAATCCCCACACCAGACACGGTAAGGCCTCTTTTGAGTTGTTGGTCAGGGCTGTCCAGGACACCCCCCAAAACATTACTGGATATTGCCTTTGCGCTTGGTGGCTCCCCGTAGGTGGAAGGTAAGGCCCCCTTGCTAAAGACGCCATGCACTTCAGACCCAGGGCCCAGAGGCTCCTGAGCCGGAACTGACCTACAAGCCCCTCCTTAAGGACTAGCTTTCATGGCACCGGAAGGGCCGTGCAAGCTCCCAAAGGAGGGATGCAACCGGTAGTCCGACCCAGCCGTGATGCCTATGGACCACAGCAACGGCCAGGGTGGCAGAGAAACTGTGGAGGTGCAGTAGTAACACACATACGTTAGTGTCAACCAACTCTCTTATTGGACTTAAGACCAGCTGAAAAAGAGGGAAATCTCCCCAACTACCCAGGCTAGTGAAATCGTGGATCATGCAGGAGAACCTTCAACTTCTATTTCACGAAACCAACATGACCACTTCTTGTAAATATTTGTCCTGAACACCCCCCTCCGCCCCCATAAGTGCAGTCTTCACTCTACATCAAGAAAACTTTTCTCTGCAACAGATGGAGACCCCTACAGGAAAACACAACCAATAAAAATGTAGAGTTGTAGAGCCCAGTCGGAATGACATTTACGGCACAACTCCTCCATCTAAGGCTCAGGGGTCATTGTGGAAGACAGAGGCGGAAAGTGCCAAAGGAACAGTGGGTGTGTGCTT
Source organism: Psammomys obesus (assembly GCF_907164565.1). Taxonomy (NCBI): domain Eukaryota; kingdom Metazoa; phylum Chordata; class Mammalia; order Rodentia; family Muridae; genus Psammomys; species Psammomys obesus. Next base: position 2,916,358 of record NW_026594462.1, read on the forward strand.
TGAGATTGTCTCATAGGATTGTCAGAACTTAACGCCTATACTCTCACCAGAAGGACTGCCTAAACATGAGCTGGACAAGGACAATAATAGACATGCTACCGTGGAAGGGGGAAGACCGAAGAGGACCTAACCCTAGAATAAGAATTACAGACAGCTAAGCATGCTGAGATAGGAGGAAACCGGCTTACCCAGGGAAGAGCAGGTTACTGGCTTTTCAAAAAACGGAATGGGCAGGCTTGTGGTATTTAGGAATATGTGTGTGTGTGTGTGTGTGTGTGTGTGTGTGTGTGTGTGTGCACGCGAGCACATGTATATATATCAGCAGTTAACAGAAAAAGAGGACATGAATTTGAAAGAGAGCAAGGGAAAAAGAATGTATGTGGGAAAAAGAATGGAAAAATGTTGTAATTTTGTTATAGACTCAAAAAGAAAAGAAAAGAAAAAAAAAAAAGGAGCAAGAAAAAGGATAACAGTTTTCCAGCCCAAACATGAGAGATCTGGCAGAAATCTCAAAGATAACACGCACGACTGATTCTTCAATCTCATTAACGGTGAGAGGGAGCCCAGATCTGGGAACAACCGGCTAGCAATTACACAATGGCTCAGTGAAAGGCAAAGCCAGGCTTTGGGTCAGAGCTTTGATTCTTCGGGGAAAAATGCCCGCTCCACATACTTTAAAAATCGTGATAGCTCCTTAAAGAAAATGTTATTTTTACATATTATGAAGACGAGGCATTAAAATACTTTCACATTTATACTTTGAGGATTTCATACATGTGTACAACGTATTTTGAGCATGATTACCCTATTGCACCCTCCAATTCCTTCCAGACCTTCTCCTGACCGTGACCTCCTTCCAACTCATGTCTTCTTTATTTTTACAGACTGAGTCCAGTTAGGGTTGCCTCTACGTGCATGGATGCTTTCTGAGATGTCACCTTACTTAATCTCCACATCTATTTTCTTTAGAAGGGAAGATGTCAAAGCTGAGAGAAAACAAGCCCTTTAACCAAAGATTGCCGGATTGGTTCCTGTCACAAGGACGATTGCAAAAGGCAAGAGTCTGCTCTCTTGGGGCTGGGGAGACGGCTCTGTTGGTGGAGTCCTGCTGCATGAGCAGAAGGACCGAGTTCAGATCCCAAAGCACCAACATAAAAGCCAGGTATAGTGGGGGCATCTGTAACCTTAGTGCTCAGAGGGCAGAGATGGGCAGGCGTTTACAATTCACTGGGCAGCCAGCCTAACCAGCTGGTGAGCTTTGGATTTAGTGAGAGATCCTGTTTCAAAGAACACAAGGTGAAGCAGAGGCTGACCTCTGGCTGTCACAAGCAGAAACACACACACACACACACACACACACACACACACACACACACACACACACA
>NW_026594462.1:2917752-2950894 GCF_907164565.1 Psammomys obesus
ACACACACACACACACACACACACACACACACACACACACACACACAGTTTGATTCTAAAATCTAAGTATGTACCATGCACCCCTACCCCTTTGTCCCACTCTGTGAGCACACTTGTGGGCTTGTCATCACCTTTCTCAAATAACCAGTCACTTGGGGCTGGAGTAGAGGCTGCCCCCAGGTTAATGTCTGTCAATCAAACTTTCATTGATTCATTCTCCTCTGTGCCAAGTATTGAATTATGCCTTGGAGAGTTTTAAAAGGTGGGGTGGGCAGAGTAATAAGCAGCCCTTCTGATACTCAGTATCAAAGGATGACTGAGGACTTGTTCACTTATAGACGAAATAGAAGATAGAATGTGGCAACAGAAAAAGCAGAAAGTGCCACAGGGATGCCAGTATTAGGAAAAGCAGAAACATTTTGTGTAATTTAGAAGGTTTAACTCTGGGAAAGAAACATATTAGAAAGATTATGGGTTATTTTTTTTCTTTGACATCTATGTGATTTTTCTACACAGAGAAAGGCTGTAATGGTTTGTCAAATAATAATTTGCTGTAAGATTTATATGTGCGATGTGGAATGACTGAATCATGTTAAATAGCATATCTGTCACTGAAAGTACTTATCGTTTTCTGTGGTTAGGGCATCTGAATTTTACTCAGCAATTTTGAATATAAAGTACAGTATTGTTAACTAACGTCACCCCTTATATAATTAATCTCAAGACTTGTTTTTGATTCTTCGGGCTATATGACACTCTGTACCTCTTACTAGAATCTTCCCATCCCCTCTGTCCATAAAAGCTCCTGGTAACCTCTATCCTGCTTTCGCCTGAGAGTTTGCTTTTTAAGATTCCATGCATAAGAAAGGAAATGCGGTACATTTTTTGGACTCTACCTCATGGTCTGTATTATGGCATTTTCTCCACATTTCCCCCTGTGTGGCAGATAACAAAACCACTGGCAGAAAAAAAAAAATTCCCCTTCCCCAGAGCACTCCTCGTGAAGAGGTGGGCCCTTATGAGCCAGTCCCCCATCTCTGATGGAAGATTAATGGGCCCCACACTGTGCAGGTAACTTCACCAGCTGTGAGCACGAAAGTGCCAAAGCCATTTCATGTCCTGAAGACAGCGTATCACAGCATCCTTCACAAACTCTGCCTCTTACAGTTTTCCTCCCTTCTCCTGTGATGCTTCTGAGTCTTGGAGGCCTGATAGAGATGCCCCGTTGAGGGCCAGTGCTTGGGAGTTTCTCATTCTCAGCACACTTCATTTTGTCCTAATTTGTGTCACCTTCCCCCCCGCCCCCTTAAATTAATAAATGCTATCTTGATACAGGCCTAACTTTCCTTTCCCTACTGATTAGCCATTTTGAGAATGTTTCCACAAAAATCAACCATTCAGTCTTCTTTTAAGCAATGTCTACTCAAGAGCTTCGCTCATTAAAAAAAAAAAAAAAAAAAAAAATCAGTTTATTTATTTTTCTTGCTATTGAGTAAATTTGGCTCCACATCCCATTTTAGACATTGACCCTTTTTCCAGCCATATGACTCCGAGATATCTTCTCCTATCTCTTTCTTGTCCTTGCTTTGCTGCACGGGAGCTTTTCATCGTGTTGTAATGTGTGTCTGTTTTTCTTTTGTTGTTGCCTAAGCTTTGGAGGTCAAAATAAAACCCTTTGCTCAGAGCAGTCTTGGGCCATTTCCTCTGCTCTAGTAATGTTACAGTGTCATATCTCATGCTTAAACTTAAAGCCAATTTTGCATTAATTTGTTGTTGCTGTTTTGGGGAAAGGGTCTCTATGTGACGCTGGCTGTCCTGGAACTTGCTATGTAAGGCTACAGTGGCCTTAAATTTACAGATCTGCATCCCTCTGTGTCCCAAATGCTAGGATCAAAGGCATGCACCACTATACCCAGCTTCACTTTTGTATTAATTTTTTATATGGTATAAGAGTGAGGTCTAATTTTATTCTTTTGTGTGTATCTGGTTTTTCTTATTCTCTTTGCTACATAGACAATCTTTTTTTTTTTTCTCATTTTATCAATAGACCACAAATTTTAGGGTTCATGTCTTGCCAAACCATTGTACTCCTGTGGCCTCAGTAAATATTTTTTGTGTCATTACTGTGCTATTTTAGTTATTATAGCTTGTATATAGTTTTAGTTATTATAGCTTGTAGTATAGTTTGAAATCAGGAAATATGATGCCTCTGGCTTTGTTCTTTTTGCTTAAGGTTGCTTCACTATTGACTTTGTTTTGTGGTTTCCAGATGAATTTTAGGAGCACCTTTTCTATTTCTGTGAAAAATGTTATTGAGATTTTGATGGAGTTTACACTGAATGTATAGGTCGCTTTAGGTCACATAAAGTTCTTAATATTAACTGTTTAAGTTATAAACACAGGTTATCTGTGCCTTCATCTATTTCTAGCATTAAAATTTTATAGTTTTCAGTGGACAGGTCTCTTATCTCCTCAGTTAGATTTATCACTAAATATTTTAATAGCTGTTGTAAATGAGAATTACTTTCATGATTTTTTTTATTCTTTGGTAATTTCACACATGATTATAATCTATTTTGGTCTATTTTAATTTCCCATTACCCTTTCTCAGTACCATTCATGATGTTCCCTGTGTCTTATGGGCTTTTTTTGTGTGCATTATCTTGTTTAATTTTCAAACTACCCCTTAACACAGCTTTTTCCTTAATTTAAACTACTATAAAAACAACATGTAACATAACTTTAACGTTGAGCCCCTAGTGACACACACACACACACACACACACACACTTCAAACTGCCTGACAAAAGTTACATAGTAAATAATGGAGTCATGATTTAAAGGTTGTATTACTTATGGCACAGGTCCTGCTGTTTGAAGGCACCTACACCACTGTTTTTCTATAGTTTGTGTGGTTAATTCCTTCAAAGGTCCATGTGCTAAAAGTCTGGTCCCCAGGGTGGTCCAACCTGGAGGTGGTAGAACCCTTCTCCATTTTCTATCCCCCATTTTCCTCCTCCACTTCCACTTTTAATTTTTCTATTCTTTTTCTCCCTTCTCTTTACCCTTTTCTTCCTTCTTCCTCTCCTTTTCTTTTCCATTATTCTTGCTTCCCCTCTTCCTTCTCCTCTTCTTCATTCCACTTTCTTCTTTCCTCCTCTTCCTTCTCTTCCTCTTTCAGAACAACGAAGTGAGCAGTTTGTCCTGCTTTGTACTTTTCCCACTCTTAACAGTGGGGGTTGGGCTGCTGTCTAAGCAGACCCATCCCTCATAAGGTCAGTGGGTCACTCAAGTCCATTGCATAGCCTTGCCCTGTGTGTCCCTTCTCTTGGCAATTTATATACAAAGAACTATTTCTTATATACTGGTAATGGTTCCCCTAGAACTATCATAAAGTCAATGTGCATTTTAAGAACTATCCAGCATGAGGATGGGGCCAGGGAAAGCTGACTGACAGCCAGTGAGAAGTACAGCAGCAGATGGGTGGGGCAGACTGAGCTCCTTACATACAGACCTGGCTGTCTGAATGGAATTCCTGGACAACCAATTTGATCTGGAGAGTTGGAGTGGTGGTGGGCTCCAAACAACCCACAAATTTGATGTTGGGAGCTCATGAGTAAAAAAAAAAAACCAATCATTTCTACTTCCTGAAGATCTTACTGCTTTTTTCCTTCAAGATTAGTACTGTGTTTGTTTGGTCCAGCTTATTTTTGTTCTTATTTTTATTTTCATGTTTTGCTTGCTTGTTTTTTGTTTTTTTTTTTTTTGTTTTTTTTTTTCTTGAGACAGGGCCTTAACTGTGTAACCCGAGGTGACTTCAAACCAATGATTTTCCTGTCTTGTCCTCTCTAGTACTGGAATTATAGGGTGTACCACCACATCCAGGTAAGATTAATAGACTTAACTAATTATATTTAAACCTGTGACCCACTTTTGCTTTTTGTGAAATCTGTGGGATTTATTCTGAGGTTCAAGTTTTAAATTCTTTAAATTTAATCTATTTCTCTCTCTCTGTGTGTGTTTGTGTCTACAGGCACATATGCTAAAACATACATGTAGAGGTCAAAGAATAACTTTTGGGAATTGGTTCTTTTCTTTCTCCATGTATTTTTGGGGACCCAAATCAGGTCATTTTGTTTATACAGCAATCATTGAGCCATCTCCTCCACCCACAAGGCTCTCTCTCTCTCTCTCTCTCTCTCTCTCTCTCTCTTTTGTCTGTGTAAAGCTCATCACTCCAGCACCTCTTTTCTCAAATAAGTTGCTCTTGTGCCTTTTCCCAACCTTCCAGACCTGGGTCTGGTTCTAGGTTCTGTCAGTGTGAAACAGAGTTCTGTTTCATTGACTGATGTGTCTGTTACCCTACCATTGCCACAGTGTCATTAATACTGTACCCCACAAGCTTTAGTTGCTGGCATGACTTCCACTTTATTCTTTTTCAAAACTGTCTTAGCTGTCATAGGTCCTTTACCTTTCCATTAACGGCTTAGAATAAACTTGTTCATGTTTTTCTGAGGATAACCCCAGAACATTTTTATTTAGTTGTTTTTATTTTTAGTTAGTTAGTTAGAGCCAGGACAGCAAGTATTTAGAAAAAAAGTCCCCAGGTGATTCTGAGGTAAAACCAGAACTGTGAACATCAGTTTAGAGCAAGATGCACCGGCATGAGAATGGCTGTTAGAGAATAAATAACTGAAGGATTGAAGGTTGAAAAGTAGGTGGGGAGCTGGAGAGACAACTCAGTGGCTAAGAGCACTGGCTGCCCTTCCAGAGGTCCTGAGTCCAATTCCCAGCACCTGATACATAATTAAAACATATTTAAAAAAGGTGAAGGGGGGTGGCTAGAGAGACACTCAGCAGTTAAGAGCAGTTAAGTTAACTTGCTGCCCTAATCAAGGCTCCAAGATCAGTTTCCAGCACCCACATAGGGCAGCTCAAAACTGCCTGTAGCTCCAGTGGATCCATCACCTTCTTCTGGCCTTTGGGAGCCCAGCACTCATGTATACAAACGTCCCCACAAACACACACAGTTAAAAATTAACTAAAATCTCTTCAAGAGAAGAGAGAAATTTGGAAGGGTAGGCAGTATCTAAGAAAATGGACTTGTGAGTGTTTGCGTGCTTTGGTCTATGTGCATAGGTCAGAGGACACCTTGTAAGAATTCTTTCCTTCTTCCTTGGGGTTCAACACAGGTCTTCAGGCTTGGCAGCAAGCTCCTTTACCCGCTGAACCCTCTCACCCACCCTGTGCCACTGTTTCATGCCACTGCGAGGCAGGATGGAAGTACAGGGACAGGTTGGGATACAGGAAGGAGAAGGAGCCCCTCACCTGGAATCTGAAGGAAGATGCTCACTGTCTCAGCGGCGAGAGCTCCAGCACAGCGAACACCTGCTGTTGAGGCTGGCTGCATGTAGACAATAGAAATTTCATGTGGATTTTCAAATAAGACTGTTAAAAGAGCAATGAATCATGCTTGAGGCCTAAGCGTGTATGGCTCTTTCCCTTCCCCAGCTGTAAACCCGATCATTTCTAGGAATTTTCCAAGGACCCCCATTTACTGTAAAAGACACATTTCATCTCCTTGTCCTACCTTTGTGGCTCATGATTTAACAGGATCGTATTGTAATTCCGTCTAACGCAGCACTATATTCTATAATCTCATTTATCAAAAACTGGCACAAAAAGGAGATAAAAGAGAAGGAGTTCTTTTTTTTTCTTTCTTTCTTGAAAGTCTTTGAAAATGTAAAGACTTGAAATTTCTTTTCCAGCAAAGGCACCAAGAGCAGCCCTCATTTGAGAAGCCACACCCACAAGCTTGGTTTGTGTTGTATTGTTTTTTTGGGTGTCTCTTCCTTCCTTCCTTCCTTCCTTCCTTCCTTCCTTCCTTCCTTCCTTCCTTCCTTCCTTCCTCTCTCTCTCTCTCTCTCTCTCTCTTTCTTTCTTTCTTTCTTTCTTTCTTCTTTCTTTCTTCTTTCTTTCTTTCTCTTAATGACATCTCTTTATTTTGCGAATGTATTCCAAACATTATCCGTTATAACTGCGAAACAAGATAGAATTATTATTATTTTCTTAAAGATGTATTTATTGTTTATACAACATTCCACCTGCACACCAGATCTTACTATAGATGGTTATGAGCCACCATGTGGTTGCTGGAAATTGAACTGAGGACCTTTGGAAGAACAGCGAGTGTTCTTAACCTTTGAGCCATCTCTCCAGCCCAAGATAGAATTATTATTCAGGAAGGGAGATGGCTCAGCAGGTAAAGGTGCTTGCTGGCCCGGGTTCAATCCCTAGGACCTACATGATGGAACCGATTCCTGTAAGTGTTCTTCTGATGTCCAGAGCATCTCTTTCTTAACCCCCTTCTTGGATCCATGTTAAATTATTTTCTTAATAAACTCCAACTCCTTTTTGTACAGGCATGTCCCCAAATTCTTTTCTGTGGTATAGTCAAGAATCTGGAGGAGACTGTGAAAAGCAAGCCTCAGGATGCTACAGGTGGCAGCATGGAGCTGTGTGTGTGTGGCCCATGCTGATATTTTGTGATGCCGCATGTCTAATCTCAGACAAGCCGCTGATGAGAATGTTTGTCCGGTCAGGTCTGCTGGTGGAAGATGGGGATCTCCTGAAGGTCAAGGACTTTAAATGATCCCATGCTCTTGAGGTAAATATGCTCATTCTGCATGCGAGCAAAGGGATGAAGTGGATTGGGGTCTGGCTCCCGTTCTGCAGGCTGCAAACAGTGAGGATGGAGATGACCACCACATCTTGGAGATGGTTCAATGCCCTATTTTCCTTTCATACACACCATGCTATGTCTCACGATGTGGACTCCGGCAACTGGAACGTGGACTTCCTACTGTATCTTATATACTGTATTAGCTACTTTTCCCATTACTATAAAAGATACCTAACAGAAGCGACTTCAGAGGGGAGAGATTTGGTTTTGGCTGGTGGCAGAGAAGGCATGGTGGCTGCAGAAACCCTCTTTATGGCAGTGGGGGCATGATGTCATATGGTGACAGGCAGGAAGCAGAGAGAGAGCTTGGGATGAAAGCAGGCTCAGAGGTCTTCAGTGACTCTCCATGTTTTTCACCCCAGGGGTTCCACAACCACCCGAACTGGCTGGAGGTGAAGTGTTTAAATACATGGGCCTGTGGGGTACATTTCACACTTCAAATTGTAGATACACACACACACACACACACACACACACACACACACACACACACAGGCCCGCGTGCATGCACAGTTTTCCTGGTCTTATTTGATTCATAAGCATCTTTTTAAAAATCTGAAAGATAGACCAGTGAGATGGCTCAGCAGGTGCTGGCTCTTGCCCTGTAAACCAGATGACCTGGGTCCCAGATGGTAGAAAAGAAACCTGCTCCCACAACTTCTTCCTTCCTCTACATGTCCACTACAACACGTGTGTGCTCACCTACATGAATTCACACAAAAAATAAATGTAATAAAACAACCTTAAAAGCAGATTTACAAAGAGCCTGTAATTAAATCTACCTCTTTGGTCATTGTCTCCTTTCACCCTTATGGGGTCATTTATAATTATTAAATAAGATTCTTTTTTCCTCCTAAGTACTTTCCAAGAGTCCTCCTCATCTGTTAGAGCTTGCTCACTAATTGAACACAGGTATTTATTGCTAGAATTTAATTTAGGGGTTCCTGGGGAGCTGGTACACTTGATAATCTTTACAGCCACAGGAATTTTAATTCACCTCCTACTTTCTGTTGAGTCTACATTTCAAAGTCTTCCCTCTCTCTGCTCACTTAACACGTATATCACAAAATGAGTGAGTTAAGAATGGAAATAGTGCTGGTAAGTATTTTACCTTCTTCATGCTACAGTGAGTGAATTAATTCAAAGACAGTAACTAATTCACTTACAAGCACAGAGGAAACTATTGGGTTAATACCTACAAGGTGCAGAGCTGAAAGCAGACATCTGATTTTATCGAAAGCTTGCTCTTGATCTCAAATCCTTTTAGTACAGAGTCCTATTTAGTGCCCCTCCCCCACTTTCATTCTAAAAGGATCCAGTTCCATCTTCATCCCTACAGAAGAGGACATGGTACAAATTAGAGCGGTGAGTCCATTCCTTGGTTCAAAGGTCATCACACGACTCACTCGGGGCCAATGGGAGTCCATCCTGGGATTTCATCTGGGAGGAGATAATGAGTCAGATTCCTGAGACTCCTGGTTAGCTGAACTTGACACAGTCTAGAGTGATCTGAGAGGAATGGTCTAAACCAGGTTGTCTTGTGGGCACGTCTGTTGATTGTTAATTGATGTAGGGTAGGGGTCCAGCCAATGTGGATAGTACTGTTCCCTGGACAAGGGGCTCTGGACAATACAAGAAAGTAAGTTGAGTGTAAGCCAGTCTGATCCAGCTAGCAACCAGCAGCCATGGTTCTCAATGTACTTTGGCTGTGAAGTGATTCCTTGGTCCATCACAGAGGTAATGCTGTGTGGGATAGTGAGCACCCTTTAAGCTCCAGCTTGGATTCCTGCCTTGACAGCCTTCATTGGCAGATTGTAACATGTAGGATGAAGTAAAAGTTATCATCCCCTAAGTTACTATTGGTCAGAAATCAAACTAGGACAAAATGCTAGGCAATCTTGTCAGCTGAAAGAGGGAAGATAGAAGGCCACATGAGAATGAAGCCTTCACAGAAGAACTCAATATTCAACTGGCCAATGGCCAATCTTCAAAACAGAAAGACTGTGGATGGAGCTGAGTCTTTTATGTGGTTTCTGGGGACTGAACTCAGGATGCCAGGCTTGGGTAGAAAGCTCTTTTACCCACTGAGCTAGTTCTGAAATTAGTTATTTCTCTGATTTCTGACCCCTCAGGGTTCAACCGACCCTTTCACAGGAGTCAACTAAGACCATCAGAAACACAGATACTTATATCCTGTGTTTATGTTTATGTTCGTAACAGTAACAAAATTAGTTATGAAGTAACTAATTGAGGAAGAAAGGAGAGGTTTATTTTGCTTCCCAGCTTTAAGTTAGAGTCCACCACAGGGGGGAAGGCATGGATGGAGCTTGGAGTAGCTGGTCATATTGCCCCTAACTTCAGGAAACAGAGAGAGATGAATGCTGGTTCTCAGTTCACTTTCTTCTTTTGATTCAGTCTAGGACCCCAGGCCATGGGATAATGCCACCCAGAGTCAGGATGGATCGTTCCTCCTCAGACTCTCCGGGAATGGACTCACAGGTACACCAGAGGTGTGCTTCCTAAGTGATTCAAATACAGCCAAGCTGACAGTGAAGATGAACCATGCTTACCTCCTCCCACCGTCACTGCCATGTATTATTTAAGGAAATAATGGTCAAAAATGACCTAGTCCTTGGGTATAAAAACCTTCCACTAAAGGCAGAGTCTGTCAAAGGGCCAAAGACAGAGGTAGCAAGTACAGGATCCCACAAGTTGATTTTACAAGCGACCTACAGACAGACCCGAGTCATGGGTCTCATAAAGCCAAGGCAGGAGGAAGTGGTTTACATGCCGAATTAAGGAGACGAGGGTCAAAACTAGCTAGAACGTGCCTGGCCTTTCTAAACCACTGTGAGCATTTTCAAGATCCATTAACAGTCTAGCCATCAGTGGCCAGCACACCATTCCGGGCTGACTGCTTAACAATGTTGACCAATAGGGTTTGTGACACACACCAGGAGGTCATGTGACAGGCAAAATGAAGGTTATAGTTAAGATGGCGACAGTCTTATCAAGTTAGGCTATTCTAGACACACAGCTTATAGCCTCTGTTTTTGTTTGTTTGTTTCTTCAATAGCTTTGTAAAATTTGCTTAGAAGCTGAAATGGTTAATATTATTTCAGGATCCAGAGTCACCTAGGAGACAAACCTCTGGGCATGTCTGTGAGAGAACTTCTAGACTGGGTTAACTAAGGTGAAAAAAAAAATACCCCCTAACTGTGGAAAACCCATGGGCTGGGGTCCAAAATTGGACATTGAGAAGAAAGTGAACTGAGCAGCAGCCTTCGCTCTCAGACTGTGGGTGCGATGTAATCAGCTACATCAGGCTTCTACCATGAAGCCTTCCCACCTCCACAGAACATGACTTCAAAGTGTGAACCAAAAGCCCTTCTTCTTCGAGTTGCTTCTATCAAGCATTTTGCTCTGGCAATCAGAGAGGGTACAGGCAAAAGCCAGCTGAATGACAACATTCCTCTTTCTCTGCTTTCTGTCCTTGGGCCAGTGACTACATTACTAGCCACCTCGTGTTATGAGGAAAAGAAGAGACATCTTATAGGTCAGTCCTTTACTTCCTACAAGACTTGTTCATTGGGACCAATTGTAATGACCCTGCTAAGCATTGCCATGTATACGTGAGTTGAAGTTCACAGCAAAACAAGCCCACCTGTGTTGACTGACTGACTGATTAGAATGACTGCTGTGGAGAGTTGGAGTGCCACAGTTGAAATGCTCCAGAAGTAAAGTGTCTTGGGCCATCTATAGCCCATTTAATAGCCACTCATTGTCCACCTTTGTGTCAGATCTAACACTTTTGTGACTATCGTGGGAAGCTTTTTGGGACATATGAACTTGATGGACTTCTAGCTCCCGTCAGTTCGAATGGTGAGCATGCCGTGTGGTAGCAGCAGAGGCCTAAAGTAGAACTTTGCTCACTTTGCTGTGAACTGCTTGTCTCACGGTTCTACTATTGTTTTTTGAAAGTGCCTTGATTCATGTGTTTCTCTTGTCCTATAGCTGTTGAATCCGTAAAACCTTCATGAAGCTTACCACAGTGGGGTATGTGGGTTAAGTGGAATCTCATTTCGTAAGCTATGATCACTCATATTCAGTTCTAGAATGAACTGTCCCTTATTCTTTGGATATTAGGGCTGTCTCTACATACACATATGTAACCCACTGCCCCTGTCCCTGCTGTACCTTTCTTCTTCTTTTTTTTTTTCTATATACTTATTGTAGTTTAATAACAACGGTTTAAAGTGGTCTGTTGGTTGTTTAGAGGCGGCATGAGGGGAGGAATTATATGGGGGGAGGGTGGATGACTGCTTCCTGTGTATCTGTCTGGAGTGCAGAGAACAGAGCTTTACAAACCATAGCCCTGCCCTGAGTAGTAGCACAAGCCTTTAACCCCCAGTGCTCAGCATACAGAGAAAGGCAACTCTGTGAGTTGAAGGCTGTTCTGATCTACATAGAGGCTTCCAGGATGGACAGGGCTACATTGTAAGACCTTGTCTCAGAAACAAACAAACAAATAAACCTAGCAACACCAAACAACCAGTCAACCAAACAACAACAGAAACAAACTGTACCCTCTTAAAATAAATGCTTGCCGAACGTAGAATCAGTGTTCACAGAAGAAGGCAGGATTCTCCTAGTGTGTTGTGTGGGGTGTGCATCCTGAAGCAAGACTTGCAGACAGGGCTGTGGTCAGATCATCTTGAAGGCTCTTCTTGGAAACAGACGCAAGAAGTGCTCCCTAGTATGGACCATGGTGGTGCATTCTTGTATTCCCAACATTTGGGAAGGTGGAGGCAGGAGGGTGGTGATCTAAAGGCCAGCCTGGATCACATAATGAGAACCTGTTACAAAAAAAAAAATCACCAAATATAGCAATAACAAACAAAATAAGATAGTCAGAATATTGATTGATGTTTAAATGATTGAAAAATCCAAAATAAAACGAAAGGTTAAGATATGGTACATTAGCCTGGTGTGGTGATGTATGCCTTAATCCCAGTACTTGGGAGGCAGAGGAAGGGGATCTTTGTGAGTTCCAGGTCAGCCTGGTCTACAAAGCAAAATTCCAGAACAGCCAAGGGCTGTGGCACAGAGAAACCCTGTCTCGAAAAACAGAAACAAAACCAAAACCAAACCAAAGATATGGTACATTATGGATACATGAAAAGAGCCAGGGGTTGGGGTATATGAATACCAGTCTTATAAGCATGAGTTTTCCCTAAAGTGTCTGTGCTGGCCAGTCTAATATGCTGACTGACACTATACAGGCTTAGAACAATGAAGTAGGTCATGAGGATTTTAGTGAACAATAGAAGCGGCAGTCATGAGTCTGGCTGGCTGTGTTGATTGCCAGGAAACATCCATCAATTTGTGCCACAACACTGCTATGCTTGGTCGTAACACTGGTTCTGGGGAATGAGGTTACTGAGCAAGGAGTGAAGAATAAGAGTAAAATACAAGTCAAAGCCCCCAAGACTATGTCCTTGAGGGCTAATAAGAAGGGCTTTTTCTACAGAGCTCTGTGAAGCTTAAGACAACAGTGGCTTCACCACCAACATTCCTGGAGGGATGGAAAGGGAGTAAGGATGGATCATGCCAGGTCCAAGCATCTTTGGATACCCAAAAGCTTCAGGGACATTAGTAAAGATGTAGATGATTTTTGAAGCTCAATCTAAACCATGAGTGGTGGTTCACGCTTTTAATCATAACACCTTAGGAGTCTGATGCAGGCAGACTTTAAATAGTCCTGGGGTATATAGCAAGACCCTATGCGAACCCTTCCTTTAAAAAACAAAAACAACAATAAACCAACAAAACCCCCATCAAAACAATAAAACAAACAAACAAACAAACAAAAGCACCCCCACCCAGCCCAGCTCAAGTTTTGGCTGTATCAGTTTCTATCTCTAGAGTCTGAAACATTAGTTGTAATCACATTTTATTATTTGTAGGATTCTTTTCCTGCAATAGAAATTATTTGGGACCCTGCCAAAGCAGCAGGGTATCTGACACAGGACACAGTGGAGTCAATCTTAAAATGGCGCACCCTCTCCAAAACCCCACTAGGTGGTCTACCAATGTTTGTGACTGTGTGGCTACCTCTAGGGTTCCCCAGGTGGCAGGAGGCACAATAGAGCAGACAGGCAGTGACAACTGAATGTTGAAGAAGAAAAGATGAGGATGACAGAGAGCAGAGGTGATGTTGAATGCCGACCTCCCTGAGTCAGTTAGTTCAAGAACAAGCTTAATGTCACTGGTCTCCAACATCTCTTTGGACTGAAGGCTGAGTTTTTCCTCCCAGCAATACCCAACTTATTAATAGTGACTCAGTTACGATCATTAGGACCTATTTAAGTATGGGAAGACATGAGAGACATCTCTTTCCTCAAAGACTAAAGATAATAAGAGTTAGTTTTCAGGGCTGGAGAAATGGCTCAGCGGTTAAGAGCACTGATTGCTCTTCCAGAGGACCTGAGTTTGGTTCCCATCACCCACATGGTGGCTTACACCCACCTGTAACTCCAGGTCCAGGGAACACAGTGCCCTTTTCTGACCTTGCAGGCATCAGGTATGCATGTGATATATAGATACACATGTAAATAAAACATCCATAGACATTAATTGCATTAAAAAAAGTTCCCCAAGGGGGAGCATCAACCAAGCCAGGTAGACATTGAACAATCATCACTTGCCATGTTATTTTACATAATCTTTGCTTCACTTCTCATCTCAGATGTGATAGTTCTTCATCTTTGTGTGTGTGTGTGTGTGTGTGTGTGTGTATAGAGATCAGAGACCAACCTTACATACTGCTTCTCAGGTGCTGTTTACCTTCACTTCTTTTGAAACTCATTGTCTCGTTGGCCTGGAACTCACCAGGTTTGAATAGATGTGTCTGGCCAGTCAGTAAGTTCTCTGCTTCCCCAGTGGTGGCATTACAAGCACCAGCCTGTATGCCCAGCTTATTTCATGTGGGTTCTGGGGATGGCGCTTAGGTCCCTGGGTTTTCAAGGCAAGCACCTTTCAACATATACCTCCCCAGCTCCCTTTCCCCTTCAGCTTTTCCTTCCCTCTCCTTCTCTTCCCGTCCTTTCCCTCCTTGCCCCCTTTTCAGATAGCATCTCTCTATGTAGCTCAGGCCGGGATTGCAGATCTAGAGCACCATACTGGACAAAACCATCATTTTAATGCCTACTTTGTAGTAGAGGAAGCTGAAGCTTGAGATGTGGATGGCTCAAAGTCACCAAACCAGAAAAAAAAAAAAAAAAAGCCAGTAGACTCCCAAGTCCCTCAGGGTTGGAAAGATTTCATTATTTGCCTTCTACAGTACATTTGGGCTCAAATGATAACCACTCAGATACACAAAATCACATCTTAAAACATCGTTCTGTGTATTCTAATTAAAAGTGCTTTTAGCAGGCTTGATCTCTGCACCTGGCTTTCTGATTTCCATTTGTCACAACTGATTTGTTTTATCTCTTAATAGATTTTGTTGTCTTTGGATTTATCAGTATCCTCTGGATGTCAGATGGTAACTCACTGAGATCACTGGTGTTGATATATCTCAAATGCCTATATGTACAGGGTAACCTTAAAAGAAAAAAATGTGGTAACCATGGTAGTAATGCATTAAATAGCTTTTCAATTTTGTTATTTTCCTAATATTCTGAATGTGTGAAAATTGAAAAATGGTGTTTATCTGTGATCTCCAGCCTGGAAAACATGTTTGGCCAATTTAAAAACATATACATGCAAACACACAGCTATCAGTTGAGCTAAAGCCTGAAGAAAAGTGAAACACACATTTCAAAATGTAAGTTCCTTGCAGCTTTGTGGGTAGTGTTGAAACCACTCACAGCCCAAAGACCATGCTCCCTGGGGCTGAGTCTCTACCTTCCCCAGATCAGTTCTCAGAAGCCTCTGGATTAACATCTCATGCCAACAGTTTCTGCTTTTTCCTGAAGATGGACTCCTAAGTATAATAAAAAAGATCTCTGGATAATTAAAAGTAGAAATGGGATCATGAAATTTGTTTGTGTCTTTGGTGTGTGCTAGCTGAATAAGCCTGGTGAGATCTGCAAGTCACCAGTAACTTGGTGTTCTTATGAATAAAAATGGAGATGACATAATAATAAAAGTGTGGCCTTCCACCTTCCTAGAGTTGTTGGGAGGATCAAAAACAACAAAACAAAACAAAACAAACCCGTAGAAATGCAAGTTTAGCTTGATACACAGTGTGAGGGTAGTTTTCATTATCTTCTTAGAGATTTTTATCTTTGCAAGCTTTGAAGATGGTGTTACGTTCTTTGATTATTTTAGGCTTGGTAGGACAAGAATGTGATTAGTGTTATTACTGTGTGTGGTGGTGGGGGACGGTGAGTAGGAAGGAAGATGATGGGACTTGCTCTGTTGCCCCATTTGGCTTAGAACTCATGACCCCCCTTTGCCTTAGTTCACTTGGTGCTGGGATTACAGTCCGGTGCCACTGGTGTGGTCTCTCCAACAACAGTAGCATATACCTTTCCAGAACAGACCACAATCTTTATCAGAGCTTTTTGTACCTGATCCTTAGTTTTTATCATGATGTGCTGAGGTAGAGATAACATTCACTGTGATCAATTCCTCCATCTCCTTGTTTTTGTTTCCTTGTTGGTTTGTTTATAATTTTGAGTGCAGGTGCCCTTGGAGGCGAGAAGAGTCAGATCCCCTGGAACTGGAGTTATGGGCAGTTATGAACCACTGACCTGGGCGCTGAGAAACAAACTCAGGTACTCAGGTCCTCTGGAAGAGCAGGAGGTGCTCTGAATGACTGAGTCATCTCTCCAGCCCTCTCATCCTAGAGGATAATTTCTAGAAGTCCCAGGAGCCTCTCCTTATTTATGAAAATATTTGCTTGAGAACACTAATCTAGTGGCCTACTTCTGGTCTGTCTGTTCCCATCTAAGAGTTTCTTTCCCATTCTTTTGACAAGGTCTAGATATATCCTAGGCTGCCTCTGAACTTCTGGGCTCAAGGATGACCCTGCCATCCTTCCAGTAGCTAGGACTGCAAGTATACTACAGTCACAAACTGTTCAGGTTGTACATAAGCAGAACCCAATAGCTGTTGGTCTTTCAAAGGTACCAACCTCTCTACCATGGTTATCTGACAAACCTGTGAGGGTGGAACAATGGCCTACGACAAAAGAAAAATTACAGATACTACAACAGCTGGGACAGGACCAGCTAAATGCTTAACATGTTGAGGAAACTAATATCCAATGGAATTCCCCTGTGTTTGCTATAAAAGAGAAATAAGGAAGATGGAAGGTATTAACAGATTTAAAAGCCATAAATAATATGACACAGGCAATGGCTCTTTAAAGCCTGGAATCCCATTGCTTTTTATTTTTATTATCTAAGTCATGGACTTTGACAGTAATTGATTTAAAAATTTGCTTTTTCACAATCCTTTTGCAAGATCATGATAAGGAAAGGTTTGTTTTCTCAGTATTTACTTATAATAGTAGTTGTAAAAAAAAAAAAAAGAGAGACGTCATTGAAAAATTTTACCACAAGCAATATTAAACAGTCCTTTTTTTGTGCCAGTATTTCATACAATAGCTTTTAGAAATAATTCGCAAAGTTTTCTCAATCTATAATTTATCATTATATGGATGATATCTTACTGGCTGATTCAGATGCTATACCTTAGAAAAAAATGTTTGATGAAATAAAGAGAATTTTGCCTTGCTGGGGATTACAAATTGTTCCTAAAAAACACAAAGAGGAGATTCTATCAATTATCTAGGATATAAGATAGTTTCACAGAAAATTTGACCACAGAAAGTACAAATCAGGAGAGATAAATTACAAATTCTTAATGATTTTCAAAAATTGCTGGGAGATATTAACTGGCTACAGTCCACAATTGTATTAATAACTCAAGAGATAAGTAATTTATTTAAAACTTTACAAGGATGATTAGGACTCAAATAGTCCAAGAAAATTATCAGCTGAGGCTGAGAGAGAATTGGCTCTGGTAGAAAAGAAACTACAGGCCGCATGTGTGGGACTGTTTGGATCCAAAGAGGGATTGTATTTTGGTTATTTTGCTGTCTACTAATTCCCCCACAGGAATTCTTGTGCAGAGAAAAGATAATATCTAAAATGAGTATTTTTAGCACACAAGCAGAGCAAAAACTCAAAAGACCTATGTAGAAAAATTTTCTCAATTGATTCTGAAAGGGAAAATGAGACTTCACCAATTAGAAGGAATAGACCCAGCAGAAATTGTGGTCCTTTTACTAATGCTGAAATTGCCTCATTATGGGGAGAAAAATAAACATTGTCAAAGAGCTTGAAGTAATTTTTTGAGAGAGATTAACAACAAATATCCCAAAGACAAGAAACTTCAGTTTATAAAAAGAATTAACTGGATTCTCCCTCATATAGTAAAAGAGATACCAAGTTCTGGAGCCCATACGTATACATATACTGATATAAATATATTAGGAAACATAGGTTATAAGTCAGGGAAAATAAGTAAAGTGGCTCAGAGCGCCTATGATTCAGTTCAAAAAAGCAGAGTAGCATGCCATTCTTATGGTATTACTGGATCTTCCTAAATTTCTTAATAGTTACCAGCTTTCAGAATGCAGAAAGGGTTGCTCTACATACTGGAACTGCTGAACTTACAAATTCTGGATGATTTAGAATTAACTTTTCTACTTATTTAATTACAAATGTAATCAGAAATAGAAATCATACATTGTATATTACAAATATCAGATCCCATACAGGTCTGCAAATCCCTCCAGCACAAGGTAGTGATGAAATTGATATTTATCATCTATTAATAGAAAATGTGCTAGTAGCTTCAGAGTTTCGTAAGAATCATTATGTTAACAGCGAATGTTTGAAGAAAAAAATTTCTATCAACAAGCCAAGGCAATTATGAGGCAAGATGTCCCATTTGTTCTTTGTATAAAAAAAAAAACTTTATTACCTGCAGAAAGTAACCCAAAAGTTCCCCAAAGAAATGAAATTTGGCAAATGGATATGTTTCATTTTGCAGACTTTGGAGAATTAAAGTATGTGCATCATGCCATAGACACATATCCAGGATTTCAGTGGGCAGCTGCTTTAAGGTTTGAAAAGGCTGATTCTGTGATTACACATTTATCGAAAGTTATGGCTATTATGGGGACACCTGTGCAAATTAAAACTAACGAGGCTTCGGCATGTCTCTAGTAAAATGAAAGGTTGGGTTTTTTTTGTTTTTGTTTTTGTTTTTTTTGCAGATTACAACATTAGATTACAGGTATACCACACAGTCCTACAGAACAAGCAGTTACAGTACGATCTAATCACGCTTTAAAAGATGTGCTTAATAAACAAAACGGGGTAATAACAACCCCAGAGGTAAATTACATAGCACTTTATTAACTTCAAAAAATTAAACGCTAATGAGAGAGGAACAACAACTCTGGAGAAACGTCGGAGAGTAGAAAAATTACTGAATCAAATCAGCCTGTATATTTTAAAGATGTGTTGACCTCAGAATATGTTACTTCGGGGAAGAGGTTTTGCCTTTATTTCCACAGGAGAAGAAAAGCTGTAAATTGATGAAGATTAGATTCAAACAGGAGAGATCTCCTGAAAAAGGAGAGGTGACAGTTCATCAGACATCTTGTTCATCCAGTCCAAACTAACTTCTAAACACTAACAAATGACTTTTGTTTGATCGGTCATAAAAGGAAAAATAAAAATCTAATAGTATTTTTGAATGGGTAATTTACCACAGGCACACTTGTCTTACTGGCATGAAATGAAAAATGGGTGTCCTTAAACCACCTGTCATAATTCCATGTTAGAATATTAGGCTGAAGAGTGCTGCGTGCTTGGACATCAGCTTTTGAGTTTTCCTCTTAAATAAAAAGGATATTTTTATTGTTTCGTATTAAAGCACGGCTAAGATATTTAAAATGTCTTAAATAAATCAAAGGGTTGCTTCAGTTCAAACTTGTTTTCCAAATCTCTAAGGGTTGGTGTGATTTGGAGCCAAGATAAAATATTTGAGCGGGGTGGTGGTAGCCCATTCCTTTAATCCCAGCAGAGACAGGTGGATCTCTATAAATTAGTTGTTTTCTGAATTCTACAGTTACAGTGAACAAGGTGGTGGTGCTGCATGGCTTTAATTCCACCATGCATGGACAAAACTCAGGTACAGCTCCTAATTGTTATGTTTGCACACTAGAGAAATCATATACTGTATTTACAAATTATTATAAAAACCTTCTACAGGGTTACTAAGAAGTCAGCTAATTTCCAATGGGGACTGGAACAGAAAACAGCTTTTTACAACTGCCAATAAGCTCATCTCCACGCTTGCAACTCTAAACCAATATTAAATCAGATGATACCTTAATTATGGATATCATAATTATTGGTGAATTGGCAACTGGGGAGCAAAAAGGAGTTCACCAACGTTTGCCTGCTGGCTTCTATTGCAAATACTTTCCATGTACGGAGAATAAATATTCTCTTTGAGAAAACCGATCTGGATATTTTATGAGGCATTGAGAACCTTATACTTAGTCATTGCCAAACATCCTATGGTCATAAGGGGGACCCTTTAAAGGATGGATTGAATCTGTTTGAAGGCAGGGTCCTTTGCAGGCTTCGCCATGGAAGGAAAGGTATTACAATGGAACTTGTACCTGTCTGAATTCCTTACTGATCAGGATGTGGTAGCAAAGGGGTCTGTGCCTTCTCAAACTGAGGAAACAGCTCAGTTGCCTATAATTCCCATCCCTAAGCTGCTCACTCCTCCACCACAAGAGGCACCTATTGAACTGTGGGGAACCAACGGAATGGTCACAACAGGTGCCTAATGCATGGATTCCTGATGGTTCATCAACCACTGATGGAAACAAAACTAAGGAAAGCAGAAGCCTATAGACGAGGGGAATGGAATGGCCAATTCTGAGGAAGGAACCACAGATTCAGCATCGCACTAGACAAACAACTAAGGAAGTGAAAGGAAAATCTCTGTTTTCTCCAATTCATGATGAGTGTGCAATGGTATAGTCATCAAAATGGAAAAACTAACTGGCAGATAAATGGTTATGGGAGGCATGAATGGAAATGGCAAAATCTAGCAAAACTTAGCAAAGACATCAAATTTTATGTAGCTCATACAGGTTAGACAAACAGAAAATAATGAGATAATGGACAAATTGGCATCATGTTTAATTAAGACTAAAATATTAAAAATTTCAGGGGAACAAATTCAGAATAAATAAGCAAGAATGTTAGAATACACATTCAAAAAAAAATGAACGTTTACCCCTCACATTGAAAAATAGACACAAAGGGAGAACTAAATTAAGCCAGGACAACCCTCTGAGACTAAGCATTACAAGGAATCCATAGCCAGGCACCTTTAATCCCAGCATTCAGGAGGCACATGCCTTTAGTCTCAGCACTTGGGAAGCAGAGGCACATAAGACGTAGGAACATAAGAATTACAGTGCTTTCAATTTAAAAGAAAGACGCTTGCAAAAGGCAGGCTGAAATCCAAAGTGAATGTCCTTTGTGATCTAAAAATGAATACACTTAAACTTTGAATTTATATTTAAGGAGAAAGGGGAGTATAGGTATACTGATCCACATATATTAAGGCATATTTAGTTTCAAAATTTCTAAAGAAATTAAAAAAAAATCAGTTGAAAGATAGTACTTTTTCTGTTGCCAAAAAACATTTTGCCTTAGGAAAGATATAAACTGCTAAAAAGGAGCTCCTCCCTGCTCCATCACCACCCAGAGATAGTGTTTGAGCAGGGTTTTGCTTTTATCTTTCCAGGAGAATAAAAGCATCTAAGTAAGGAATCCGGTGATCACTGGACAAATGAAACACCTGAAGAAAAGGGATGGATCATCAAGATAAAATGTCCCAAGACTGTTTTTCCACCCGTCTCTGCTGCCCTCTACAAACATAAGCAGCAAATGGTCTTTATGTGGTCCCAATTCAAGCAAAAATTAAAGCTGGCGTTGGGCTGGGGTGTGGCTCTCTTCTCTAAACCCATGAGTGCTTGTTAAAGAAAAATCCAAAATCTCTGTCTCATATCAGAAGAGCCACCTGGTATGAGACAGAGGAAAACAAAAAATGAGGGATTATTCTATTGCTACTGATCTCATAATCTTTGGTTTTCATTTGACTCTATAAAACTTTTCTTAAGGTATAAATATTATCTCAAAATCTGTAAAATTGTTATATAAATAAACTTTCTGAAGTGATCCGAGTAGTCATACAGAGTACTAATTCTAGAAATGAGCTTCCTTTAGTTTCCTGGATGTGTTTTCAGGTTTGATTCTGAAGCAGTTAACAAGGAACAAAGTTTGTGCACATGGGATGTATGTAGATTGTGGTTCTCAGACCATTCAGACATCTGCTGAATATGGTGCTTAAAATGTTTACATTTTCTACCATTCCTAACAGCAACCTTGAGGTCTCTAAGAAGAGGGTGGGACCCACACTAACCACTGGGTGAAACTGCCCCGTGCTTCTTTGCTGTCAGGTTCTGCACAAACAGCGGACACCTTTGGGTTGATTGTTGTGTTCTGCCTGGCCACCATTGCCACTAAGCTGACAAACACCACCCAAACATCAGCTTTAGACTACAAACTGCTTGGGACATTAAAATTGCTCAGTTCATATGAGACCGACACAAACATTTTTACAGAGCTTTGAACTAAAAAATACTTACTTCCAAGACAGCCAAACACAACCAAGCTGGCATTGTGAAAGACTTGGCAGAAATAGCTTCATTATTGTGAATAGTTTAGAGTTAAACTCTTTCCTTTTTATTTAGACAAAAAGGGGGAAATGTTGAAGGATATTTGATCGCACTATGAACCCTTAGATTGTGTTGTTTGCTGGAAAAAAAAAACAAACCTGTTTCTAGTTGCAGTATGGCTCAGCCCTAGCACACATTTTTAATCCAGGAGGTTTCTGCTTGGATATTGTAAACAGGATTAAATAAAGTCGACTGTAGGTCAAGAGGCAGGGCAAGCAACAGTTGACTGGACGTGAACATAGGATTATTAAGAAAAAAATCCTGGTGACCAACAGGAAGTCAGGAGAATGGAGAGGCACAGAAAGTGGAAGGGAGGGACATTCAGTCTGGGATTTTTGAGGCAGTGTGAGGAAGGAGCATTCCTTTTGGAATGTCAGCTGATAGGAAGGTTCAGCTGGGTGCTTTCTCTGCCTCTCTGAGCTAGCAGGCTCTTACCCCAGCATCTGGTTCCTGAGTCTTTATTGGCAAAGTCAAGCGATTGAGATTTTGTTTAAAACAAGAGGCTGTAGCTTTCCAGGGATGATATTTCTAAATACCAACAATGAAG
This sequence comes from Psammomys obesus, assembly GCF_907164565.1. Lineage (NCBI taxonomy): Eukaryota > Metazoa > Chordata > Mammalia > Rodentia > Muridae > Psammomys > Psammomys obesus. The sequence goes on from NW_026594462.1 coordinate 2,939,896, forward strand.
CCTATGTTTCTGGGAGAAAGTTGTCATCACTATTTAATGGCCTATCCATTGCGTTTAAAACCCGAGTTCACATTCATAAAAATCTACCCGAAGTCACTGACTGCATCTCTGGTTGGCTATTCCCCCCACCCCAATCCTTGCTTGACTGGAGCCTTCCAGATGCTTGAACGTGGGCCTGCACAAGCTTATTTTATTTTTTCTTTCTATACATCAGCCCAGTGTCTTCACCAGCTAACATTTAATGTTTCCTGGAAAGGATGGTCACAATATTTTAGAAAAAATGGAGTGTCAGGATATTGTTCAGGACTGTCCCCAGCTGCAGGCTCAAATGATCCTGTAGCCTCTGCCTTCCAAATTCTAGGGACTACAGGTGTGTGTCATCATGAAAGACTTATGATGTTTCTTTATTTTCACATTTTACTCTCATATTAGGCGGAGAAAGGAGCTATCAGCAATGAAACTCTACAATTCTGCGGTTCTTCGGAAAACAACAGTCTTCCATTGTCTTCATTGCTGGTCTGGATGGTCACAGACCACTACTTGGAGGCTGGGTTTTCCTAGGCCAACGGCAGGAAGTAGGTTTGGAACTGTCCATGGAAGACTCAAGTTTCAAGGCTTCCTCCAGGGTGCCAGAAGATCCCTATGATGACTGCTCATAGGTGATGGGGGCCACTGAAATTTCCTAAATGGAGCAGAGATGCCATAACCCTGGAGCTGGCCCATGGACCCTGGAGGGAGGGAAGTGGGAGCTCAGCAGTTCATCACAGATGGGTCATTCTTCTTGTGTCTGTATCCCAGTATTCTGTGCACTCTCCCCATAGGACAAAACACGGCTTTACTCTGTGGCCTCTCATTGGCTGCATGTTGCACGAATAGTACAGTACAGATCCCATGGGCTCATGGGCCCATGGCAATATCTCCAGTTTGGCATCACCACCACCTTGTAAAGATGCTGAGCAATAGCTTTCGACTCAGTGTGGATCTTCTCCTCTCTGAGACAGACTTTATGAGCAGCTACTTCAAGTACTCTACAGGAAGGCCCCAACTTCCCAGTCACTCCATGGTCTAAGCAAAGGGCTGCAGGGGCTGACAGCAGGGTCCACTGGTTAAAAGTGGTTAAGAGTGTTTCCAGCTCCTCCAGAGGACTGGATTTCAGTTCCCAGGACCCATGATGAACTGCTCACCTCTGCCTGCAGCTCCAGCTCGGACTCTTCGAGCCTCCTGTGGAGGCTCACATGCTTGCATGTGTGAACGCGCACACACACAGGCACACAGACACAGGCTTGCGTGCGCACACACACACACCAAATTAATAAAATAAAATAAAATAAAATAAAATAAAATAAAATAAAGCATCTTTAAAAAGGTGTGGCTTGACCAGAGAAGGTAAGGAAAGATGAGCCTTGGGTGCTAGAGAGATGATGGCTCAGGACCTAAGAGCAATTGCTCCTGTTGCAGAGGACCTGAGTTCAGGTTCCAGCACCCACGTGGCGGCTCACAATCACCTGTAACTCCATGGTCTCTTCCGGCCTCTAGAGGCATTCACATACATGTAAAGTAAAGGACACACATACATGTAAAGTAAAATAAACATTGTGTGTGTGTGTGAGAGTGTAACCTGTTATCCCTCACTAGGGAGGTTCAGACAGGAGGTCCCAGAGTTCAAAACACAAATAAATAAACAACAATGATAAACAACAACAACAACAACAAAAAACAACAATGACACACAGGGTCACAGAGACAGCGAAAGACAAAGAAGGAAAGGACACACACACACACACACACACAGAGAGAGAGAGAGAGAGAGACAGAGAGGAGAAGGAGAAGGAGAGGAGGGAGAGGAGGAGGAATTTGGCGCACACCTGTAATTCTAGTATTTGGGAATTCAGGGCCAGTTTGGGCTACAGAGGATCCTGCTTATAAATAACAAATAAATCATAAAAAGTGAGCAGAATCAGAGTGTTAGCTAGCTCGAAGATCTCTTCTGGCTTCCGGAGTAGCAGCAGGAGCAGGGCCTGAAAGGAGAGCGCAGGGCACCTCAGCTGCCTGGGAAGAGGGTTAGAGGACTTCGGAGGAATTCAGATTGGGCCACTGCGCCCTCCGGGAAGGCCGGAGAGCTGGAGACCTGGCTGGGCGTCTCCTGCCACCCCGGGGCCGGGCTCCTGGGGATCCGCTCCAGGCTCTGCTCGGCTCCTCCTCCGGGGCGTCTCCGGCTGTCAGCCAATGGGCGGCGGGCGGCGGGGAGCGGGAAGCAGAGCGCCGGGGCCCAGCCTCCTAGGCGCGGGGGCCCCCGCAGCGCCAGGTCCGCGCCCTGGAGTCGGTGCCCGGTTCCCGCTCGGTCCTCGCGAGCCTTCGAGGTGGCCAGCGTGCAGCGTCCGGGCGACAGAGCACCCCGAAGATGCAGGATGGCAGCGCAGCCGCCCGCCAGCCTCTCCTACCGCACCACGGGCTCCACCTGCCTGCACCCGCTCAGCCAGCTCCTTGGCATCCCGCTAGATCAGGTAACAGCGTCCCACCCGCGACCCCGGCCCTCGCTCTAGGGAGAGGGGTGCGCCCGGGTCCCCGCCCACGGCTTGGTTTACGGCTGTTTTTATGTGTGAAAGCTATCTCTTCACTTAAACTAGCAAGTTAGACTGAACACAAGTTTTGGTCTGTAATCAAATTCTTTAGTGGTGCCATTCATGAATCCAGCATCTTCCCACCGTTGTAGTTAAGTCTTTCTGATGTTTAAACTTAGGCGATCCTACTCTAAGAATAAATCTGATTAATCTGGGTGTGGTGGATCCTCAGAGCCCGGGGCAGGAAAATTGCTGCGAGGTCCAGTTTACTCTGTCTAGGTAACTGAGGGAGGCTCCTCAAACCCGAAACAAAAATAAACACAACCAAGAAGTAAAAAGCCTAACTAACCAGGTGTGTATACAGTATACGGTATAGTATGTGGTGGTGACTTTTTTGTTTTGTTTTGTTTTGTTGGTTGAGGCAGCATCTGGCCATGTAGCCTAGACGGCCTTGTACTTGACACCGAAACCTCTATTTTGCCTAGGCTGGGCTAGAACTTGTGGCAACCCTCCTGTCGCAGTGTTGAGATGCTTCTCAGACCAAGAGGGCCTTTGTTACTCATTCCTCATTCATCCTTGCTGTGCGAAGCTGACGAGTAGGGCGGGTTCTTGGAAGGAGAGGGGTGCCTCTGGGGAAGTCTTTAGAACTGTTCAGCAACTGCCTGCTGCCTTACAGGTAGAACTGGCAATGGTAAGCTGGTCAGAAGCCTTGCAAAAGACAGCTGGGGGTGGGGTGCAGCTCAGCGGTAGAGCTTGGAGTATCCAGGAGGGGTCTGGTGCTGGCCCCAGTACTGAGGATTAGACTCTTCTTGAGGTGTAGTCTTGCTTTCTTCCTTCTGGTGCCTCAGGTCAAGTCCCCTGTGTAAGATGCCTGTTGATTTAAATGGAATCAGGCAGGACAGGTTGAAAGGAGTTCTGCTGCCCTCCTTACTATTTTGTTTCTGCTAGTTTGCCCAGTTTATTTTTGCTTCTTTTGCTGGGTGTTGTGGTGCATGCTAGTATTTCCAATACTTGGGAGACAGGCAGGAAGATTGCTTCAAGTTGGAGGCCAGCCTAGGCCATGTGGACAGTACCAGGTCAGCCTGGGCTACATAGAAAAACCGTGGCTCAAAATGCAAAAGAAAACAAAAATTTCCCATCCTAGAGCTGTTCCCTCCCTCCCTTCCTCGCTTCCTCCCTCCTTCCCTCTCTCCTTACTAGAGCTAACTGCTGTCCCTTCCATTTGCATTCCTCTGACAATGAGGAAGTTGGACCTGCCTGTTTGCTTTCCTCACAGAGACAAGCTCATTCTAACTCTTAGGTTCTGCCCGTTGCCTTCTCATCAGTTGCAAAACCTCAAGAATCAGGAACTTGGTAGAAGTGTCAGATGTTAAGTCAGTTACTCTTCACTATGTAGTAAAGATCAGGAGTCCAAGGGACCCAGGCAGGGGCAGCCACAAGAACAAATTCTTTCTCTCGGATTGCTGAATTTCCATAGGATGAGTTCATTCTACATCGACCTCTCTAATTCCTACCAGAACCTATGTAATGGCACTTTCTATTTTACAATAATAGAAAATAATACAACGATCTATTTTACAGAGAAGGCTTTCTCACCTTCCCTTTGCACAGAAAGAAGTGGACTGAGGAAGGACCGAGGCAAGTCGAGAGAGGAGGTGCTAGTGTGTTGTTAAGCTTCTAGTTGCATTCATCTCCATCCCCAAGCTCCAGAATTTTTGTAAAAGTTACCCGGGTTTTGTCTTTTATTAGTTTAAATTGTGTGTGTGTGCACGTTCCTGCGCCCATGTGTGGATATGTGTGCTTGAGTGCCGGTGCCCACCGAGGTCAGAAGAGGGACTTGGATCCCCTGGAGCTAGAGTTACAAGCAATTAGGAGCTGCTGGGTGTGACTTCTGGGAACTGAACAGGGTCCTTTGAAAGAGCTGTCTTTGCTTTTAACCTCTGAGCCACCTATCCAGCACCCCCCACCCCACAAATCAACCCTGTTTTTAATTTATGAAAAGGAAGAAGAGAACATTACAGATGTGACTGATTTTAGTTCACTCCACAAACCAACTCAGATCCTCACTGGATGAGTGGAAATTCAGAAGAACACTTGGCATCACTGAGCTAGATCCTGGGTCAGCCCGACCAGCAGGGTCAGCTTGAGCAACGTGGTGGAAGAAGTGCTAATCATATGACGCCCCAAATCACTTGTTTTCAGCCTGGGGAAAAATCCCAAGCCATAAATAGTATGATGCGGGGGCCAAACTGGCAGTAGGTTCGCCTTTGAAGCCTTTTCCCGGTGTCTTAAGATTTCATATTCCTGTTTATCATTTCTAAGAAATTGAATTTCTGTGTCTTCAGTGTCTGGGTTTCCTTGCATCAAGGGATTTGTTGTCGGGGTTGGAGAGATGGCTGAGAGGTTGCCTGTGCTTGCTGCTCTTCCAGAGAACCTGAATTTGGTTTCCTTCACTCATATCAGGCAGCGCACTAACTTCAGCTCCAGAGGATTCCGTGCCCTCTTCTCCATGCCACCCGAAGGCATGCAACTGCATGTGTCCGCATACAGACACACATGCATACATCAAAAGAAAATGGATCTTTCCGAAAGCTTATCATCTGAAAAACACGGTACCATTCTCTGTGCTCTGGCTTGTGAGAGGAACACTTTATTGCTGCCCACCGATGCGCCTGCCTGGGTACCTGCTCTCCTGGGCAACTGGAAATAGGAACGCTGTGTGCAGTTATGTCTATGATGGAAGTCTATTGCTTTTTCCCCTGGGGACTTTTTTTTTTTTCTTTTTTTCTGGGAGCCACTGTGTGTGTGTGCTGAGAATTGAAAATGGGTCCTCTTAACCACTGAGCCATTTCTCCAGCCTTCCATGATGAGCTTTTAAATGAACTGCAGCCTCCTTAAATGCAAGGCAGACTCAACCACCTGAGTGGGATCTGGCATTATTTGTGTTGTGTGTAGCTTGGGAACAATGCTAATATATATATTATTATGTATATTATATATATATGTTATTACATATTATATATATATAATATATATATTGTGTGTGTGTGTTTCAGATTTTGAGGGACTTCCAATGTGGTGGTTGTGGTGAATTCTGGGGGATCAAGACATCAGTGCCTAACAGTATCCCCAAGATTTACATGTTTTTATCAAGGGTCAATTCAGCCTTAAGTCATGTACACGGTTATTTTTTTCCTTCCTTCCTTCCTTCTTTCCTTCCTTCCTTCCTTCCTTCCTTCCTTCCTTCCTTCCTTCCTTCCTCAGATCACATTCTCTTAGTTTATCATCTGCTGGTAAAACAGAGAGACTAGAATTTGAATCCAGGAAATGATGCTGAGGATAAAACAGCCAGGGTTTAAGAGTTTAACATAGGCCTATGATCTGGATTAAAGGAGGACTCATGGAAATGGAGAGATGGCTCAGTGGTTAGGAGTGCTTGCTACTTTAGCAGAGGACCTGTGTTCGGTTCTAGCACCCGTGTGGTGGCTCACAACCATCTGTAACTCCAGTGCCATGGGAATCTGACCTTTTCTTTTGACCTCTGAGGGCACCGGGCACACATATGCTACACATACATACATACATACTGGCAAAACACTGATAGACATTAAAAAAAAAAAATCTTTTTTTTTTTTTTTCAAGCATTCATAAAGACCAGCCTTGGAGACCTGGCACACTAGGCTGATGGTGACACAGCAGAAAGTTCTTACCCTGAGGTCTGTGACTTCAGGTTTCGGTCACCTGGTTGAAGTCCTTGGCTATGCTTGGAAAATCCAGCCTCGGGTCCTGTTCTTATCTAAGTCTTGCCCTGCATTAAAATCTCGGCCCACATTCCACTGCCATTGTTAAACCATTAAATATTTATTTAATCATGTCAGTACCAGGTACTTGCTGTGCGGTGAAGTGAAGTCAATGTCCCCATCCTAGAAGAGTCTCTGCACCCACAGAGGAGAGGCCCACACACGGACACAGGCAGTGTACATTACAGAGTGTGTAGCTGGCACCTCGGGGGAGCAGGAAGGGAAGGGCCCGGGACACATTTGATGCCTGTAAGATTTACTGTGTACAAACAAGACACTGGGTGAAAGTCACTTTACATGGTGACCTTGCTGGGTTTCTGGACTTGATTTCAAACTCCAGCTTTTCCGTGGTTTCAGATTTTGTCCCTCTTTCCAGGGGATTTTGGATGTCTGTTGTTCATAACAGTAGATGCCAGTATTGCCAATTATTAAAGTTCCATACAGAGAACAGTATTTTAATTTTGTGATTCTTGGTCCCAGGGATTGAAACCAGGGCCTTGAAATCTCTAGGGCACATCTTTACCAAAGAGACGGTCCCAACCCATGAAACTTGTTTTTAAAGGGGACAAGAGGCTGACCTTTTGGAAGAAGTGACCTCATCCTAACGCAGCTATTAACTTCAGACTGTGACCCGGGCTTGTTCTAGCTCACCTCAGCTCAGTATGGGAGTGAACACCCATCAGGACCAGCATCAGCTAAGAGAGCCTTCCCATCCCAAGTTCCCCTCCTCTCCATCCTTCTTCTCATTCCCACCTTCTTTCTTCTTCGGCTTCAGTCCTTTCTGCAAAGTTAAAGCTCTTCCCAGCTAATACTCCTGTCGTTGTTGGATGTCAAAAACGACTGGGTTACAGGAGGAAACTAATGTAGGTAGACCACAGACCACAAGTGTCAAGTTTCTGTTGTGTTCCAAGGGTTTCCAGAGTCGTGGGAGCCAGTGACTCAAGCCTGGGTAACGTGATGCTGATCCTAAAGTTCACTGTGGGTGAATCAGGATGCACTTCCTGTGTGCCACCTGGACTAACACAGTCCTCCTCAGAACTTGTTAGCAATGGCCCATCTAAGCCGGGTGTGGGGGCTCACATCTGTAATTTTAGCACTTAGAGGAAAAGGCAGGAGGGTTCCCGAGACTTCCAAGTCCATCTGGTTTATAGAAGGAATCCAAGGGAAGACACTGAAGGGTTTAAAGTATAAAGAGATGGTCATATTATCAATGACACAGGAAAGAGGCAAGGATGCAGGGTGGAGCAAGGGCCCTGAGGATGGGGGAAAGTTTAGAGAAATCCTTAAGGGGGTATGTTAGTTACTTTTCTCATCTCTGTGACTAAATGCCTGAAAAGAAGCAACATATGATAGGAAGGACATGTTTTGGCCCCTAATGTGAAGGTATGGTCCATCGTGGCGAGAAAAGCACGGTGATGGGAAAGCCTCAGGGGAAGTATTGGGTCCATCAAGGCAGAGAAGGCAGATGGTGGGAGAGGCTCTGTGGAGGCTCTGTGTTGCTTCTTCACATCCACAGGGATTGGAAAAGCAGAGAGAGACGTAAAGAAAGGATGCCAGATCTTCAGCATCCCATTTTCTCTAGTGAAACCTCACCCCACCAAGACTTCCAACCAGTGTCACCTGCTGAGGACCAAGCATTCAGTCATAGGAGCCTGTAGGGAGATATTACACATCTAAATCAAAACAGGGGAGCTGGAGAAAGACATCAGTTCAGTGGGCATAGAATCAACTCACGGGAAATTACGTTTTTAGTTGTTTACTCTGTGTGTGGGGGCACAGACATGTCTGTGGAGACCAGGCCACAGCCTCCAGTGTCATTCTCAGGGTCATCATCCACCTCCTTTGAGACAGGGCCTTCCACAGGCCTAGAGCTCACCAAATCGGCGAGGCCAGCTGACCCGCCCGCCTGGGCACCCTCCTGTCTCTGCATCACCAGGACGGCACTTAGAAATGTGTCACCACTTAAAGAATTTTGACCTGGGTGCTGGGAATCAAATGATTGTAAGGATGTGCTTCACTGACTGAGCCGTTTCCTCTGGCCATCCAACTTGTAGAGGGCGAATCACACCTTTGTATCTCTTTCAGCAGCTCCTTCCAGGAGCAACATGGAACAGATGAAGTTCTCAGAGAAGGCTTTTGCAAAGTTAAGCACAGGTGTTGAAGGATGCTGACAAGTAGGCAAACGTTGTAACAGTGTAAAGGGAGATACGGATGGTGGAGGATTAGGTGCAGAGCAAGTTTGAGATGGGGGCTGAGAGTCTTGAATGGAGGATTTCTGGGCTTCCATGTAAGGCAGAGTATAGATATAGGGGACAGGGTAAAAAATAAAAAAATAAAAAATCAAGTATTCTGCACAAGCCAGAAGTACCGGGATGCTGATGGACTGCCCTCACGGTTGAAGCTGCTCACGTGTATTTGCGGCTTTGAGATGGAGAAGATCTCTGGACTGTGGAAGGTTTTTGGCAGCAGAAAGAAAGATCAAAGGAGGATATGGTCTTCTGTGCCAGCCCTTCCTGCATGCATTATCTCATTGAATGCTAGCAGTGGGAGGAGTCTGCAAGGAGAGCCTTTGCTGAGTGCCAGAAGAAAAATGATCCCAGGCGGTTATGCGTGTGTGCGTGCGTGCGTGTGTGTGTGTGTGTGTGTGTGTGTGTGTGTGGGTGTTCTGGAAAAGCACTGACCCCTTTCTCTCGACATGCTTTGCAATTTTAGTAAAATGGGAGCAAAGTGGGGTTAGCAGTGGGTGGGAGGAGGCTGGTGGGAAGATGAGTCATGGAGGCGGAAGTCAGGAGGGTGGTGGTGAAAGTTGAGAAGCAGCGTCTGAGGTTAGGGTCTTGGGAGGTGCAGGTGTCTCCCCGAAACCCCAGAATCCAGTGACCTACCTGTGAGGTGGCAGTCTTTCTTAGAGCAGTATATGACTCTGGTGGAAAGTCCCTTTGTGCCTCTGAAGAGATGACAATGAGGAGGCAGAAGGTGGACTTTGGGAATAGCTAGAGAACATCACAGAGCTGTGTTAGGGCCACATAGGTATAAGCTTTATATATATATTATATACTGTTGGAGGGGTATACACACACACACACACACACTTCAGAGGCATTCCCCATATTTCAAATCAAGGAACACACTTCCAGGATTTGCGGGGCTTGTCTATAGTTCCTCAGGAAGAAAGGGGAGGGGCAGGGTTTGAACCCAGCGCTGTGGCTAACAGCTCTGAGTCTGAAGGCTCTGTGTCCTCACCATGTGGTGTCCCATGCCACATTGAGCCATCTTATTGAGACAACGGATGGTTGATAACCTGGCCCTCCAGTGTCTTCAGAGCCTCCTGCCTTTGCACACACACTTCCTCCTCTGACAACGTTATTCCTAGTGTGTGTAGCATGTGCCTTCCTGTCTACCCTCCGACCCGGTTCTCCCCAACCCCTAAGGCCTGGGAGAGCTCTTTCCCCCCCCCCCCCATGGTTCTTCTTTTTTGTGACTGTTGTGATTATTGTATTTTAATAATGCACATTACCTGAGGATTGTCTAGCTGGACACAGCATCTTAGAGTTTGAAAAAAAAGAGGTTAAGTTTGAATGAAAATATAGTCTCCTGACTAGACAAAGGAATAAAACAGAGGTCATCACCCTGTATAAATTGTTGCGTTCATGCATTTATACATTTGGATTTCTAAAATGAAAATTATAGGAGCGTGGTGTCACATGCCTTTTAATCTCAGCGCTTGGAAGGCAGAGACGCAGGCAGTGGGTCTCTGTGAATTCGAGGCCAGCCTGGTTTACCTAACGAGTTCCAGGACAGCCAGGGCTATGTAGAGAGACCCCGCCTTCATCTCAAACAAACAAATAAACAAACAAAAAACTCCAAACCAAAACAACAACTACAGAAATTATAATCTAGCCCCTGGTTTACATTTTATTGGCATTCACAGCAAACGGGTAATACTGCTGCTGCTGATTTTTTTTTTTTTTGGTAATTTACATAAAACAGCATCAATAAAGCACCAAGCATCATTTCCCTTGAAAGTTCCAACTTACAAAATAAAGTCAGTATTTTGTTTCCTGTGCTGGGGCTTGAACCCAGGGATGAGCCACGTCTCTGTCCTACCACCCTTTTGACGCTTCAGACACCCTCTTTCTTATTACTGTGCCACTTCCCTCATGGCTTGGGCATGTGTCTGTCATTCAGTGTTTTCTGCCCTGCCCAACAAGGAAAGGCTCATTTTAAAAGTTATTCATCGAGTGCCCCAGGTGCTCAATGGCCAAGTACACCTTGGCCTAGAGTGAGGTGCAGAAACCAATGTGGTCTGCGCTTTCCGGGAGGACCTGGAGCTGCTTGTTAGACTGTGCTCTTGGCTGACAAGCCTTCAGTGTGTGTGCACGCCACTTCTTAGACCTTGAGGTCTCAGAACTGCTGGGTACCCCCCACCCACCGCACTAGAAGGAATGCTATAGGAGGAGGGCCAGGTGGGGCAAGCAGAATATTCTGGAAAGGAGCTGTTTTCAGCCCAGGCACCGAGACTACAGAGAGAGGCGCTTTTCTTTCTTTCTTTCTTTCTTTCTTTCTTTCTTTCTTTCTTTCTTTCTTTCTTTCTTTCCTTCCTTCCTTCCTTCCTTCCTTCCTTCCTTCCTTCCTTCCTTC